>NC_134313.1:103332125-103657958 GCF_964195595.1 Calonectris borealis | reverse complement strand
GAAAAGATTGTGGTCTAGAGTCTTTTCCTTCTTGAAAAGCAACTACAATTTCAAGCCACTGTCAAGGCACTGTAGAGCTAGCACACGACAGCTGAGAAAAGTCTTTGAGTAATTAGATCTCAAACACAAATAAAGAAGGGTGTTTTTCTTCATGGATACACCATTACTTTGACATTTTCTCTTCATTTAAAGTGGATAAAAGTTTACATTTCAGCTATCTAAATGAAAAATAAAAATCAATCCAAACTAAACTGTTAGGTTTAGTCTGAAGTTTAAAACCGCAACCCTGCCATCACTTCAGAAAGGACTCCGCAGATGCTCTGGTGCCTGAGTCAGGCAACAGACCAGAAAGACCAAGGGACTGTGTCTGCAAACACGCTGCAAGCACATGTAGAGAGTGGAGGAGTGAGAAACCTCTTGTAAACCACCCTTGCAAAATGCACCCTCAGAAAGAGATGCTCTGATTTCAAGAAAATTAGGAGATTCGACATGGACAAGTGGCTCAGCAAGATGTCCTCATGTGATGGTAAAGCCAGGATGCCCTGGTTGCTCAAGTTGCAAGCAAAAGATAGTTAACCAGAGAAGCTATTTCCACCTTGGGTGAGGAAGTTGAGGTGAGTATGAGGGGACACGCCATCCTGTAACTTAAACTGTTTTAAAAAGAAGAGAAACCCCAGACCAGATAACACCACATGGAAAATTTTATCCCACTTGAGGAAGGTTTTACAATATTTGTTATAACAGGAGATGCTGAGCAATATTATTAATGACTGAGGATCCCAGTTTGTTGTGTAGTGATGAATCAGTGCCTACTCTCAGAGGTTCTCAGACTGTATGTAACATGAAAACTTTTTTTCCCTTCTTGCCTTTTTTTTTGTTGTTGCCAAACAGCTTGCTGAGAACTTCAGTTCATTCCTCCCACCCCAGGAGAGCTCCCATCGCAGGAGAGCTGAGTGTGGACCAGGTGTCTTCAAAGAGCAGCCTGAGGGCAACACAGGGCCAGCAAAGGGCAGCTGAGAGACCCACTAACGGTCTGCAGCCCTACCGCCCCTGGGACGACTGCTCACTATGCTGGGAAATGGTCATGTCGTTGCCCAAGCCAGTCCCACAACACCAGTAAAACCCAGCACTTGCAGCTCTGAATGCCTTCCTCTCAGCAACGTCACCATCGAAGCACTCTCCAAGGGCATCTGCTCTGCCCACTCCTACCTTCCCCAGGACACCCTAAAAACTAGTGGAAGGCTCCTGAAGAGTGAGGTCCTTTTCTGAAAACCCACCTAGCTGAAAACAGTGAAAAGAGAAGAAAACACTCCTCTTCTTCATCAAAAGAACCTCAGGGTGCTCTCTGTGCATACATTTATTTACAAGCTCTGTTTCCCACTGGCCTGGAGCTGCTTCCTGGCCCTGAGCAGGATCATGACTGCAGGTGGCCCTCCTGGCCTGGGAAAAGAGAAAGGAGGAAGCAGATTAAGAGGAGAAGGTAGGATCAACAAGTCTTTGGTGAAGGAGGCAGGTATGTGTGGGGGCAGGAGACCTCATAGTGTTTTCAGGCTGCTTTGAAAGAAAAAAGAAGTAAATAACTGTGTAAAATGTCAATAGTTTGAGGGAAAAGTGCTGTAGTACCTAGAAAGGTAGACTCCTAAGTTTTTTCACTCATAAAATAGGATGTTGTGGGGCTAAAGTATTGTATTTATTTTAATTTTGAAGAGTTGCAAAGATTTTATCAAATAAGGTATATACAGTTCCAAGAATTTTCTCATTTGTTTTGTGCATGTGTGGTTTTTATTTGTGTACAAAAAGAAATCATGTCCCTGTGAGAAGAATCCTCCCTTTCAATCCACACTGAAAACAGTCTTCAGTGGGTAGTTATTCCAGTTATTAGAGATTTTATAAATTAATGTTACTTGCTTTTTTTTTTTTTTTTAAGGCTTGATTTTTTTGTGTGTGTGGCAAATACACCTGGAAGGCAGAGCAATAAAACATGATTATCAGGAAAAATGGAAAATTACTTTCCATAATGATTACGGAAAGTAATGCTATAATCCTAGAACGAATTGCTCTGATTTACTTTTTTGTACATACTTCTGAAAAGGCTTTCTCCTCCTTCCCCTCCCAGCCTAATTGTGATCTGGAGCCTAAATTATTCAAGTAATGACCCAAACACAAAAAAAAAGAGTCAGTATTGATACCATGTCATGTCTGGCAAAAGCCAAAATTAAACAGCAAGTCATTTACCCCGTGGTGGTATGAGGATATCAGGTTCAGATAGATTTAATTTATCAATAGGGTCAGGCTGCACTGAATATAAAATCAAATTACACTGAAGCAGATGTTGAAGTCCAAGAGGAGAAGGTGTAGATTGATTGGAGAAAGGCAGCCCATCAAAGGGGCCTTTGTCTGGGTTTAACTGGGTGAAGCAGCTGACAAGTGGCCATCAGATACTGCAGCCGGGCAGCTGCATGATGGGAGTTTGACAGCTGACTTCATTAGGGCCCCTAGGACACGCGCAGGGATGAATTTGTCCTTTAATTGAGCTGGGCCAGGAAATATCACCGAGGGGGCAAATGGGAGTGAAAAGGGCTGAAATGAACCCAGAGGCCAGATAGGTAAATTTAACACTTTTATGATATTTGACGTGTATGTTATATTTGTTAGTATGACATTTGTGCATTTATCACCAGTCTTAAAAGCCTTCAGAAATAAACTGCTCTCTGTCAAAATACATACGCAGTAGAGAAGTCATCGGGAAAATTTCTGCCCAGGTGTGGTGGAGGGTGAAAATGTGCATCGATCTGGGAGTCCCACAGGCGACGACTCTGTATGAATAGACTTCCACAGCCCATCGTTCTGGGAAGAAATCTTGCCTTTCTGTTTGCATTAATAACATAATTTCCTGCTTACTTAACAGATAAGATAAAGTCTGTAAAGCAAACTCTGAGACTTGTGTGCAGTTTTTCTGCTTACAACTCAGAGGTGTTTTCTCCTGGTGTAGCACTTCAGGAATCTGTCTCGGCGCATTCGTCACTGTAAAAACTTAGATTGAGTTAAAATGTTAATACAAACTCTGTATTAGTCTGCCTCGCCCGGCTTTTCATCTCATGTTGCCAAGAGTCTGGGTTGATTTTTAAACATGAAGTGGAGGCGATGGATGCTCTGTAGGGGGAGAAAGTCCTTCAGTCCATCCTCAGGCAAAATGTTGACAGAAGGCAGGGCTCCCATGGAAGGAGACAGGAGCTTGTTTGTTATATAGACTGTACTTTTTAAGTGTCCCTATCAAAGTAGCCTTATGCAATGCTCAAGCTAATTAATATACAAAAAGGACTGTGGTGCAAACCTGTAACTAGTAATCTGAGTCCTCCAGCATCAATGACACTTAGATATGTATATCAAGTGGAGAACAGACTCCTTTATGTTCTCTCAGAGCATAAATATGTGATCAAAGAAATAACATGCACTAGAGCTGCCCTTAAGCAATGACCCTAACCTTATGCCTCTCTTCCCATCGCCAGTATCCCCAAAGCACTCAACAGATGTCAAATATAGTTAAAGTGGAACATATCCATGCATCTAATTTGGAGGCAGAGTAATTGCTGGCAAAATTTGCCAAATTTTAATGTGCTTGTTCAAAAGCTACCTTGATTTACACACCTCTGAGCAATATAGTTTTACAAATTATTAGTATTGAGTAATAATTGATAAATTTTGAACGGTGAGACACCAGTGACCAAATTTAGTACTAAAATGTGTAGAAGCATAGACTGTGAGCTATCTCAGTCCAGGAAATATGTTGATTTTGTGTCTATACAGCTCTCAATTTGGTTGCCATCCCTACAGCCTATTGCTGTTCATGCAATGTATAATAACAGCAAAATGGTCCAAAATCTGCCCTAAGATGAGGCGCTGTTAAAAAGTACGTATGTTTTGTATAGCATATTTACAGTGTATAACAAAAAACCAAAAACATAATCAATTTATGTATTAATGCTTTTGAGATTGCCCTGGCCACTTCGTGGAGCTTTCTGTCTTCCAGTCAAGCAGTTTGCTCCTGCTACTTGGGACAAGTAAACTAGTTCTCAATTTTATTACCTTTCTGGTACGCTCCAGCAGTCTTTTCTGTGAGGCTTTACAGGGCTTTCATTCAAAGGAATGAACCCCCTGAATTAGACCAGGAGATACTTTTTCTCCCTTAAGACACAAAAAGATATTTAGGCAGCCAGTGTCCATGGAAACTCTGCAGGAGCTGGAGACGACTCCAGAAGTCTCTCTCTTTGTTTTATAAGCTGCTCAAAAAGAGAACAGGGAGGGGAGGAGGAGACCGGGAGAAGGTCATAACTTTCTGCTTATAGAGCTTGTTTTTTCTCACCATCATGGGATGGAGGTCTCGATTCCCGGAGGGTTCTTCATGGGTTAAGAGACCATTTGCCAGAGAAAGAGGATCTGATCCTGTATTTCTTTTCTAGTGCCATTTTTAGCTTATGCTACAAGAGAAGGCACTGACAAATCTCCTCCATGCTGAAATTCACTGTTATGCAGAGAGCTCTCCCTGGTACGCTGGCCACACATTCAACAAATTAATGACTAACTTTTAGCCAGAGGCCTAGAGTAACCTCCAAAAACCGTGGGCCAGGAAATTTTGTTTCAGTTCTGGTCTCTGTGATGATTAAGTACAGTTCTCTCCACAAGACTGCTCAGGTCCAAATTTTTATATACATTGTTTTGTGATCTGGTTAGGCCTGGTGCCAGCCATGCTTCCCCATGTGAAGCATGTTTATAGCTGGAGTAAGACCTGGAGGAGGAGGGAAGGAGGATAATTTATCTAAAATCTGGTTTGATGCCCAGAAAATAGGCATATTATATATAAAGAAAATTACATCCACTTAGATTGCTCCAATGTGCTTTCCTTTCTTTTCCTCTTATCTATAGACACAATGAGCCAGGATGCAGACACATCTGAGAAAGATTTGGGAATGTGCCTTCTCTTTGGCTTCTTAGAGCAGGAAGCCTTGTCCCATGTATAAAGGACTTGAGAATAAAACTGGAAGGCAAATCCACAGGACAGCTAAAATTGACAAAGCCTAGATATGCCAAGGGCTTTTTGAGCAGGGGTAGACATTTCTCCTTAACATACACATCAGCATTTCTTTAATCTATACCATGAGGGAATTTCAATCAGCCAGCACAGCTGTGCCTTGCGGAGCTGCTGCGATCTTGGCTCGAGCCCCCATGGCTGGCCCGACGCAGCCCCTCTCTTGGTGGGGCTCTGCCCCTTCTCCAGCTGGTGCGACCAGGGGGCCATGGACCAGGGTGGCCTTGCCCGTGGCTGCCCTCTACTCATGGGAAATTTGCTGCTATAGATAGCATATTAGTCGCTTGGATATAATAAATGCAATTTCTTAGAAGAGAAGTGACTATAATTTATCCCTGTGTTTTCCCAGAGACTAACAATTCTGGTGTGAGCCATGTCTAATGGGTTATTCTAACTCTGGAATAATTGCTAATATTTCTTTTTTTTTTCTAGTTTTTGCCCCTGCTCCATGCTGTCTTTTCCTGCCTTTTCTTTCTGTGAGTCATAAATTTTTTTCTATTATTTGCAATATTTGCACTTTTGATTGCTACACTTTGATGCATGAGACCCAGAGGCAAGGAGATACAGAACACTTTTATGAAGAGGGATTTTATTGTGTTTAATATTTTCACTCCTGGCAAAAAATTACAAATGCTGCCATGAAGTGGTGAGCAAAATCTCAGTTCCAGTTTCTCCTAGCATTAACAATGGGTGTATTTTGCTGTGGTTCAGCATAGGTTCTGCCAAGAAAGCACGTTCAGATGTGCCAACTGCTCTAACAGGTGGAAAATTGTTGCTCACCTTTATGGCCTCCTCAATAGCTACTTTAAAACCCTCTTATCCTCTTTCTTGTACTATTTTGTAGGTTTCTTAATGAGATCTGTACATTTTTTGTGTACAAGCAAATTATTGAGTTTGATAGAGAAGTTTTTAGATAGAAACATGATAGATACCTTTTTAAAAAAGCTTATACATAGCTAACCTGTACCTGGGTCTGGTGCAAATGTTGAGATAGCTGGTTCATTGATTAATAGAGTCACTGTTAAAACCTAATATAATAAACATTTACTCAATATGGTCTGATTCTAATCCTTTGTAATGGCATACAGAAAGTCAATATTCTCCAAGTAATGGCATTACTATACAACAGATTCATAATGTAGAAATCCACACAGTAAATTCACAGCAAAATCAATTGGTTTGTTGTGTTTTGTCTGGTGGAAGAACCAAAAACTACAAAGAGAAAGGGTGATAAACTAAGATTGCTGATCTCCCAGTCTGCTTTTACACTGCAATGTTAACACACAGGCAGCTGCCATTTAAACAGTGCAAAACCTCTGAGCCTGCTCTCCTTTTTGCTGGTGCAAATGCCAGTGACAGGAAATAGTTACTTTTTTTGTTAGCCCAGTATCTTTGTGAAGAAACTCAAGCTGCCTATCTCCAAAATAAAAGATTGAGGAAATTGGATTTTAATTGCATTTTGGAAGTAGATCTAGGATCCAGCAAATGATATCAGTGAGGCAAATTAATTCCTAGTGTAATTACATTGACGTCAGTGGAGTTAATCCAGGGATAAATTTGGCCCGATGTCTTCCAGCCTTGTTTGCACAGGAGAAATCTAAATAACTACAAAACCCCTGCACTGAATCAGAAAGCCACCATGTTTGTTGGAGCTCTTTCTGTTGTAATGGCCAAAAATAAAAACGGAGATGGGCCAAAACCTCATGGATTTTGTATCAGAGAGTGAAAGTATGGAGTTAACACCATCTTTTGTTTGCTGAACTACTAAATTCCACTGGTGTTTTGGGTTTTTTTTTAATACATAGCTCTTAAAATACTCTGCAAAAGGACAAGTTTATTCCCTTGAGAGGGATCCTGTAAGTTTTACTCAACAAAACCAGTGACAGAGTTGGAAGCCGGAGACAAGGAGCCATCCCTGAGACCAGGCTCCCAGTTTGCTGTCTGCATTAAGCTCTTTGATGACTAACTAGGGAGTTTCAGACTAAAAAGACTAACTAGGGATATTCAAATAGTGGCTGATACAGGACGCAGTGGCTACACTTGCATCATATATCTTGATACATGAGCTCAGGCCACACTGAACCAACATCACCAACCACCCAGATTTAAAGGCAACCTTTGGAGCAAGCCAGTGGTGAAAATCTGGCTCTACCCTCCGCTTTAGAGCAGGCCCAGGTGCATTGGTCTGGTTCTCCAGCTGCTTCCATGTTTCCCCGCTGCCTTATCAGTAAAGTCCTGTGGCCTTTGTTGGGTGGACAAAGTGTCATGAAGCCTTTCCTTGTTCCTGTCTGCAAAGGCAGCAGGTGTTTGCAGGGTTATGCAGCTTTATTAGAGGCAATGTAGATTCATGTAGCCAGCTCAGGATTATACGCAAGCTTTAAACTTTTCAGCCTGGCCAGTTCAAGCACAACAGAGAAATGCATTACATTTGAAGGTTTAACTTTGTCAAGCCTGAGTACTTTGATACAGTTTACAGGAGAGCTCTGTATATTCTATCTGGCTCTTGGTAACACTTTAAGAAAAAAGAGCTTCCTTGAATGGAGCAAATCTTTGGTTCCTCGCTACAGTTTTATTTATTACCCATATATGATTACTATGATAATATAAGCCTGCTGTGTAAACAGCATGCCACCTCTACATGTAGACACTGATTTATAGGTCTCATCATCCACTGAAGATAAAACAGGGAATAGTCCAGCCAAAAAAGATAGCCAGCTAACCTATTAGCTAGTAAAGCCCATCTTTTGTTTGGCTGATGTGCTGTTTGGCTCAAAAAAGAGAATAAATATGCTGATAAAAAGGATTATCACATAAATTTCTTCAAGTTGGTATAACTGAATGCAGTGTGGAGCCGACAGTTCCTAAATTAAATTCACTCTTCTGTGATGGAGTCAGTAGATTAGTGACTAGACCTTCAACTTTCCAAGTTCTAAGTTAAACGATTGTAGTCATACAAAAGGGGTTTTGGAAAGGCTTGCTTTTCACTTGCTAATTTATCCTTGTGAAGTATAAGGAGTTTGGTTTGGTTTCTTTCCAGCGAGGTATGTGTCCTAATGCACTAAACATTTATTAGAGAGCAGAATTTTTATATCAATGTTGGAAGGCAGATGGTTAAAGTAAAAACCCCGCAGGCTGTCCATTCAAATATATAAACAATGGGATCTTTATGTTTTGCCTGTTCAACATTTTTTTAAAGTTGTTCTTCAGCAAACTGCAGCACCTGCAGTAACCAGAGGCAGCTCTCTTTCACTCGCTTCTCTCCACTATAGCCAAGGTTCATAAGGTGCTGAGTGCCCAGTTTCCATCACCGTCACTTGCTTTCTATGCATGCTGCTTTCAGAGAAATTAACAGGTGTTTGACAGGCGCTCTGACATAACAAAATGTATGTTCCATGCTTGATATCAAGGCAATGAAAATAAGCGTGTGCTTTAGTCATACTGAAAAATAAACATCACCCGCGCCCCGGAGAGCAAAGGGCTTTTAGGTGCTGAACTCTTTTTGAGATATAGCCTGTTGCAAGCTCACAACTGGTTTATAATTTATAAACCCATTTTATAATACATGGGAAGAAACTGTGTCATAAACTCACCAGCATAGGACAAGGTAAATGGGTAAAATGTTGTGCATAGATCATAGACTGAACGTGTCGACACACAGTTAACAGACCCATTTCTATTTAACTGGAAAGGCAAAATGCTGCAAGTGAGGCAGTAAAACAGGGAGTACCCATGTAAGTACCGAGTTGCAGGGGCCACGTTTGTTAGCTGACTTCTGCTCAAATATACTGAAAACAATTATCTTGTTAAAACTCTGCTCCTACTGCTACCATAGCGCACCCAAATCCTTTCCATTCCTGTAAACTTGCTAATCAGCTTTTTACTGTGACTAGCAAAAAAAAAAAAAAAGGAAAAAAAAGAGGAATTCTGCCAGTCAGTCCCATCTGAGCTTTATTCTCTGAGTGTCAGATGTCTATCACATATACTGTATCCCTTGAAATAATAATAATTGAGCCAGGCAGCTGAGTCTTGCTGTGGGTATCTAGAGGGGAGGGGGGCCCCAATAAAAGACTCATCAGTTTCAGCTTAGTTCAGTAGACATCTGTGCAGCAGAGGACCTCGTGATGATCCTGGCAGCAGCTCTTTTCATTTGGGTTTGGCTTTTTGTGCTGAATGCTTTTTGTACTGAGTCCCCATACCAACCTGTCTCAGCACTTTCAGAGCCAGAGCTTTTTCTCTTCATAAGCTCTAGGGTTTTTTTACAGGCCACTGGGTCTGACTGGAGCTGTATCCAGAATTACAGAAACCAGCAACCACCTGTCACCAGGACATTGTGCACAGTGGAGGGGGAGAGGAGTGGGCTGGGTGGGGCATGGGGAGATGGAGAGAGCCAGCTGATTGCAGGGGATTTCTTTGCTTATCCATTTGCAAACACGGGAAATGATAACAGTGGTTGGAAGCCTTGGAGGGACTGGGGGAGGGGGAAATAGAGAAACCAGAAAGAAAAGGATTAGGGGCTAAAAGAGACCCTGCCCAGAAAAGTCTGATAAATTCATCTTTTCAGATTCCTTTATCCCTGGTGGGATTTGTTCTACATATGATCCCCTCTTAGCTTGGACATGCACACCACGTGTTTCTTGCATTAGCATAATTTGGCAATAAATGAAGAACTGTCTCTTCTGACTCGGTGAAGACTGTATTGCCTACTCCAGTATTAGGGTGGGTATCAGGAAGAAAAATATTCAATTGCATATGCCTCCTGATTCAGTCACATCAACTGCACTTTGAACTTTATGCAGATTCAGTAGTCTTCTCATACAGAGGACTTAGAGTTACTTTCTGACTTGTGGGGCCCCTTTGTTCTCACTTCTTTCCCTTAGACAGCATTTACAATGGCTGGTCAGTTTATCTGAAATACTACTTTGAATGGTGCAAGCTGCTTTAATAAACCAGAGCATACTAAAAATGTTAAGCTATTTCTGTAGAGAATAATTTTATTTTCTAGCAAATTACAAAAGTACATGGAAATCTACTTTGATACTTTATTTTAAAGTATCAGTGATAAAAATTGTATCATCCATGAAAATATCAAGTCCTTATTGGGCAGAATAATGTTCTATTCTATAAAGTACAAAGAGCATTATGCTCCCACAGCATTACAGAAGTGTGTAATAACAACAGTTGGACAAAACCCTAATTTTTTTTACCTGAAAAAATTTCCACAGATACCGCTAAAGGAGGTCTTTATTGATCTGAAAATTAGCCATCTGAACTACACCATCCATTTTGCCTCCCCTTGTATCTAATGCAGAAAGTGTTATTCCAGAGGTTAATCCTGAGATCAGGCATCTTGGAACAGGATAAATTGCCCTCTGGAGAACAGGATAAATTGCTCCTTTTGGGTATGCTGTGTGCTCTAAAACTGAAATCTAGTTAGGTGCTTGACTTTTATCTTATTGAAGTTAAATGAGGTGAATCTCGACCCAAAACACCTGCTTCTGTCCCAGTGTTATTAAAAGAAAGGCATGCCAGAACATTAGGCTGACATTTACTGTGTGTCATCGTTTTTGGGGTCTTTACGTTATCCTGTGTATTGTGTAAAGCTTGCTGATGTATTTCGTTCAAGTGCTGTAATGCTGAGGTTTTCTCTGAAGTTCCTCATCAGGGGCCACTGCCCGTCACAGGGAATAAAGCAGAAGGTAGGAGGCTCAGCCAGAGCAACTCTGTTACTTGTCAAAGGTATGTGTCCTTACAGTCCTGGGCTTGGTCTCACTCCTGACAAATTCAGTGAGAAAACTGGGACCTTTTGACCTTAAAATGGAGGCATTAACAAGAATGTAAAACAGTGTGATGAGATTAATTTGCTCCTCTGTAACTCAACAATCTTGTGAGTGGTACAAACGAAAGGACATTCCCTGCTCAGCAAAAACTTCTCTTGCTCTCCTGATTGTCCTATTTTAGCTTTCTCTGTTTCATTCTCCAACTCCTTAACAGTGTGGGACAATAAGAGACAGAAATATACTCAGTCTTCAAAGTAGGAACGTGGCGGTGAGTGCTCCTAAATCGTGATAGTAGCACATCTCTTGGCTACTCAAAGGGACATAGATTCACACTAATGAAGAATTGGGCTAGTCCAAATTTATTCCTTCTTGTAAAAATATGTACAAAATATCTACATAATTAATGTATAACCTTATGATGCTTTCATGAAGATATAAAAGGAATAATCTATTTTTAAGAGAGGGGGTTACGTGTGTCTTCGTTGGGGACTTTAAGATGCAAATGACTAGTTCTCGCCTTCACTGATGAGGGGCAACTGCTGTAGTTGTCATAAGGCTGGAATATTATTTTGGGTTTTTTTCGGTGCGATACTTAGGTATTAACATCAAAAAGTAAAAGATGCAATGTAATATGTAATGACTTCATTAATTTCAAATCCTGTTTTTACCTTTAGGTTTATCAAAGACTCTGGAGGCACAGAATTGTAGATATATACTGAGAAAATCAGAAAATAATAGCTGTATCTCTAGTGACATAACACTCTGATTTTGTCAGTGACCTATCACTGCATATATATTACAGTTTTTAATGTACTACAGGTGTGATTGTGCATAAATACATGCATGTGTTACCTAGTTCTGTTGAACTATAATTTTTTTGATGGTTTTAGTAACTAGTATGCCTGAGAATCCATGAGGGATCAGGAATTTAATTTATTCCCTGCAGAAATAAGAAATTAATTTTGCAAGAGGTAACATAACAGAAGGAGCACAATATTATTAAGAAGATGTTGGGGACACAAACATACTGGTTATGACTGACTTATCCACTGAGAACAACTTTGTTTCGAGAGGTGATCTCCTCCAAACCAACAACCTTCTTACAAGAGCTGCTTAATGCCAGTGAAAGACAACTTGATATAGCATCTTCGTGTCTGTTAAAGTTGCATGTTTGGTTTTAACTTGCAACTTAGAGGGCACCAATGCATTCATCCTCTTTCTTCTTTGCTATTTTCTATATGGGCTGTACTAGGCCACACACTAACTCAGGATTTTGCCCTTGGTTTCCATCAAAATACGTGGCAAGCATTATTCAAAATATATTAAAGGATTTTACTAAATTCATCTGAAATGTCCCATTTTTTACTTTATTTTAACCTTTGAAGTATCTTTCCCTGTACATTAAGTTATTAAAAAATACTGAAATCCTTCAAACTATCCATAAAGAAAGAAGGTGCTTCCTTGCTCAGAAACTTTAGTCAACAGCGAGTTAAAACAAGGGGAAAGGGGAGGTGTAAGTGAACCAGGCATAGCTGATATTGGAAACTCCTATTCGTTGCTGGCACCTGCCCGTGGCCAACTTACAGAGACACTGGAGGAAAGAGGCTTCCTCCTTCTTTCCTGAGAAAGTCTTAAGGTATTCCTTAAATTACTTGCTTCTATTTAAAACTCAACTGCGATAATTTGAATAGCTAAGAATCCTTGAATAAGTTCACTGAATGACAGTGATTTGGTTTGGATTATCTACTGATAAATAATTTTTTCTGCTTCTTCTCAAACTTCATGGAAGAAAAGTGACATGATAGTCATGTAAAACTTTATCTCCTGAATGAATTTGTTAGTGTGAAGTATTCAAACAAAATTTTGAGGCTCTACTCATTTCTCAGCTATTTGGGGGTTCCGAAAAACCTTTTTCATGTTCCCACTTTGTCTTTATATATATATTAGACCAGGACATTTTTCCAAGGATAGCTGAAACTTTCAGCTTCTCAGGAATAAGAAAATACTTGAGGTGAATATTAAAATTTAGGAAGTTTATCCTCCTGCCATTAGACCTGGCCTCATCAGATAGAATCTCTTCCGCTTTGCTTTTAGAAAAAAAATTGTACCAGTGCAGATAACTTCATCAATCAAATATGTATTTATAAAAATACCATTTTTCATTTAACCATAAAAATGGCATTCTTCAAAGACGAAGATTTGTATGTCTGTAAAAGACATACCAACATTGTTGCAAAAATAAACTCAGCCATCCTTCCCTACAAGGACGAAGCTCTGTTTAAAGATGAGATTACTAACTTGAACATGCCACAGCTCTCCTTCAGCCCACACCCAACAACAGCTTAAAGGTCTCAAAGGCTTTATATAGTCATAACAGGTACCTGCTCCTGACTTGCCAGCCCCACGGAAATTCCAGTTTGCTGTGTTAGAGCGCTTGTCTATTCTGGTCCCTACTGGAAGAACAGTAGCCTCAGGAATTAACTTTTTGATTAGTCTGAAAAATCAATCATCTAGCAGAAATAGTAGGAAAACACCTGCCTGAACAGAGGATGGTAATTCTGTTTTACAACTCTCTTTCAAGCTACACACCCACCTGGAAGAGGACACCTAAGAAATGTTAGTTCTCCTACGTTTCTTTCATTGTACTTACGATACAATATCTATTTCATTATGTGGGGGAGTAGGGAAAATGAAGCTCAGTGAGAGCAGCAGCAGCAGAAATAGCAGAGGCAATAGTCAAATAAATATACACATGCCTTTGTTAGAGAGAAAGTATTTTATCAGGGTTTGACTTGGGAGTAGCCTTCCTCCTCATTAATTTCCAAACCACGCAATTTTGCCCTTAAAAAGCATATGGATTCTATATTTAAAAACAGTCTGAAATTTGATCTCTGGGGCAGATATGAAAACCATAGTAAAGCAGTACTTCGACAGCTGGCATAAGCATAGGTAACTTCTGAGTCTTAAGCATGACGAAGATGGGGAAACAAACTCTGACCTCCTTAATGTTAACCTGAATTTAAACTGGGTGGTGCTGAGCCTTTGCAGATGACAGCAGATGGCTGTGATGAGCTTGCTGAGAGGAAGTGCTGGGGCTCAGGAGAAGCCAGGGACCGATGTGGTGGATTGTTACCCAGAAACTTCTGGGCAAGGATCAAAGATGAGCCTGAAGATATTATGGGAGTGGCATAAAGAGGTAAAGTTGGAGTAAGATGGTTAAAAAAAAAAATAACATAGCAAAGGAAGATTTTTGAACCTGTCTGAGATTCTCCTTGTCATTCTTCAGTGCTAAGCTTGTAAGTATGATGTCACCTTATGAGCTGTTCTTTGCCATGCTGTTAGGCTACTATATGGTGTGGTTTCCTTACAGGCTGCTAGTCCAAATTTTAACCCTCCAGTTTCTGCCTGCAGTAGGAGGAGGTTTGGATAGTCCTTGAAAAATGGGTTGAAATGTGACACACAATCAGATTACCGTAAAGATGTGTCAGATGACCATACAGCACGTGCAAATCAGGCCTCATGTCACCACGGTTTTGGTACAGAGAGTAGCTGGCGTACATCTACTTTAGTTCAGGGGAATTTATGAATGGGGCACAGTATGTTCTCTGCACATTCTTACAGGACATATCTTTCAGCAGCATCTGTTTGTTTCTGCTGCTTCTCCGAACAGTAAAAAGGCAAAATGGAGTGAGGAAAATTGTGTGCTTTTTTAAAAAAATTATTATTAATATTATTGTATTATTATTTTTGCTATTGACTTGGTACCCATACACCTAGAGGGTTCTTCTGTGGCTGAAGATGTGGCTCTAGCCAAGTCAACACGGGGTTTGAAATAGCTCAGGTTATGGCCCGTAGAAGTGGAGGTCTTGGCTGACATACTAAATTATCAACATTTTTTCAAAGCTGTTCCCATTTCACGCCTGAAGACTTTGTATCCTAAGAGCTCTTGTAAAGTAACATTTATGGACATGTAGTTAAATGCATAATCAAATGGCTCTTAAGAAACCCAGGAAAGGATCATTCTTGCTACTTCTTTCAGTTTCCTTTTCCCATCAGCTCACACCCATCTCGCTCCTGCTCTCCCCCTCCCTGGAGAAGCAGGCTGTCGTGAAGTGGCTGTGCAACCGCAGGACGGGGTCTGCGTTTCAGCTGTGGGAGCGTGGGTGTGCTGGGTCACCCTCCAGCCCGCGCTCAGGACCCTGATGTCACTCGTGGTCCCCCAGTAACTCCAGACCGTGCTGCCCAGCTAGGTGCTCACCAATCCTCTATCGTGCCACGTTCGTCCGCTCCTGTGGCACTTAAAGAGGATCCTTAATGCTCTTGTTTCTCCTTCTGCTGTTGAGCTTGAATTCTAGTGGGGGGAAAAATCCAAGAATTCATAACAAAAACACAGGGGAAAAAGAGCGTCTCCATTGAAGTTAATAATCAGCAGGGTCCAAATTACCTCTTATTAGCATTTATTTTACAAAAGAGGCAGGGTATAATTTCGCGATAGATTCAGATTTGGAGAGGGACTATAATCAGCCTCCTGAAGAGCTCTGCCTGAAGTACATGGCTGCTTATTTCTTTTCCAAATTGCACCACTCTCCTTCCCCCTCTCGCGCTTCCCCCGCCCGCCCCGGTCTCTTTCTTGATCTCTTTGAATAATGCAATTGCTTTGAATAGCCCAGACAGGCCTGAAGATTAGGGAGCCTGTTTGTGGAGCGGGGGGCCAGCTGAATAGGCGCAGGAGGCCGGCTCCCCGGGAAAACAAGGCTCTGGGAACTAGGCCAACTGTGAAGAGCATGTGCTGGGAGGGACTGAATAGGCAAGCAGCCGGCCAGCCCATATGTCAGGCTGTGCCACAAAGACTTCTCTGCACATCTACCATGACAAACAGGATTACCGAAGACAATTAATCTGGCACGCTTTATCAAAATCAAGCGCTGACCCCCAACCTCTCCCCCCAGCGTGCAGCAGATGCCACGCTCCAATTCAATGGAGCTCAAGTGTTCCCTTTTTCGCCGCTGAAAGGCATCCAAAGCCTGAATAAGGCTGGCGTGGACTAATTGCAAACACTGCCTGATGGTGACAGTCCTAATCAAATGAGATGAGCTCACCTTTTCTGTAAACTTCTAATGGGAAGGCTGGCGGCAGCTCTCCGTCAGCTGCTGGGGGGAAGAGAAACGCATGGGGCTGAATGGGTTTTCCCCTCCTTCCTCCCCCTTCCCCCCTTGCCGCCTGATGGAGGAAGGGGGCAGGCAGCCACACACATCTTTTCCGCTTGAACCTTTCAGGTGTTGCATCACGGGAGGGACGGAAGAGGGAAAGCGTTGGAGCCACCTCTGCGCAGGAGCAGGTCTCTGCTCAGCAGCTGCCAAAGAGGTGCCGAAAGGCAGCGTGCCGACGCTTGCTGCCATGCTAGAAACCAAGATAAACACCCAGGGCTGAGTCCTCGGCTGGTGTCTGTGGAGCTGCAAACACCCCCTCAGTATTTGACCCTGCCTGTGGGATGTTCCTCTCAGCTCTGTAGTAGAGACTATAAACTTACACTCATTAGGACCAGTCATTTCTTTTCATCTCCCTCCTGCTTGTTTTATTTTATTTACATTTCAACATATAGGAGTTTTAAAAAGCCTGCCCAGCTGACCTTAATAAAAAATGAAAAGTGCAGTTCCATAAGAGAGGGGGGGAAAGCAGGGGAAAACTAACAGTATTTTATGTTATTGCTTTTGTATTTACCTTACTGCTGTTCAAATAAGCAGCTCAGATGCTTGCTGCTCAACCTAGTAGGCATAGGCCTCTCTACTGCAGAAATCCCTCATGAGCAGTCTTCTCCTCACAGAAACTGCTCATCCTCTTGCTTTCAGTCAGCTTAGAGCCAAATCATGTGTTTCTATATTTGCATCCTCTTGCTTGTTAGTATGGATGGAGTGAAGGTTTGCATAGGCATGGATGAATGCTTCTTTCAAGTATTTTTTTTTCCCCCAAGTTTTCAAGCAAAAGTTTTATTCGTTTCAGTTAAAATTTGGTAGCACCTCCTCAGTTTTATTAAATAGAAGAACACTGATAAACAAATAAAAAAAATAATAGCAAGTTTTACCAGACAGAACACATCTTGCAGATATTCTACTGTTTTGTAAAATTTGCACAAATGAAAGGGTTAAAATATTTGATTTGGGAAATACTGTAAGAGCTTCTCATAATGTTTTAATTTTTTTTTTTAACCAGAGAAAAAAAATCTTTCTTTTCCTCCCATACACACATAAAACAAAAATGAAGTTTAAAATATTCTTTATAACTTTTTTTTTTCCCAAAGTTCTTTTCTGTCAAAATGAACAGCATTTTTTCCTGAGGGGCATTTGCAGTTCCTTATAATCTGTTTTCTGATAGAAAGCTGACATCTAGATATTATCTCTCTACCTACTTTTATGGCTTTCCTCAGCATAACACCTGATGCTTCACCAATTTGAATAATGATAACTTTCTTCTTAAAGTAAGGGTAGTAAGGGACCGATACACCCTGTGTGCAGAGAAGGTGCCGAGGAGCAAGGGGTTAATGAGTATCTTGATTTCTGAAAGCAACCTGTTAGGACTGGGAACCACCTGGGTCACAATTTGACTCTGCCCATGCCACCACCGTCCCTCTGCACACAGACGTGTGACAGTAGCTCCAGGAAAGGTTCAAACATGTCCACTAACAGCTGAGATCAATGCCGAGCAGGGGTGACTACATCGTTACTTTCTAGAAACCACGGTGGCATTGATTTACATTTTTCCCCGAGTATCAATTCTCAGCACAGTGTGTCCTAATTAAGAAAAGACCAGATCTGAAACGATAACTTTGTGGGGTGACACCTGCAAAAGCCATCGCTGTGGGAAGGGAGCTTTCACTGGAGCAGGGCTCTCCCACCTCCAGCTGGAATAGGCAAGAGGTTCTTATTAGCAACGCATTGCTAATGATGTCCCTTGAATCTGCTAATGTTTCTTCTTCCTACATATCGAGAATGGGACGTTTGAACGTTAGTTACAGATGGAGGAGGAGCTGATTTTGATATTACAACTTTTACACTCCAGCAACGTGTTTCGGCATCTGAGAAATGCGGTACTCAAAGTGGGTCCAAGAGGGAAATCAGAAAACAGAGCTAACATTGCTAAGGCACCCAGCAAAGGCCAGCTGCAGATCATGCAGCAGCTCATTGCAGTGATCCTTTGACATCCCATAGCCCAACACTTTCCAGAAATCAAAGGCCAGGTTGTGTTTTTATTCAGAGTGCTAAGGTCAATTTCTAAGAAGTCTCTTGTAATGAAGTGATACACGGAGTTAGGAGAGCTAAACTGTAGCTAATGGCTGCTGTGTCAGCAAGAAAAACCTTGTGCAAGAAAGGTGAAAGAACGAACCACAAATCCTAGTTTAAAAAAAAAAAAATAAGAAAAGAAAAAAAAAAGAGGAAAAAGAGCACAACAAACACAGAAAACTCAATTCACTGCAGGGTAAAGCAGCAGAATGAACTGACAAGATATTGATCTGAACTACCTGGGGAACAGGAGAAGATGTTGGCATCTCCATGCTGCAAGAGGAGGAGCTGCCTACAGAATGTGAGCCCCTCTGTGCAGGCTTGCTGAGGGGTGATGGGGGAAAGAGCATCCCCGAGGCAGCCAGAGGCTGGCATCTGCGCTCAAAATGAACACAAAGACCTGGTGCACCTCTCTCTGAAAACCAGGGGTACTTCTTACATGATTTTTACACTGGTTTTGGAGCAGCTCTGTAGGTTACAGTAGCATACATCATTGCCAGAAGTACCAAGATGGCTAAGAGTCTGGAAGGTGGAGCTGATATGATAATACTTAGTGACATGGGTGGGAATTTCTCCCAGCCATTAGCTGGAACTCCCAGCCATTAGTAGGAACTTGCTCTTAAAAGAAAGAATCATGTCAAATGACATTTTTAAAATGTCATCTGGTTTGCAGTGGAGTATCCACTGTTCGTTCTAAAATGCACTGTATGTGTAATTGAAACGTAATTCAGAAACGATTGTGTGAGTATTGACACAGAAAGGGTCTCCCCTTCTCCACTGACCTCCAAGGAATGGCCACTGCCTCCAGAGAGAGGAGAAAGTTTGACCTATTTTATCATGCCTACTTATTGCTGTCAAGATGTTTTTTACATCCATAAACCAGTAATCGCTGACTTTTTTATTTTGAACACATACATACACAGTCTAGTGAATTGGATCAGAGTAACAGAAGCCCCTACCTTTTCCAGTCCTCATATCAGGACAAGATCAACCTTTTTGAAGGTTAAGTAAATATGCCTCACTTACTTACTTATTTTCTTTTTTCTTTTTTTCCTGGACTCAAACAGGCCCTTTCATCTCTGGTGACACAATGTTCTAAAAATCCATCAGAGGATTTTGCTTCCTCTCAAGTTCTCTGTAGCTGCTGTCAGGTCTCCTGCTCGGTTCATGCTGAAAGCTTTTCTTCAGGCTGGAATATGGACTCTAATTCAGATGCCTTACATGTAGGAAAATCATTCTGTGTGGCACCACCATAAAACGGGGTGTTTCGGTCACTGTGGTGTACTTCCAACATGGCGCACAGAAATACAACCAACATATGAAATCTTGTTATCTTGTTTCGCTAATGATGTTGTTAATACCTTGCTACATAGGAAAATAAAACCAAAGTGACTTGAAGCAAGGATCAGCTTCATCCAGTACAATAGTGAAATGAATTATAACATCACTGAGTAATGTTTATAGTAGAGGAAAGATAGTGTTTAATTGCTGGAGGAATGAAATGTGCATGTATGAATGTGTAAAGAAACTCTGGCTGAGTTCGGTGCAGTGGGCTTTGTTTCACTCACATGTAATATTTTTTTTCCGCAAGAAACACTTTCCAACATGAAATGAGACTGGACTTTCTTGGCTTAAATACCAAAGTGACTGGCATCCATCTAAAACAATAGGTAGCTCAGGCCAGCAATTTCCAACTTCTTTTGATTTACAGCCCCCTAAATATAGAGGTGCAGATCCTGTCTAAGTAACTTAAGCCAACCAACATAGGGCTTGCTTTCCTATCTGGGTTTTACAAACCTCTTAGAAGCGGCTTAGGGAACATTACAAGTCCACAGACCAATTTTTGGTTTAGCCCATTGTCCCCAGCACATGGCTTTCAGGCAGCATGCTGTTTGTGGCACCTCCTAATGTTATTCTTGGCCATGGCATACCAACAAGAGAGAGCACAGTACAGTATTGCTAGTATCACGTTACTTGCTCGGGATATTTTCGGTTTTGTTTTTTTACCTCGAAGCCACTAATCGCTGGTAGCCCCTGGCTAAGGTACTTTTCAGGGCTCAGGGTTTTTTGGTTCAACTGGAGTTTCAGAAAACAGAAATAGCGTGGGACTAAACACCAAGTTCAGTTTAACCGAAAAGAAAACATTTCCTTTCTGAGGTTTTAGCCATGTTTTGTAACTAAGATTGCAGCAAATAATTGTAGATCTGCAAATCAAAACCCAAGATTTAGAAAATGTCCAAAATATTCTGATTACTTCAATAATTATTTTAATTCCTTTTTATGCAGCCAAAATGATTTGCTGAAATTTGCAGGAGTTTGCAAAATGTCTTAGTTGATTCAAATCCTTATCTCTTAATGAATACATTTCAACCAGAAAAGTTTACTTAGCTGCAAGTACTTGATCACATAGATAAGCAGAAGGATCTTCTTGTCGTCAAGGCAGACTCAGATTTGAGAATGCTCTTAGAATGCTCTTGGCATTGCACTCAGAGGTGATTTCTGGTCTACAGAAATAGAATGGTGGAAAGTGTATTCTGCTCCCCTGTGCATAAAGCTGCAAACAATGCGTTAGTGAGAATGATGATTTCTTGAGAGAGGGCTCTGTGTGCCCTATAACCACAGCAGTCACAAAGCTATTGATTTCATACCTTCTAAAGTGACTCAGTGAGCAGGACACAGGCCTTCCAGAGAGGAAGATGGGAAACTCAATAGAGCTTTTCCTTACTGGCTCGGTTTTGAAGTCCCTGCCTTGAAGACAGTACACAAACCATCTCTGAGAAGAATGCAACCCGTAGCTGGATTTCTGAAGACTTAAGATCTCGACAGCAAATAACAAAACCTAAATGCAATCTGCACCTATGTTAATTATCAGCCCATCTGATATGCATTTGGATGTACTCTGAAATGCATTTGGGAGTAAATACAGAACGGATTTAAAATTCACAGAAAAAACCATTCCAACTTTCTGTAGTTTGAACAAAAGCAGGTTTTCCTTTTCTTTTTTTTTTTTATCTCCCATCTTTTTAATCCTTAAATTGTTATAACACCAAGTGAACATTGAGATAAACTGCTGTTCAGATAATTCACTGTCAAAAATATTGAGCGTACTTTAGTCGGATGGCAGTAGTAATGGTCTTTTCAAGTGTTGCTGCACAAAAGCTGAGCCTATCAAGATTTTTTGGCAGGCACTGCGTTTAACTTGTCATGTTATATATTGCAGCAATGCAGTTGAGGATCAGTATAAATCAACTTACAAGTCTGGAGGAAATGGGGGAATGTGCTTCTGTAGCCTATTAGCAGCACAAGTGTCTAACAGAAGGTGGCAGCATTTTAACATCGTTCAGTCCAGCAAAAAGGGAGAATGAACTCCGCATGTCCAGAAAGCTGCTCTTTACATTCAGACAGGATGTACACACTGCTGCCTTGAATTTATGGGTTTGACGAATTTATGTGGTTACAGACAGGCAGGAAGGTGAAGTTTTGATAACTCTTCAGTCTTAATGTAAATGTGGGAAACAGGCAAAGTAGGTACTGGAGGGAAGGAAAGTGAAAAATAAATTAGAAAATATGGCTGCCCAAAGGGTCAGAAACCCCCAACTAGAGGGTAGTTTTGTGGTAGCTCCATTAGAAATAGTGAGTAAGAAAATATGCAGTCCCTAATGAATTATTGGGATTTGATCTCACACCAATTTCACAGGGGATAACTCTCTTGTTTCAAAGCTATCACACCCTGTATTGTCAGCTCTCATGATCTCATCACAAGCTTTTTGGCATTTATTGCTTTTCTTAAAAGTCGCAGCCTTTGAAACTGGGCAACTGCATGGGAACCCCAGCTCTCACTTAACCACCACCATCACCAAAAATAGCAAGCTTTGAACCCTTGTGGTTACTGGGAAAAGTCAAAAAACATGAGTGAAAAGCTCTCACAATGTTCAAAAACCAAAAGGCAGAGCAGGAAGAATAACATAATTTAAAGTAGAAAAAATAAAAAACACATCTCATAAGGTTAGCTTAAAGTCATGCATCGGAGTGGCCTGACTGACAATAGCATATTGCTGACAGGAAGCCTGGACCCAGCACAGAAAGCCAGACGTGTCACTGTGTACTCTGATAGGGGTGGAATTAAGTGCCTGGCTTAATGTGTGTACCCATGAGCACAAAATGGTGTTGTTCACCTCGGTGAGATTATTTGCTGATTTACAGCTCAAGTCGTTCACTGAACTGAGCTCTTAACTCGCTTAAGAACTAATCCAGTGCCCAGTGCAGTTTGATGGCAAAACTCTCAAAATCGGCTCATCGGTGTTCTTAAACAACTTTTTTTTTTTAAACATGAAACTGCTTCAGCTAGCACTTGATTCACCTTTTAAGGTAAATATGGATGACACTAAGGAATACCGTACTAATGGCCACCACAAGGACTCCATGTGTTGCCAGTAATTAACACCCTAATACCCAAAGAACCATGACACGTTATTTTCAATCTTTCTATTCCAATGGGTTGGTCTCTGAAATCAGGTAAAAACTGGCAAATCTCTCTGTGCAGTTTCAAAATGGAGTAGATTTAATTTCCAGATTTTGCATATGGAAAAGAAATGTTAATTTTGAAGAGACTTCCCCCTGTATTCACCTCAGAATCTTGACTACAGCACAATTAAAGCAGCAGACAGATTACAAATGGCAACCAACAATGGGAGGAGTTAATCTAGAAGAGATGTGAAACCTTGCAGAAACTGAGATTTTGAGGGCTTAGCACAGATAACTCTGGGCACAGACAGTCAGTCACACAGTCAAAAATGGCATTCGGTGATTGAGCTCCAGAATGATTGAACGCCTTTCTGGGAGTCCCGGTGAGCCGACAGCAGAGCTGAGAATAGGATTGTGGCACCTTTCATTCTCAGATCCAGTGAGAATTTTGTCAGACTACAATTTTACATTTCATACTGAACACTCAGTTACTGTACTTAGTAGACTCAGCCAAATACACACAGGTCAGGAATAGAGCTGGCAGGCAGAGTATACTGATTTAATTTTGTTTGGCTTTTCAATGCGCCTTCCTGGAGTTCCTATTTGCTGTGTTGTGGGTTAAATACTTAAACAGGAAATCAGCTCAGAGGACCGGCTGACCATTTCAACATTGTGGAAACATTTGTCCTTGCCTGCTTCCCAGAACAATTCAAAGAATGCCTTGTTTCTGCTACACACAACCGAAGTAAAAAATCTGTGGAGAATAACTTGTGAACAGAATGGTTCGGTAGGGTGACAGCACTCACTCAAATTAAAGACCTTGGGGTAAAGATCAATGCAGATAACTGCACACCAAAAGACAGGAAGTTCTGCTTAATTTGTATGTTCTCCTGTAGTCAGTTGTCTGACTGAGTGTTGTGCTTGAATTGTTACATGAATCTATTAGCTAATCATCTATTAGAGTGATTCTCTCAAAATTAATCTAGCCAAAATTTGACATAAATGATCTAGAATGACAACAATTATAAAAATGACTTTACAAAAGAATGACCTTTAACAGAAGAAAAAGCAAATTTAGGCTAAATTGATTCAAACAACACACAGGCAATCAAGGAGGGATATCTTTCTTTCTTTCTTCTTGTCTTTGTAATAAAATGTCTGCAATGCCATAGTTCTGTCAGGCTTACAAATGCCACGTTTCATATTTTTGTCAAGTGTTTTTTATTATTTTTGCTGTTACTCCGTGCATAAGGAATAAAACTTCATGCATGACTTCTAATATCATCATTAAGATCTTTATTAAAGTTCATTCTATCATAGCAGATGCATTTTAATTGCCACTTCTTTTAGATCAGCTCTGCAACACTGTTTATATTGCTTTAAATTAAAATTCTTCTTACTAATGGCAAGATATGTCAGTCTTCTGAACAGCAATGTATGAAAAGTATCAAGATCTGTGAATTAGATGGAAACAAAAATGGAACTCAATGGAGGCAAATATATTTCATCAGGCCTTGAAGAGGTGGTTCATTTCATGCCACCTGTATTTGGCTAGTCAAATCACCTCTTGGTTAAAATTTCTAATGATCTCAGGATAGAGATTTGTCTGAGAAAGGACTGTGTGAACCCTTCAGGATTTTGTCCTACATGAAAAGTAATTACCTCAATGAGTGATAGACATTTCTCTCCAAATTTGAATATCAGGGACCTGGCTTATATTGGGATCAATTTGCATTTCAGTTGCTTGCGGGCAGCAATTGCTGTAGCTGTGTATGTGCTAAATCACGGCACAGGAGGATAAGCATTATATGCAACAACCCTGGTTTCAAATAGAAATAAGTTCATCCCATGGACATTATGGTCCTCTGTGTGTTTTCTGACGGGCTTGCACAATTCTTGCCAGGTATCTATGGTTGATGCCAAGGAAAATCCCTGTAGGATAAAAGGCCTCAGGTAATTCCTACTCAGGGGTCTACAGTGAGTCTTTATCTTTTGTTTTTATTTTATTTTCCAAATACTTGAAGCTTTCCTCAGGAGCTCTGAGGACTTTACTTATTATCCTAACTTTACCACTTCTCTTGGGCAGGCAATTTGAGTTTCATAGTCCAGATCATTTTAAATGAGGTGAGACTTGGGCAGACCTTCCTGACAGAATACACAGAGTGCCGTTTCTCTGTCACTGAGGGAAAAGCACTAAAAACTCATCCTCCTCTTTGAGCATAGGCTTTTTATCTCCCATATACTCTGTTGACATAAGAGAGGTAAATTTTTGCATTCTGCTTGCTTTATGACTTGATTTATTCAGCTTTAATTCAAAAGCAAATATTTAAAAGTTATAGGCCTATTTTGGAAAATGGAGCTCCTAAGACTTGCATAGAAAGCTAGGGTGTGAAGATCATAGTTTTATAATCTGAAGGAGGTAAAAGCACAGGCAATGTGTGTTAGTGTGAGTAGAGCCATCCCATCTGTCAATCAAACTCATGCTGAGTGTATGAATAATGCTGCAGCAAGGGCAAATATTTTTGAGAATTTTAGTACATATTTTTGAAAATTTTATTTTAAGGCCTGCCAAATATTGCAAAGTTTATTGCTAGTCAGTGCTGGGAAAAAAGTAGTTGTTTATCAGAAGGTACAGAGAAGAAAAAGTCCCTAGGGAGTGCTTCTCAAACCTGTGTGGGTTTTGGTTTTTTTGTTTTTTAATGTATGCATTGTGTGCCTATGGATTCATCACAGGATGCTTGCTCTTGGATTTAAATTCATAGTGGTTGTTAGAGGACCTGCGCAAAAGCGGCAGCGCACAAGCCTACTCAATGAGCACCATAACGCACACGATATCTTGTTTATGGCCATGAAGGTGAAACTCTGCATCCCCAAAGGCACTGGCAAAACAGTCTGGACAACGTGGAAAAGAAAGACTTGAGCGCGAGTGCTGGACTGTTGCATTATCCGTGTTCTTCCTTGGTGCACTGAGGTGAAAGCAGTGCCCAGGTGGGCAGCTTTGAGGAAGCCGGCTTTGCACAACCTGCCTTAGCTCCTGTCATAGCCTCTGCATGTGAAAGGTTTATCTTTCACATTTTGGGGTTTGGAAAGAGGGCTTCTGCACACTCTGAAATATAGCTAGAAATGACGGCATGGTGGGTTTTTCCTCAAGAGCTTGGCCTGCCCTCAAGAGGGGCTGTGGTGCCGAGAGCAGGTCCCTCATCAGCTGTGCCACCAGGCTGCAGGAGAGATTGTTTGAAGGCTCATTTCCAATATCGTTACAGGTTGTAACTTTAACAAAGTCCTTAATTTCGAATCAATGTATTTGACGGTAACCTTCATTATCCTTCATCTGTGGATAGAAATGTGACTAATTTCCACCAGGACAACTTATCGCCGAAACCCTATTCTTGTTCTCCAAGTATTTATTGACAAATCTAATTTTGAAGCTATTTGCTGCATGCCTAATCTCGTAAGTCTATTAATATTCTGCCTAATGTGTTGTTTATAAGCAAACAGATCCATTTTTCAGAAGGGCACAAGAGTGGTAAATCTATAAACTGAAGATGACTTTCTAATCTGGGCAGTAAGACTTCTTAAAACTTCCCAAAAATTTATTTGCTACTGCACCTGGTTTTCACTTAGATAAAACCACTTTTGGCAGAGCTGTGACTGGTATTACTGAGGACAAGTAAAATGCAGTCAACACCTACCTATGCCATGTTCCTCTATGGAATCGATAAACAGTGGGAAAAAGTTTGGGGAGAAAGGAGTAATTTTAACTTTCCTAGGCTGCATGCCTTAGTATATGAAGTACAGGAGAGACATAGAATAGCTTCGTTCTACATCCAGCTTTGCCATATTTAGGTTGGTCCTTGGCTAGTCATGTCAAATAGTTGTGCCCTTGTAACTGCAATGAGAGTAAGCCTCCTTATTTCCATGGTAAAGTGCTGCTAAATGATAAACTTACCTTGAGCAAGATGAGTTTCCCACACTGTAGCCCCACCTGCATTACAAAGGTGAAATGATACATCAGACAGGTTTCGGATAGCAGTAAGGTTTTGGTAGCTCTGGGTGTTCTCTAACTGAAAGTGACTGGATAGGGCTGCTGGCAAATTCGTAAGGCTTTCTGCCT
Organism: Calonectris borealis; assembly: GCF_964195595.1. NCBI lineage: Eukaryota > Metazoa > Chordata > Aves > Procellariiformes > Procellariidae > Calonectris > Calonectris borealis. Next base: position 103,631,240 of record NC_134313.1, on the reverse strand, counting down.
GCTGTGTCAATAGAAATCAGGGGATATGGCCATTCGCAGCCAAAGAGCAGTCCCCTGCAAAGAGCGCTGTAAGCTTCAGTACATCCTTTCATTTGCATACATTGAGAAAGCTGGCAGCTTTGCTATAGTATGGGAGGTGTCAGTGTAAGCACAGGGTTTCTCACCCACTGGGAGAAAGATTATGAAATATGGAGGACTGAAAAGCCAGCAGTTTCTTTACAGAAGTTGGAGTCTGTCTGTAACAATACTGGTGGGATTTGATCAATTTTGTTTTTAGAAGTTCATGCTCAATCAGCTCAGTATCTCCACTAGGAGAATACAAAATGGTGTAAATCTGATTTGTTTCTCTCTTTTGACAACGGATCCATACACTTATTATGATTTTCTAGGCAGAGCTTTTATTTCCCATATAGATGAGTGGACTACTCACCCCTCTTCTCCAAAGTCTGCGTTTGCTGTGTTTTTCTAGCTAATACAGCATTATGTGCTGAGAGGCCATCAGCAATAACTTGGTGAAGTGGGCAGCAGAAATGTAGTTAGATACACAGATATTCCCCTTCCTTTACACAAAAAACCTGGAAGCTTGATCTGTCTCAGAGATACAGAAGAACCAAGTGTCTGTTACAGTAAATTGTAAGGGAACGTGAAATATACATATACTATGTATATATACTATATATACACACTGTACTATACTATATGTGTATATATATAAAAGTATATGTATATCTGTATTAATTGAGGCAACTGAGCAAAGCCAGGAGCCTAGAGCGGTTTCTGGCTTAAAAGCTGTTAGCTAAACCAAAACATATATACACAGTCCAGTGCCTCACAAAATGTCCCAGGCTGTATCAGGCAAACCTCGACTAAACAACTCTTTGTGAATGATCCTGTGAATCTCTCTGCAGTGGTGCAAAAATATCTGGTGACAGACTTGGATAACTGGTTTGGATGTCCCATCGCAGGTGCCATTTAAGTGAGCTGCAAGAGACAGTGAGGCATGTAATTCTGCCAAAGCAAAGGCACATGCGGAGTGGCTCAGCACCATGCTCCAAATTTGCCTGGATATTATTTGAGAAGGGATGTTGTGTGGATAAATGAAACTGCTGGTGTGGGGAATACAGCATCCTGGAAGGGTAGAAAAGGGAGCTTTAGTATTGCTTAAGTAGCAGTGGTTTCGGGGTGCCTGGGGACATCTGGAGGATAGGCTTCAGGCCAAGCTTGAAAGAGCCTTGCAGATGTAAGCTGGGAATCCTTAGTTCGAGAAAGTAATGACTGAGCACAGCCTTGTAAACAGAAAGCAGTGGGTAACCATAATGATGCTGTTGCTGTTATCAATTCATGGCTGGAATAACTTCCAGCACCAATATTTGGGTTAGGCACTTGGGCCAGGAAGGGTGACATGTCAGTTCTTGTCTGCTCAAAGGAGGCCAGAATAGCTGGAGAAGTGGAGTACGAAGCCTGGGAAGCTCTTGTCTCTTCATGACAGAGATACAAAGCACAACCCACAGCCAGTGCTGTCTGCTTCTGGGCCCTGGTTCTGCCTTCTCTGAGTCACTCGCAGGGCTGTATATATTTCTCGTAAGTCATCTTTGTCCTTCATGTCTCAGAAATGTTATTTTTATAATCTGGAAAGACTCAGCGCAAGATTTCTGGATGACAGCTCCCTCACAAGAATTATGCTTCATTTACCACTACTCCTGAGAGTGGGAATGGTTTTAAACAGACTATCTATCCCACAACAAACACACGCCTGGTATTTTTTAATAGAAACAAATCAATGTCTTAAGAATGGGCATTCAAGGAGTTCCTTGAGGAAGACATTAGCAGCTGTCAGAAAGCAGTTTAACCTTTTGAAAGTTAAGATGCAGCTTAAAGTCTGTCCCAGGCGTAGAGAAAGGATTTGCTGAGGGGAAACACCAAATCATCACGTGAAATGTTTTCCTAAATGAAGGCCTGGTTTTTGTGGACTCTGAGACCTCACAACATCATTGTAAAGGTCACCAGGCTTGAGCATTGGTGTTTTATGTTCAGTTCCCTTCACGCATGCAGATGAGCCTCGGGGAAAGGGCTGCAGGGAAAACTGGCCAAAGTGTTTCATTACGTCCTCCAGCCTAAAACCACAAGAGAGTAACTTTGATCCTGCAGTTTAAAGTTTTCACCTTCCCTCCTGCACAGTTTGTTAATGCAATATGAAGTGCTGTATCTCCGGGGTGTCTAAAGCACAGTACACACAAACACCTGATTAGATGTTAAGATGCCTCCTATCAACAGCATTCAGACAATGAAAACTTGTGTCTACAGGGATGAAAGCTATTCACATGGATGTTTTTCTGACTGGACTTAGGAAATATGTTCTTATAAGAGATTTGTCTCTGAATGAATCAGATCTTAGACATTGGAAATGCTAACACAAATGTTAGAAATAGTGTTTCTTCTCATTTTACCAGTTTCTCCACAAATCACTGATGCCGTAGGGCTCTGCACTGCCCCTCCATCATGTTGTACTTCCTCTCGTTTCAAAGCCACATGCCACTACTTGTTGCGGCTTTGCACACTGAGCAGCGATGTTGATCCCATGGCATGACTGGCTTTAGTTTAGTTTCTTTGTGGTCCTGCTGTGCACATTCCTATTCACGTGCTCTTTCTCTGTCAGACTGTATTCTTCATGGTAGTATCCAGGCCTCCAAGCCAGCAGATATTGAACAGCTCTGATTTCAGCAGAACAGGCTAAATAAGATTTTTCTTTTTTCTTCAGCTGTCTCTTTCTTCATCAGCAGTAACAGAAGGCTATTCTTCTCTGTGTTTTATTGTTGCATACCTGACAGTTTCTTTCCCCTTGATTAATTGGAGCAAAAGTCTCAAGTTACTGTGGAATAAACAGTTACCATTTGTCAGCTGAGCTGTCGTAATGGGCCCTATATGCACCTCATGATGACTTAAGCTAATGCGTTTCACCTTGCAATGGGGGCAGATGCACTGTATGGGCTGGACAATTTTGTCAAGTCTGTTGACAGACCAAACCTTGTTAAGCTGCTGTAACAGAGTTATAACTCAGTCATGTGGCAGAGTCCTCAATTCCAGTGCGAGTATCCAGAGACGTGTGGTTAACAGCAGGTAACTCTGTTCAAAGAAAGGATCTCTTTGTGTATGTGTATTGATGCCATAGTTTTGGCAGAGGCCTCTGAGTCTCTGATGGACACCTTGAAGTAACACTTCTACTTTTCTCAGCCCAGGCGTATGTGTTGCATTGGCTGGTAAAGTGAAACCAACATGTTCCAGTTCTTCCTGTAAAGTTAGCATAAAAAGAAGGGGTTTGAATTTTTTTTTATTATTATTATTATTATTTTTAACCAGGTTGGGGAGAGGATGAAGGCTGTCAGTAAGGAAGGAAAGCAACAAAAGTAGAAGCAGTAAAATAATTATACACCTGCCAATTCCTTTCTTCCTTGTTAAAGATTCACCTACTTTTTTGTCTGTGAAAAGTTCATTTAAAGCTGTCTCTCCTGTGCAATAGGAAAAATAACAGTTCATTCAACAGTATAATACAAATCCCAGAATGTTTTCAAATTTCCCTCTTTTGTGTGTTTTAAGATTGACAACTATATAATTAAGCATAACAAAGAGAGAAAGGATTTAACAAGATTTAGCACAACTTGGGCAACTTGGGGTAGCAGAGGGAAGGAAAGTCAAGGGCAGATACTAAATGAATCTGTGGAGTTACTTGTCAGAGGCGTGCACACTCAGTTTGAAATACTATTTTAAGAATGGAAATGATCGCAGAGCTACACGCACAAAGTATGCTATGGCCTGCAGCCAGATGCTGCCTGCAGAGGTCCCAGAAGTGGCAGTGAGCAGAGGAGCCAGCCTGGTGATCCCCATTTGTAGAGGAGATATGCACAGCCACCCCTCCTGCAATGCAGCAGAAAGCTCCAAAGCAATTTTGCTTCCAGGGACATTTCAGCAGTGGCTTCTTTGATTTTGTCTTTCCCTATCCCTACGCCAGCCGACAACTAAGCACCACACAGCCGCTTGCCCACTCCCCCCTGGTGGGATGGGGGAGAGAATCGGAAGAGTAAAAGTGAGAAGACTCATGGGTTGAGATAAAGACAGTTTAATAGGTAAAGCAAAAGCCACGCAGGCAAGCAAAGCAAAACAAAGAATTCATTCAGTATTTCCCATCGGCAGGCAGGTGTTCAGCCATCTCCAGGAAAGCAGGGCTCCATCCCACGTAGCGGTGACTTGGGAAGACAAACGCCATCACTCCAAACGTCCCCCCTTCCTTCTTCTTCCTCCAGATTTATATGCTGAGCATGACATCATATGGTATGGAATATCCCTTTGGTCAGTTGGGGTCAGCTGTCCCAGCGTGTCCCCTCCCAACTTCTTGTTGGTGGGACAGTGTGAAAAGCAGAAAAGGCCTTGACTCTGTGTAAGCACTGCTCAGCAATAGCTAAAATATCCCTGTATTATCAACACTGTTTTCAGCACAAATCCAAAACGTAGCCCCATACTAGCTTCTATGAAGAAAATTAACTCTATCCCAGCCAAAACCAGCACAGAAGGTATGTTGGAAATGTACTCTACTATGTTATAGTCTAGCCTGTGCTCTACACTATGCTTTCCATCCTTTTTGTAGAGAGTGTACTCATCCCATTAGGTCATATCAAGGTCCAACTTCAGGTAAATCCGATGGAAAACCTACCCCATGAACTTTGCTTTAGAGAAGAAAGGAAAAATAAAAAGAAACTCTGCATCTTCAAATAAGTCACTTGTCTTCCTGTGACTGTTTCATTCCCTTCAGAGCCTGTTCTTCAATTTATCTCATTGTCTACATGTGTCTTTTCCTTAAATATGCAGTTTCTTAGATTTTTCCACTTATACAAATCCCATTTTTCCTGATTACTTTGTCAAAAACTTTGTGCTTATACACACTGATTCTATTTCATAGATACCCACCTATCATTATAATTGTTAAAGAGAGTTTGAAAAGCCCTCCTGAGAAGGATCTTAGACCTTTTAGATTTGTGAAGAAGGGGGGAAGATTCCTGCGGCCCAGAACAGAATTCTCACAGGTTCATTACAAGCCTAGTTCTGTTGTTTTGAAAAGTTATACGACATCCAAGCAGGTGACCAAACAATTCTGAGCCATTTTCAAAAGTTCTTCCAATTGTCTGAAAATAAAAAGGGGGGGGGGAGGGGTTGTGGCAAAAAATATAAATATGTAAATAAGAAAAAAATTTTTAATTCCATATCAAAATTTCCTTTACAAGGAGGGAGGAAAAACCCTTTGTGTTTTCTGACTAAACTAAGTGTTCTGTTTGTTCATTGTTTCTTGAAATAGAAAAGTGGTGAACACCAATAAAAATGCCGTTCCTGCTTCTTTGTGGGAGCTCATGAAATGCTATTTCACTATCTGAAAGTCCCATTGAGTTAATACATGTAGTTAAATCCTGTCTAGACACATTTCCATTGCTTTAAATTCCATTTGAGCTTAATTCAGTTTCTAATGAAGTTGAAATACAATAGGAAAAGGACAGATGAAAACACATGGCATATCTGCACCACTGTGAAAATGTCTGAAGCCCTGCAAGAAAGAGGAAATGCTGCGCCTTTAGCTGGGTATCCATGAACGTTGTACAGAGTAAGCAATTTTTATTTCTTATCTCGTTTTCGTCATCAGGCACTGACTCCAGCTCAGAATAATTTCTTTTAAACTCAGAGGCAAAGAGGACCTGCAGAGTTGCGTGGTATTTTCCCTTTTCCTTTCTCACCCCTTTCGCATCACTGCCCTACTAACTTTATACCATTATACCTTGTGATGTCCTTTCTATGTACCTCAGTTAGACACTTATTTAATCCTCATTACAACTGCTGCTATAAAAATTCCTGTGCAGTTAACAGATGCACGTGCGCTGCCAGGATGAATGGGCTGTAGATGCAGAACTGTCATCCCATCTCGTGCGCGGGAGTTCTTCATGTGGTATGACAGCATGGCTTCTTGCCAGCGCTTAGCCAACGTTATGAAGCGTGTTGCTCTCTTTCTTCAGGATATTCTACTCTCACCGCTTTTCCCATTCTTCCTGGGACTTAAATAATGATGGGACATATCTGGTCCCCGGTGGTTCCCCCACTCTGACGCCACAGCTGCTTTGGTCTTTGGTAAGAGAAAGCAGCTGTGCCCATGGCATAGCTTCATTCCTCACTTATCAAAGGCACTGCACTGCACCTAGCAAAGGCTGGAGGAGAAGCTGGCTCCACTGGCTTTGCACTAGGAATGCTGAATCCAAGCAGCTGTAAATGGATTTGAGGCCTTTTGCATTTTCCACAATGACCCTGTTACTGTGCCTCTTACTTATAACTGACGTAGGCAGACATCTCCCGGGAGGTGCTGGCTTTATCATTTAAACAAGTTGACTACTGGACTATGACCTTCTAAAATTAGCAGTGTTCAACCATGCTTTATTAAGTTCATTATATCCTGTAGCATCCCAGATGCTCCATAAAAAATAACTTTAAAAAATGACCTAATGAATTCCTCAACATAATTAATGTTTCAGTTGAGGCTAGCCCAAAATATTTCTCACACCTAGAGTTTCCATATGTCAAAAAAAAAAAGAAAAGAAAAAGAAAAAAAAATGACAAAAGCAAACTGATCCATGTAGTTGCAGCTGCCAAGCATTGTACTAATCAATTCTATCTACAAGGTTCTTAGCTTCAGGACATTCTCTGGCCATGGTTTGTGAAGAAATAGAGATGAGGAAACTTACAGAATTTCCTGTAGGAAGGCCTCACTTGTGGTGAATACATATCAGCCTCATTGCCTTTTCAATAAGACTTTGGCTGCAAAGTCTCGGGCACATTTGATAAAGTTGTTATGACCTACTCTTCAGCATCCCAGAAATGATTTCTTTAGGAGAAAAAGAAGTGATACTGGAACAAGATGTTTGTTACCTCTGCTAAAGCTGAGATCTTAGTATACTTTGAAATGCCAGATTTGCTCTAAATTAAATGTGTATTACTTTCTTCAGTTCCAGCTATGAGTTGTAGTCCAGCTGCTTGGGTAATCCAAAGTATCATTATTTTATACACAGCTATATTGCTGCAAAGGAATGCACCACAGCTGCCAGGTCTGACTGCTGGTGATTATATCTGAAATGGTAGTATTGAGCCTCAGTCATAACTGATAATTGATCTCATAGTTAGTTCCTTAATCAAACAGCATGTCTAGACAAAATTCTTGTTGACTCTTCCCATCAAAAATCTGCACAATTCTCCTCAAAGCTGAACAGTTCTCTGTATCAGTCATTATAATTACAGTTTTATCATCTTTGTGGAGAAATAGATAACTAGCTGTCCCTGGCAGAGCAAAGGAAACATAATCTGTGGCTTTACAAGCTGTGTGTATACTATGTATAGTAGTGCGTATTCTCTGAAGAAAGCTCTAGATACCAAAAGCGACTCATGAAGAACAACCAGTACAAACCTAATTAATGCAGAAGAAAGACCCTTCAGTCTCAGTAGCAGAGAGCATGTTCTTCAATGCCAGTGAAACTTCAATGGTTTCCACTGTATTTGAGCCCCAGTGCGGAAACTGTGGCCCCATGAGGAGGTAGTGGCGTAGTTCCTCATGATCCTGAGGGGCCAGGACAGTGTCCTACAGGCTGAAGAACGGCAGGCTTGTCAAGAACATTGAAATCTGCAGAGCTTTTAAATATGCTACCATCAGACCAATAGTATTGTGATATATAATAAGAAGAAACACGGGTTAAAACGAAGTGTGAAAAAGGAATGAAAAAAACCCGTACTCACAAGCACACAATGATCATTGTCCAAGCTGGTAAGCCAAACACTCCCCATGGCAAAACAGTCATTTTTTTTTGTAACTAACTTTTTCAAATTTTCACTTTGTGGGCTGAAATGTTGTATGTTCAGTGGATCCAAAAGCCTATTATCATCACTTATTATTATTATTGTTCTAAAAACAATATGTTCAGGCATTTCCCAGAACAAGGCTAGGATAAAATCCATTGTGCTGCCTGCTTCACCCATGAGAATTTTGGCATGTGTTCTTTCTAACAATTGTTATGGTATGGAGCAGGGTTTTGAGCTAATCTGACTTTTCACACCTCCATGTAAAGCCATCCTGAATCTCAGAATGTCTTTGGAAATTTAGTGGGTAAAATTGAAACAGGCTTTTCTGAGTACTTATTGCAAATTAAATCTTCTGAAGTTTCCACCCACATTAATTATAGTTCAATGGTAGTTGTGGGTGACTGGCATTTATCTCGTGACCATAGTGCTGCAAAATGCTAGAGACACTGGAGTGGACAGAAGCTGGGAGGTGGGGCAAGTGAAAGGTCTGGCAAGTAAGAACATCGAGGATTTGGATCTGTGGGATGTAGGTCTCTTTAGAAAAGAAATGGGCGCTGAAGCCAGAGGCTAAGGGACAAGTATCTGATGGGAGATGCAGAAGATCTGAGAGAGTCTATGAGTGTCTTTGCATACCATGAGGTATGAAAAGTATGCAAAGACACAAAGTGAGGAGAGGAGAAGGCAGAAGATACCATAAATTTTAAGAGGAAGTAAAGCTAGGACTGAAAGGAATAGGGCCTGAAAGGGCTGGAGAAATAGTACCGAAAATAGGGGATAAAAAGGAAGGGAAAGCAACCTGGTGAGTGAGGACCGTGGGACTGGGATGCCTGAAGAGCAGACAATTGTCCTGGCCAGCTCCCAGAGGAGTGGAACAGGGATGAGAAGGCAGAGAGTGGGAAAACCATTACACAGACAGAGACAGAGCAGGAGAGACAGTGTGTGGGAGGGAGGGTCTCTACCAGCTGGATAGGAATCAGTGGGGGCCAGAAGAGGGAAGGGCTGGCTGGAAAGGTCTGTGACGCTGTAACATGCTTCCTTCACAGCCCTTGAGGTTAGGAAGCAAATATAGCATTTTTCATTCAAAATTTGACTTTTTTTTTCCCCAAATACAAATAATAGATAGATGTATGTATGTATATATACATGTACTTGCCTCCCAGAGAATGAAATTTCTGAAATGTTATAGTCATCTGGTGCTTCACCTGCTCACCTGGCAGGAAAGCTTAAATCTGGCATTTCCAAAATTAGCTTGAATTTGCCATTTCCCAAATTTTGCAGCCTAATGTTCTTAAATGTTGGTTTTATGCAGGTATGCACATGTGTGTGTCTTCCTAGTTATAAGCCCAAATACATGTCAGAGCATATATCAATTCCATAGTGCTGTGCATCAGCAAAAACATACTGATTTGTATCCATATCTGATTTGTACATGGATTTACATTAGAATGAAGTAAGATCCAGGAATTTTTCTGGTGGACATAACTTACAGGACGCAGGATTTTTCTGTAAGGAGTGGTAAGCGTGTTAGTTATGATACAGATACTGTACTTGGTTCCTTATATTGTCATCTGTTTCTTAATCGCTAGTCTCCAAATAGACTGAGCTATCTTGTCTTGGCAATCATCAGGTCTGTTATTAGTCTGTGAAAATATTATTTAAACTTGGGAAATTCCTGTAGTTATTATTTCATAAACTGGGAGATGGATTCCTATATTTGTAGACTTTTGAGAAATCAATGGTTTAGCAGAAACTAATGGCCTTTTAAAATATATGCTTATACCACAAGCAGTTCTTATAACAACACCAGAAACAAAAGGCTTTCTTTAGCCACTATGGTAAACAGATTGCATGTGATTATGGGAAGGGTGAGTTTTATTACAGTCTTTACATCCAAAATCCTGATTGGAATTGTATCATCTAGGTTATTGCTTTCTGGCTATTTCTGTAGATCTTTTACCCAGGATCTTGGCCAACATAGTAGGTTAGACATTAGTCGTTCATTTTCCAGTACCCTTGGCTTCAGCAAGATTTATTTTAGCAGGAGCTTCAGTACCATTTTCTTTCCAGCCATGGAAACATCCCCCTCCCAGAAACAACTTAACCACACTGAGTGGTGAAAAGCTGAAATTCCAAAAGGAAATTAGTTGGGCAAGAATCCACGTCACAGGTGGTGGGATGAAGCCGGGTAACGAATTTGGACACTTCTAAACCTGAAACTGAATTGGACTGTGCCGCCTCAGGAAAAGGGAAGAATTTATTATATCACAGCCTGGCAATAGCCTTTATGAGCAACATATATATTTAAAGGAGGTGTATTGCCACTCTGCTAGAACACCGCTACCAATGTTCCCTTCCTTCCCAAGTCATACTTAACACTGATAATATTTTCGCAGTGTGTTATCTAACAGCCATGTGAAAGGGGAGAGTAAACATTTAAGTAAGATTTGTTGCCTCTCCACGGCTTCCTTGCTATATTGCCAGGAAGTGCAGATTGTGTTTGCAGTGTTGTTTTTGCAAGACTATTCCTGTAGAAGCTGAGCTGAACTCTTTCCACAGACGCCTGTGAATAGCTATCAGGCATTGCATATTAGGAACCATCTTTGAACAAAGCATATTAAAAGTAATAACTTAAAATGTAATATAATGTGTGGGTAGCAGTAGTGCCTCAGCTGTGAAATGTATTTTGCATCTTTTTGTTATTACTAATAGTTTGTGAAAATATCAGTGTTCTTACATTTATTTGAAATCATTTACAATCAGAACAGATATCTGTGAATCATATTCTTTTTTTCTGAATAGCTGAAATTGAAATTCTAATTCCCTGGTTTAGTGATGATTTGGTGTACAAGCTTGTTCCTGGACAGAATAAGTGCCATTCCTAGATTCAAAGCATATGGTAACAAATTCTCATGTGAACAAATACAGAATCGGATTTCTTTGACCAGTTGCCAATATTTGTTTAAAATGAATGATATTCATGAACTTTCTTGCCACAAAGCACATTCACTGCAACAGGGGTGTATGGCCTGGGATTGATCCATCCTCCCCCTTTATGGCATCAGGCTTTCTATAATATGAAGCAGACTGGGAACCACTGTGCTGCAATATTAGTGGAAAATAAACACAAGCTAAGTGAATTCATTAAAAACATTAAACAAACATTTACACAAAATCTTCTGCAGTATTTGCCTACCTCTTATTCGAACCACTGACCTAGAAGGAAATGCTCCAAGCCAAATGGGACTTGAAACCATTTACATCATTGTTCTTGTACTAATAACCTTGTGGATTTATTACTTTCAGAGCATTTTATTGTTGTTTGCGCACTACCTGGGGCTTTTTGAACTCATTATGGTTGCCATTATTCTATATCTCTATATGAGAAATGCTCATCTGCTTTTCTGGTAATCTTGCAATGTTTTCAATAGTATTTCCCTGTATCCTATATTCCATACTTTACATTAGAAATGAATGATATAATAATAAGCAGTAAACATTGTCATTCATTTGTGTGAATAGCAACTATTCTGCATTTGGAAGTGCACAAAAAAAATGTTAATAATCACTTGTAAAAACCAGACATTGGGTGCTGTTAGTCTCCTTTGTCACAGAAGACATCCTCATTTGCATTTGTATCTTCCTTCTTTGCTGCCTGCACAAAGAGAAATGCAGACGCTATGATTACTACAACTAGCAGTCCTACTGGAGGATTGGAGGCTTCTCAGAGCCCCTTGTGACAAATGGTTTTTGAAGCAAGGAGGGCACTCTGAGCTCACAAGGAGTAGATACTTGCTGGTTAGCATAGGGCTCTTCAGCTTTCCCTTCTTTCTAGGCCGTGGCGTTATCCTTGGGCATTGCATGAGCATGATGCCAGCAGCTTGCAGAGCAAAATAGCTGAAGGAGAAGCATCTTTCCAGGAAATGCTGCGCTGAGCTTACACCAACCTGAAAACATTACGGGGCCAGATACCAAGCCCTCTGTTGAGGTAGTCTGGCTGGCAAACCCACAGATGGATGCTTTGTGTCAGATCATCTATTTATGGGAGCAGTGAGGAAATAAAGGGACAGGTTTCCCTGATTCCTTTATGTAAAGAATATTCCTGCATCCTCCCTATTCTGCTATGTAAGATTTCAGGTACCCATAACTAAAATACCAGCCAAGACATGGGGAGAACAGGAATTTTACTGAGAATTCCATTTCTCTGTTCTTCTCCACTAATCTTCTTTGCCGAGTCACAACAAGCATTTGGCAGCAATTTCTTTGGAGAAATAAAGGACCTGAAGCACCATGCTAAGGGTAGATGTGAAAGCATAGGAAAGGAACAAGGAGAGAGATCAACCTTTGCTGTAGCAGAGCCTTATGCACACTTTCAGCTGAGATATTATAGACATGGATTTTTTCCTTTTCTTTTTCCCCTCCATAGAAAATGTTGAGATATTTCTGAGACCTAGCATTTCTTTTGTTTCTAGAAAACATTCACTTAAGGGCCACTTATTTTCTACAGACTTGCATAAAGCTTTCCATAATGGGTAGAAGTTGATACTTACCTTGGGACACATTAGACACACTTTCTCCTGGCTTATATTTGGACCCATTTTGTGAATAAGAAAGCAATGGTATTTGCAGGAGGGAGAATTAAAAAGAAAATGTCTTTTACATAGAAGGAAATTACTTTTCAGACAGATTCAGTCTTGGACATCCTGCCTCTGGCCTGCAACTGGAGATATTCTGCAATAGTGTCTTTTTCCTTAGTACAGGTTTGGTAACATCAGTGGATATAAAGCATGCTGGGTTTAGTGTTGAAGGACAGTTGGTAAAGATAGCCAAGGTGTTATGTATCTCACTAACATCCAAATATAAGACACCAAGTTTCTTTGACTGTAATTTCAAGAGGTGATGAAGAAAAAAACTTGTACACTTATGGACTTTTACTTGTACTCCAATAGTCTTATGCAAAGACAAGCTGGCTTAGTGCTGTCGTTCTCATTTCAAAGGACAGCATATCACAGAATGGCTGAAGAAGGAAGGGACTTCTGTAGGTCATCTAGTCCAGTTGGGCTTTGACTATCTCCAAGGATGGAGACTCCACAACCTCTCCGGGATACCTCTTCCAGTGTTTGACCATCCTCACAGTAAAAAAAAAGTCTTTACTTATATTTAAATGGACTTCCTTGTATTTCAGTTTGTGTCCATTGCCTCTTGTCCTGTCAATGGGCACTGCGGAGAAGAGCCTGGCGCCGCCTTCTTTATGCCTCCCCCTCCCCTTCAGGTATTTATACACTTTGATACAATCCCCTCTTGAGCCTTCTTTTCTTCAGGCTGAACAGTCCCAGGTCTCTCAGCCTCTCTTTGTATGTCAGATGCTCCAATCCCTTAATTATCTTTGTGGTTTTTGCTGGACCCACTTCAGTATGTCCACATCTCTCTTCCAGCCCAGAGCTAGACCTAGCACTCCAGATATGTCTCACCAGGGCTGAGCAGAGGGGAAGGATCTACTCCCTCGACTTGTTTGTGATGGTTTTCCTAAAGCAGGCTAGGATGCTTTTGTTGGCATATACTTAAAAGCTGTGGAGAGCAATGTATAAACCCCTTACATTAATGCTATTTGATAGTATTTGGGGACCCATCTCTGGACTGTGCTCAATTCCTCCTACATAGGGCACTCTTGTTGTCTAGTGCAAGTAGTATTGTTGCTACCCTGGTAGTTAACATCACTAAGGATTAAGTGTCTGTTCCTGGGGAATAACTGGACAAGAAGCTTATAGGCAGGACTGTTTACAGTTATTGGGAAAAGCTCTGGTTTTGTGGAATGCTAGAGCAGCCAGAGAGGTAAGGTATCCATGAGATACTTTGTGGTGGATGCTCTGGAATATGTTACAGCAGAAGGTACCTGGTGGCATCGTTCATAGCAAGAGGAATCCCTGTCCACGTGTCTGCACATGTGCAAGCACATTCTGGGAAGAGTAAGGAACTACTCCATAAGGGAATTCTCCAGAAAGTTACTTTTCCACTCATCTCTGGTGGGTTTTCCTCAGTGTGTGTGTACTACAATGCTATTGTCTGGCAAAGCCTAAACTCTCATCATCTGTCTCCATGACTCCAGGCCTGCATGCAGCCTGCGTGATCTCCTTAGCAAGGCACCCTGCTGCTTCTCAGGGCAAAACCCACTGCCAAAATTCCTTCCACCAAGTCTCATACCCTGCATCTGCCTCTTTTTTCCCTTTTGCTCCCTGTCCCAAAATCTGACTTGCATTAATAGCTGGAAGAGTTCATCTTCTAGAGTAGGATCTGTGTCTTTCCACCAGCAGTTTAATTTACTGTGCTGGCAAGCTGAGAGCACTTGCACACAAGGGCTTAGGAAGAACAGGCATTTTCTCCCACAGTCTGCCACAAATGAATTCATAGAGCAGTACACAAAGTAATGCAGCGTGACGAACCGTCAGCCAACCTGCTGAAACCCAGCCCAGCGTAAGACTAACCCAGTGGCAGGACTTTGCTCTAGGCCTGCTTTACCCGGCCCAGATAAGCCCCAAGTCACTGTACAGTTAAAGTATACTTACAGGTAATGCTCTGGAATCAGTCTTGGGGACTGGCATCTGGTCTGAGGACTTGGCTTGGCTGCAGCCAAGTATGAGCCTTTCCTCAGCAAAATTCAACCTGTTCCTGCATCCTCCCTATTCTGCTTTGCCTGCGCATCTCAGAGAGGAGATGTCAGAAGTCTGTGCTGGGTTGTTCTGCCATTGTTCCCAGCAGGACAGTCCCCTCATTGATGAGGATAGTGGAGGGCAGTCAGCAACCAAGAATTTCTGCCAGCATCCTCATTGCTCAGTGCATGACTTTCAGCCTAAGCTAGAGTACAGCATTAGCCTTTAAGCTGTACTGCCAGTCCTGCAAGCAAGTGAACAACAATGCATGTGCTTGCAGTGCTGTGATAAAATTATGTCTAGGGGAATAGCCATCTTGCTCAGTTTTAGTCACATTTGAATTAATGCCAGCTTTTCTCCACCCTAATATAAAGAAAATGCAAAGTATGTAGTAACATATAACCTTTATAACATAAAAGTATACAGGTGTTAGTCCACAACGCACAACCACACACAGGTATACACTCACAAAATTATTTGGCCTTTGTGAACACTGATTAACAGCTTTTCACATTTCCATACTTGCAAATACTGAGATGAACAAAAATTAAGAACAAAACCCAGTCCTCAGAGTACTGTGGCATCATCAATGTAGGTTTGTAAACATGAATACAACAAACGTTCCCAAATAGTTTTTGTGTATTTGTTAGCCAGGATCAGTTCAGACAACCTGGATGGGCTTTAAAAGCCTCTTGATAGCAGATGTGCCATGAATGAAGAGCAGAACACTAGTGAAAGACCAACAAACTGCCTCTTTAAACAGCTTTGATCTGGCAGGTCTTTGCAATTTTCTTAAATCCATTTGCAATTGAGTGATTTTTTCCTTTTTCCTAGAAGGACAACCCCTTAATTTTCATCTGTCTGAAGATCAGGTTCAATGAAGGGTAAGAGGCACTCTAAGTTTATGATGATTGCCATAGGGCTGGTGCAGTCCCGGCCACAACCGCCAGGAACATCTGAGCTGCTCTAAGCTACGCTGAGATGACAGAGCCCCACTTCTGCCCTCCCCCCATCACCCCTTGCCTGCCCGTGGTGGGATGGGGGGCAAATGGGACGGATAGAATAAAGTTCCATTCAGGAGGGGTTTTCAGCTGTAACTTTAAGCAAAGCAGCATTATCACGGATGAGGATCAGTTCCGACACGTTTTATCTCCTGGGTCAGCTGAGTAGAATGCAGTTTACAGGATGTGGCTTGTTAGTGATTTAAAATTGGACATCCTGTTTGCTTTGCAATGGATGTCAGTCTGTGGTAGCACTTAAAAGCAGAGATTTCTCAAGGGTCCCTGGCCAAACTGTCTTCTTTCCCCTGTGCCCGTGCACTTCATTGCTTTGGGTGGAACTGCGCCAGATTACATCAGCTGAGAATCAGGCCCAGGCTTTCCAGTGAGGAAAAGAGAAGTGAAAACGGCAGTCAGTCCTGCTCAAATGAAGTTAAATATAAATTCAGATTTTTTCTCTCTCACACACACAAAGATGCTGAAATCACATCCAAGAAGTTCCTTTCATACCATCTGGTAGAGAATGAAAATCACCCCGACCCATTCATTGCTGCAGTTAGGAGATCTCCTTGCTTGGGTAAGCACACCAAGTGTGCACGTTTACCCTTCCGCCACCTGTGCCGGGACTGTGCCTGGCAAACAAACATGACTGTGGAGACTTGCAGAGTGGTGGTCCTCCTGCGTTACTGTTTTGTACATGTACCTTTACACAGTCTTCGGTTTTGGGGGGTCAGATGCTCCGGGTGGGTATCAGGTAACCTCTACATAGCAGAAACATTAAAAAAGCGTGGGGACACTTGGTTGATATTATCTGCCAATAACCGAAAGGAAGACAAAAGAGATCTTCAAAAAGCCAGCGACACTGTCAGAAAACCAAGAGGCAGTTTGGGACAGAGGCTGATATCCTGAAAATCTGCATTTGAGAGAGTGTGGGGAGACTATCTTTGTCTAGAAAACCATTGAGCAGAATGAAAAACTCATTTGTATGCTTTAGAGGTGCAATATCATTGGATGGTATTTTGTGCAAACAAGCTGGTAGCTGACACTACCACTGACTGTTCGTACTAGTTTGTCAATGCGATCCAAGACTCATACAATAAAAGATCATTAAATGGACTTGCTAAAAATCCATTGGTAAATGAGGTATTTTGCATGTTAGCTGCAGCATCATGTCTGCCTGCTGTCCCAGTCAAAGGTGCTCACCAACTGTAATGGCATTTCTGAGTGCTAACTGCTAAATGTAAGTGATACCATATATTTAGTCCTCACAGAAAGGCTTTTGAAACCCATGCCATGAAACTAGTGGCTGTTTCTTTCTTTTTGGCTCTCATCCGTCCCCAGTTTTTTCTCTTCCCCTTTTCCCCGTATTTTATTTTCTTTTTTCTGACCGCTTATGCTTTCCCATTCTAACCACGTCTTCGTATTTCACTCTGTCTTGTGCAGAGAAGTTACTCTTTAGCCTCTGCACAGAGCTGGCAAGGGGACAGCCTAATGCAATGAGCTGTCTGGGGTAGAAAATGTCCGGCTGCAAGGATCAAAGTTCTTCTTCAAAGAGACAGAAAGTCAATGTTGTGTAATGTCTGAGTTCCTGGTGACCTCCTCGGCAGTGAAATGGGAAGAAGGATGAGCTCGTGATTATGAGGCTAGTCTGGGGATCTGGTGACCTGGTTCAAGTCCCCTCTCTGCTGCACACTTCCTCTGTGAGTACCAACAAGTCCCTTACAGCCTGCTGGATTTTTGGACATCTATGCAGATGAGGGACTTTTCACAAGTGTATGATGAATTCTGGAAATCTGGCGAGGAATAATCTTTCTTCTTTAGCACCAAAATACTCTTCAACTGGTGGATGTTTTCTTCTCCCAGTCCCTCCATTCCTTTCTGTAAAATAGTGACTTCTTGCCTGGTAGATGAGACAAAACCACTATTGATGGTGGAGCTGTGCAGACAGTGCTGCACTATATGGGTGCCATAAGGAGAGAGAATGTTCTGCTATATTTGTCTCTAGGGCATGGAGACACTCATGCGTAGCTTATTTAAGGCCCAGTCTCATAAGCCTCCTCTGAAGTAAATGAATGGCCCTTGTATGTGAAAATTAGCATTATGTATATTTGCTTAAAATGAGTGGATTCTTTTTTGGTGATGAGAAAAGAATATATATTAAAATACCCAGGCACAAACACTTTTTAATATTTTTTTTGGCACCAGTAGGCTCTTTTTCAGTTGATTTTGTCAGCCACATTTCCTTTCTGAACAGAGGTTACATACAACAATTGGATGAACTATTGTAGAAAACTCTCAGGGGGGCATTCTTGAAGACAAGCCTGCATGAGATCATGTTATGAGTGTGGCTTGGCTGTGCTTTTATTCAGTAGGTGATCTCATTCATTTAAAGTACTAATCATTTTAACAGGGAATAACGGCAGCTATCCAAAAGTATAGCAAAAAAGTGATCTTGCAAGATTTCCTGTGAGTTTTGCACAGAAATATCCATTTCTGTGCTAGCTGATTGGACACAAGCTGGATATTGCTGGTTAGACATATGAATAAAGTAAGTTTAATACAAGCAAATAAGATTATTCACTACAGTGACGGCTTTACCAGGTTTATTGTTTTTCTCTAAATATGCATTTTATAGGCTGCTTTTAGATTGTTAGCTTTTGGGAAAGAGACCATGTAAACATCTGCATTTCTACAATTTCTATCTCACTGGGGGTCTTGCTGGGGCCTCTGGATACTATCATGATATAAATATTAAATACAATCTAACAGATTAAATATCCTGGGACAGGTTAGCCTATGATTACCCCTGAAATGCCTACAGAGCATTTCCTCCAGTGTTCCTCAATAATGAAGAAATCCCTGGCTGGACCAATTATTTGCAAGTTCAAGAGGCAGTACAGGCTCCTGGCTAGAAAACTTACTTGGGCACAATCAGCTGAAAACTTTGAACTGTCTCTCAGAGCAAAAAATAAAAATGTTTACGGCCAGAAATAACAAGGCTGGGAAGTTAAATTAGAAGCAGGGACCAAGAAAGGCTTTGCCTAATTCTGGTTTCAATCAGTGACTGCAGCAGTCATCAGGAGCAGGCACTGCTGTGGGTTTGAGAATAATGACTTTATTTTAAGTAGACAGAAGTTGTTGGCTTGACCCAATTGCTGACAACCAGTCTCCCCTAAACACCCCACATGGGGCCAGATCCTGAAGTCCTCCTGTGGTTTTTATCCAAGCCCGTTCTCCCTGCAGTCAAAACTTGAGCAGACACAGTCTCAGTATTTGGCCTACACCTTTTGCAGACTCTTTTGGTCTCTTAAAACCACCATAGAAAAATAAATCCCAGTGCCCAGGTTTTGTTTTCAAGTCTCAAACTCCTCTGCACTGTTGGCCTGTTTTTTCTGCAGTGAGCTGAGAATGGGATATAAGTTACAAGTCTCTCCACTGTTAGCTTCTTGCATCTCTTGGGCTCAAGTTTCAACAAAATAATAGATTACCAGCCTTTACCTGGTGCAGCAGGGACAGCATATTGTATATGAGCTTGGTCCTGCCAGGGGTAAGCACCTTGGGAATATCCAAGGTCCCCTTCACTGAAAGCAACAAAATTAGATGTTACTCAGCTTCTTGGAAGAAGAGACCACGTTAGTTTCCCTTGGGCTGTCTTCCCAGTCTGGCTTTCCCAGTGCTCAGGACCAAGGTCTCCAGACAACCACCACAATGTAAATGTTTAAATATATGATTTAAAAAAACAACAGGAGGTGAACAGCTGAAAGGGGAAGCAGCCTCAGAGGAGAGAGGCTAAAAAATGCATGCACACACCCATTAGAGTACAATTGGACAACCCCAACACAAGAAAAGTTGAAATTGCTGCTTTCCATCAAGAGGAGAGATTATATGATTGGTATGATTCAGCCTGAGGGTATAGCCATAGCATGGAGGAGAGTCAATCTTGTGATTTGGGGCACTAGACTAGAATTTTGGAAGGTTTGGGTTGATCCCGCTTCTGTTTGTTTCCCCACTTTCTGTTTTTTTGTCCTCTGTTAAGGCACCTCATCTCAACGTGCCTCAAGTTCCCCTTTGTTTAGATGCATCCGTAGGGAAGCTATTTCTTACTAGAGAGGCTGGCACTCCTAGATGTTAGCGAAATGTGAATAATCTCTGTCGTGTGGTGCTTGATGTCTCCAAGTAACTCAGTGGAAATGATTGATTTTTTTTTCTTAAATAATGACTTCTTAGCAAACACAGAATGAATTTGAATTTCCAATTCCCACCTGATTGCTCTATATTATTTCAATAATTTGCATCTGAGCTTCATTAGGTATCTCAGTGTGATATCTGTCCTGAACAGCAGTCAAGAAAATCTGAGGTTTGTACAGAAACCAGAAGAATTTTCAGACCAACGTTAACTTGAACCAGTTTGGTTTCTCCTTCCATTGGATTGAATTAGTTAATTTATAGAAAGTAGTAATGTGTTGTTATGTATAGGTTTATCCTAGAGAAACTTTCTTGCTGCTCTGAAAGTGACTTTCCACAATGATAATGTATCTGCCTGTCTAGATACAAGGAAAGCCTTTGTGCCCTCTCAGAAACAAATTTCAATGTTAAAGCTGCTTTTCCTGAGTCCCCCACAGATGACGCCTGCTGCATTTTGAGCTGTACGCCTCTAAAATACTTCCATGGATTTAGGAGCCTGAGTGTAATGGCACTGTATCGTGCTGTAGCTAAAGGAGTTTAATAGGAAAATAGACTGAGCTGTTGGAACAAGTATTAGGGGATCTTTTAAAGTCAGAGCTATTATTGCCAGCATTATTCCAAATGATTCCAGCATGAGTTCCTATGCATATGCCTTTTCAAAGGACTAATAATTAAAAGCTGTTTTGTTTTTTTCCCCTCCCCCCATCAGTTTCTCATGGTAAATGCAAATATCGTGGGGCAAATTTATTTGCTTGCCACAACAGTAGCCAGAATATCTTTTTTTCACTGTCCCCCCTCCTCTTTGTACCAATCTAACCTACACCTAAGGCTGTGATGGAAGTGATTTGGCCCCGTTCGGTAGAACTGGCTTTTAAGATCCCAGGCAGCATGTGAATATGCCGTTACACGCGGCCTCTGACAAGGCGCCCTCCTCCCGCATCCCAGAACTGCTGGCAGCTCTGGGGCTCTGCGGGTGGCACCACCACCTCCTCCCCGGCTTGCTCAGTGCCGGACCAGACATCCTCAGGAGGAAGAGCTGGCGCTTGAGGTCCGCACTACGCTCGCAGCACAGGGCTCCTGCTTTGGCAGCAGGTTAGGTCAGAAGTGCTGCTGCTCCGGTGCCGCGCAGCCACCGCTGGGAGTGCTGGGTGCCTCCAAAAATCATCCCAAGCAGGAGAGATCGAGAGAGAAGCTCTGCTAGGTTTAACTTTTGCTTTGGAAATGTGACCTTGAACAATTTCTGTCGCTGCTAGTCTCAGAGGATAATGTGTAATCTTTGCACTCCTATATCACAAAATGAACGACATCAGTAGAGTTTGGACATTGGATTTAAAATAGGTTGGTAAATCAAGGGAAATGGACAAATGTAATGAAGGTATGCATGCTCTGAGTGCTGCACAGTGTGTTCATGTAACTCCTCTGAATGCCTTCTAAAGAATTAGCACCAAGGAAAGAAGAATAATTAAGCTAGCTATTAATAACTCAGGGACACTCCCTGTCTCAAATGTACTTTTCTCTTATAAATGTAAGGTCAAAGCTTAAGAGCGAAAAGACTTATTAAAAATGAATGCTACAGAGAACCCCTGTCCCTTGCCACTTACTCCAGCTCTGTTTGAAAGGTAGTACTTATTTTCTTTAATAACAGAGCTTAAAAAGGAACATAATTAAATAAAAAGCTATGGAAATACATAGAATATTGGGGTCTAACTTGAACAATTGCCATCACTTTCAGTGAGCTTTCCATCATGCCAAAGGTGATTCCTGTAAAACAAACATTTAAATTATTTTAGAGAGAGGGGAAAATTCTGATGCCACTAGTACTATCTTTAATATCCAGTCAATATAAAAAATTATTATTCTTGAACATCCAAGTGTCCTTTTGAGGATGTCACACAAATCAGGGAAGCAAGGAAACAAGAATGGATTTTCTCTGACCATTATTTTAAATGTTTTAGCTTGAAGAAATGTTATCAATGACTTTTTTTCAGCCTTTAAAAACATTAATTTTATTTATTCCTCTCTGTGGCTTTGAACCGACCTTTAGAGTCTAGAAAGCAAAACTGACTGTATTACTCATTTGTTTTCCTTTTACTTTGCATTCACAAGCCCCCTATTCACGTTTCTGCTGAAATAAAACTGGATTCAACTCACCTAACTCCAGGCATCTAATTAAGGTACCTACGTTCAAAGTATGGTTGGTCTACTTGCCTTCTACTGTCGATTGACACAGATAGGCACTTTCTGAGCGTGATCTCAAGCCACTTAATAATTAAGTGCCCTCTGGAGGTGTCCTGTCTCTCTGTCTTGACAACAGAGGGTACCTAGGGTGACATTGTGCCTAGGCTGTGTGTCTCATTTATGCACCTAAAATTAGATAGAATTAATCTAGACCTGAGAGGCTTTATAGTTTAATTTGCTATTCCACAGTGTATTGGTTGTTGGCAAGGAAGTATTTTCCTTTTTTTAAAAAAAAGAGAGTGTATGAAATGTGCATATGTGCTTATATATACAAAATATAACTGAAGGAGATTCGTATGCAGAAATAGAATTGAAAGGGCAGGTGTCCCCCTGAGCCTGCCTCAGCATAGCAGAATGACTAGAGGGTCTGCTGAGATCCCCCTTGACAGGGCAACCTGCTGTCTTCTTCCTCCAATAACATCTTTTTGCCCTATAGCATCTTCTCACCTTCAGTCACTTGTATTTTCTTTGCAAAGGATAAAGCACTTGCCAGCTACACAAACTAAAAAAAAAAAAACATTAGTTCTCATTTTTCTTTCACTTCTCTAATACCAAATTTACCAAAAATCCCATGAAAATCCTAGACTGGAGAAACATTTTTTTTTGTAGTAGCTTAAACTCCTGCAGGAGTTCATCTGCCATCCTTCACACTACGGTCTTAAATCACTTACCTAGAAAAAGTCAATTTATTGATTAGCCTATGTTCATTTCCATGTAGAGAAAGTATGGATTAGCTAGTCAAGTCTGTCTCTGCACTCTTAGTGATATTGGCACAGTTGCTTAAGAGATGTTGCTATTAAGGCATCCCAGCCTTAGGCAGATCACATCCCCTGTGGCCCTGGCTTCGGGAGAACATGCTTGCTCTTGCCATGAGAAAGAGGGAGAACCGATGTCTCATTGCCTTTCACCTCTGATGAGGAAGGCTTTATCTAGACCGAGAGGCTAGTGCGCTGTGGCTGCCTGGAGTCCTGGCCCTTGGTTGTCCACACAGGGGATCTGGCTGGGGCATCCCACACACCCTCCACCTGGGTTACCTCCTGCACCACCCAAATCACGGGGTGCTGCTGCATACCCCAGATTCACTGATAGCAGTGCAGGCTATGGTTGCGCCAAGCATCTAAACGCAGAAACCACTGGATCGACTAGAGGTAATCAAAGAGAGAGATGATGAATGATGCTAGTGTTAGCTAGTTTGCTAGCATGGACAGCATAACTGGTCATTTAAACAGCAACAAGAATGTCCCTGTAAACTAAGCAGCCTATTTCTCCTGAAATTTTCACAGGAGAAAAATATAGTTGTTTCTATATGGAAATGCTTGGAAAGCAGTGCAATACTTTAACGGCAAGAACTCCCTAGTACCTGTATTACTGGTTTTGGACTTCTTCTCTGTGAGGTGTACACCTTCTGCATAGCAACTATAAAACTTCTGGAAATAGGTCTCCTTTTCTTGGCTACTTTTTCTGAACCCTTAGAAGTGGCCTCTCCAAAGGTAGAAAACTATTGGCCTAGGTACATGGAAAAATAAGTTCCTTAAAAGTTTTCTTAGACCTTTCAATGTATTCTAATATATTATTATTGGAATGAGAACAGAATAGAAATCTAGATAGATTACATTAGATAACTAAGCACTTTTTTAAAATAATAATTTGCTTTATTTGGTAATGAACAGTTAATAATTATTTCATACTGATCATAGAGATTTCAAATGTGATTATATAGCTTAGATTTCAAAATCATATATTTAGATTTATACTTGGTAATTAGGAGCCTAAATATAGTTTAAATATATTTCCTTCACGTCTGTGCCACTTCGCAAGCTGAATGCGCTATATATATATTACTCCAGCTTGGATTATCATACTCTGTTTTAAACATAGCGGGTCCAGCATTAGAATTTCAGATACCAAAGCTCTCAAGGGCTGGGAAATTTCATATTCTGAAATGAAACGAACTGTGTAGCTCAGATTCCTTTCCAGCAGTGACATGTGACATGCCAGTGTGGGGGTTTTGTATGCTCTCAGCACTGACCTCGCTCTGCTCCTGCTGGAGCATAATCTTTTCTCGGACAAGTTTTCAGAAATCCCACCCTCAGCTTATCTTACAGCGCATCGAACATGCTGGGGAGATCTTCTTTCAACACTATTTTAACATTGTTCAAATTCTGTAGGAATGGGTAGAAAAGTGTGGAAGCATTCTCCAAAGCAATATATTACACTCTGCTACAGTCTTGTAGGGGAACCTTGACATGATACGTATCAGGTATATGCGTATCTAGACAATTTTTGCAGTGCTGCTTTGCTGTCATGGCCCCAAGGGCAGCACCAGTGCTGACCATCCCTACCCAACCCCCTGGGGGTCCCCCCACCCTGCCCATGGCCCAGGATCCCATTTCAGCCCTCTGGGGCCATCAGTCCCTGCCCAAGCAATGCCGCAGCAGTGCCGGTCTTCAAGACCCCACAGCCCTGCCCTGCCCGGCCACAGGTCCCATTGATCCAGGCCCATCCATGGGCCAACGTCCCAGCCTGTCCCCATCCCCAGCGAGGTGACTGGTGGTCTGGACTCTTGGCTGAACTTGGCTACGGTCTCTGGGTCTGTCCCACTCCCTCGCTGGGGTATTGTAGGGCTGAGGCCTTGCAATCAGCTTGGGACGGCATCCGAATTAGCAACAAGCATTTAACTTTCTGCTCTTGGTACAGGCTCAGCACTGATATGCAATGCACCTCCTGGTGTTTGTCTTCTGTACTTATAATTTGTTTTTATCAAAATGCTTATCGACCCAGGAAGGGTTAGCGTCTTTCATGATTCGCCAGCTTGTTAAGGCTTAAGTTGTTTGGAGTAGGCTCTTTTCTGTTTATTATTCTCTTCTTGAGACATTTAGTGCAGCTCACAACATATTAGCCTATGGTTTTGGAAAAGTTAAACCACCAGCCAGACTCGAGTACATCTGATGGACTGGATGAGTGGGCTAAAAACAATCCCTGGTGTATTTTTGTTACCTTCTTTGGAGTAAGATTAAAATGGAATTTGACCGATAGAGACAATTTTCCTGCATTTGCAGTAGCAATTTTATCCTTTTAGTGAATCAATAATGAAAATATATGCTACTCATGCATGAGTTATGTCCATGGAGGCATTTGCCACCTAAGTCTTTACATTAAGATGCCTTAGAAAAGTAGTCCATATCAATAATTTATTCTTCACCATATGAGCCAAACCATCAGACCATTTTATTCCAACACACTATTGCATTATGAACATACTTCACAGGAGTTGTCCTCGTTGACAAGGACTGTTCCCTGGCCTCCTTGTTGTATCACAGCTTATCATCATAGGATTGCCAAGAAGTATACTTTGATCCTAGTGCAAATCAGGCCTTCATTTCAGACAGAAGTACTCAGAAGTAATACTTAATGTGTGAAATTTCTCTATGTCAGACCAATTGATTGAACGTAGGAGTTAGTTAGTATGGGATAAATAAAGGCGCATTTTGAATTTTAGAAATTTAAGGATTACTCAGTTTATTCAGCCCTGAGAGATTAGGAGTTTATTCCACTGTTTGTTATTGTAGAGAGTTTTTCCTGTGTATTCACAACACCAACTAGCAAATTTTACACGGATCTTCTGTGTGTTTCTGTTTGAATAGGAGATAACACCTCAACATCTTAATGTAAATGACTTGTTTCAGTGTCATTTCAGTGTTCTTTATCTGAAATAGTGAAGGGGTGTGAAGGTGGAGAGCATAGAACATGCCATAACCCATGTGTTCTTGAATGTTGTGTAAACCTTTAGCATTACAATGCCCTTGTTGTTCAGATTAGTGGCTCAAGATGGTCAAACAAAAAGAAATGTACTCACATTTTGCAACGCTACTAGATCTGCTTCTCAGGGACCTCTTGATACGTTCTCACTTGATACACTTCATGAGGTTTCCCACGTTAGGTAGCAGTGTTTCAAAAATTAGGTATGGTCTCATCTCCATTTCTCTTTGTGGTCCCTAGGTAGAAATCTTCCAGTCAATTTCTCAACATCGGGAGTTATGTTCTCTGTAGTTTTCTGAAGACTGGTATTGCACAACACGCCCGATGCCAACTGTTGGCATAAGCCTGAGGCTGGAGAAACCACCAGCAGTATGCCTGCTGTAACTCTGCAGTCAGGGTGCTTTTAGAGTGCTATGAAGAGCAACTCCACTGGTGCTAACAGGTATGTATGTCTTTTGTTATCAATAGGTATCAAAATCAATAGGTATCAATATTGATAGGTAATGATGCCTATAGATACTGAAATCAGCATTGAAACCAGTTAAGTATGAATGCCTAACAATGCCTAGTGATATGGATAGGTGCCAATACCTATTGATATCTATCCATATCATTACCAATTGATAGGTGTCAAAATCGATAGGCATTGTCTATCAGTGGCTATCGATATCAAAAGGTATCAATATCAATGGGCATTGATGCTTATTGATATCAAAATCAATATCAAAACTGATAGGTATTAGACACTGATGCTTATCAATATAGGTAGTTATTGATGAAAATAGGTGTCAATAATGATAGGTGTAGATGCCTATCAACAAGTATTGATATTGATAGGTACTGGTAGATATCCACACCTATTGAATGATAGGATAGATAGATATCAAAACAGATGGGTATTGATACCTATCCATAGTTTACAACATCAGTAGGTATCAATATCTATTGATGCTTATCAATGTCTGTAGGTATCGATATATATCAATGCCTGTAAGTATTGATACCTATTGATGTCTATTGATATCAAAATGTATCAATTCCTATTAAGGTCTATAGGTCTTGATACATTTCAATGCCTATCAATATCTAAATGTATTGATATCTATAATAGCTATCTAAATCAATGTCTATCTGTAGGCTTCTATCCTATTGATATGGAAAGGTATTGATGCTTATTAATTTCAAGAGTTATTGATGCCTACCAATGCCTCTTGAAGCCTATTGATATTAAAATTGGTATCAAAATTGAGAAGTTAATGACTATTGCTAAGTATTAATAACCATATTGGTAGGTATCACTACCTAAGGATATTGATAACTCTTGATAGATATCAAAATTGATAGGCACTGATGGCTATCAACATCAAAAGTTATGGATAGTTATTGATGCCTTTCTACATCAAAAATGGTATTAAAACCAGTATATAGATAGGTAGACGTGCCTAGTGATGCCTATTGATAATTATGTATAGCAGAAGGTATCAGTAGGTATCCAAATAGATAGACATCAATGCTTATTGATATTGAAAATATCAATATTGGTATACATTAATATGTATACTTTCCATGTCAGTAAGCATTGATAACTATCAAAGTAGTAGTATTGATATCAAAATAAGTATTGATATCAACCTATTAATATACAACAATATCAATAGGTATTGTGACTATTGATAGGTGTCAATACTGATATGTGTGATATATTGAGGTATTGAAATTGTTAGGTAAAGATGCCTATCTCTAATGATAGATATCAATGCCTACCAATATCAATAGATATCATCGTTGATAGATATTGACAAGCTTCAATAGCTTTCTGTTTTGAATCTTCGTGATTAGTATTGATATCAAAAGGTATTGATCTCAATACTTATTAATGTCTATCAAGATCCAAATCAATATCCAAAACAATAGGCATAGATGCCTATCAATATCGATAAGTATCAAAATTATAGGTACTGATGCCTATCAATAGGTATGGATATCGAGAGGTATCAATTTGTATCAATATCTGTTGATATCAATACCTATCAATAGCTATCCAAACCGATAGGTATTGAGGCCTATCAATGCATATTGATATAAAAATGAATCTATATTGGTAAGTATCAATGCCTATTGACAGAAAAAGGTACCAATGCTTATTGAGAAGTATCAATATTAATTATTATCAGTGACTAGTGCTAGGTATTAATATCCATAGGTATCAATATTGATAGGTATCTGTGCCCATTGATATAGGTATTGATAAGTATTGATGTTTATTAATATTGATGCCCATCAGTATTGAAAGCTAGCGACACTAATAAGTATCAATGCCTCTTAATGCCTATCAAAATTGAAAAGTATTATTATATAGAACTGTTAATTCCTATTGATACCAATAGTTATCTTTGCCTACTGATAACGATAGTTTTCGTTACCAATAGGTATCAATGCCTATTGTTAGGTATCAATATAAATAGCTGCCAGTTTGTACCAATATTGATAGATATCGATGCCTGTCAATACTTATTGGTATCAATGCCTGTCAACATTGATAGATAACAATCCCCATTGATGCCTATTGATACCAATGATATCCATACATATTGACATTGATTGGTATTGATATCGAAAGACTTCGATGTTTAAAAAAGGTTCTGAAATAGGTTTTGATAGGTATCAGTGCCTATCAATTGCAGGCATCAACCAATATAGATACCTATCAATAGGTCTATCAGGCCTATTGATGCTTAATATTATCAGTAGGTATTGATGCCAACTCCTGTCAACAGGCATCAATACCTATCAATAGATATTCATATCCGTAGGTAGTACTAGGTATCAAGTCAATAGGTATCGATGCCTATTGATATTGATATGCAGATCAAAAAGGATCAATGCCTATCAATATCTATATTTGTCTGTACCGACAGATATCAACGTCTATGGATACTGTTTGATATTGATACCTACTGTGAGCTATTAATATATAGATATCTATACATAAATATTTATATTGATATGTACATATATCTTTATATCTGTAAATATCTCAATACACTGATATCAATATAGATATCAACATTGATACATATAGATATAGATCAATGTTTATTTATATTGATATATAGATGTATATGGATATATAGAGAGATATGTATAAGGCAGAGCAGACAGTACTTCCTGTCAACTCTTTTAGTTAGAGTTGACATTGGGGAAAGAAGGAGGCAATTCTTTGCAACCACCAACATATGAGTTGCATAAAAAAGCTGTGTGTGGCCTCCAAGCAAGTATAGAAGTTATTACTTTGTATCAGCTTTTGTGGCATTGAATTCCTGATGGTATATCTTTTCCTTCATGTCTGTGGGAAAAATCATAAGCATTTTTGTTTCTGAGAGCCATTTTGGATTGTGGGAAGGAAACACAAAATCAAGGACAAAAGACCAAACTTTTCTTTCTCTTTCCTCAAAAGTATAGTACAATGGGGACGTCATTGTCAAGTGATAAATCACTCTATATGGACATACGTGAACTCAGTCAAGATCTTTCATGGTATCTAGGTTATAGAAAATACTTTATTTTTGCAGTTGCAGGACAGAACAAAACTGAGTGATTTCTAATTTTACAGAAGAAATGAATGTCTAAAGAGTAGAGAATGGCTTGCACCCTGATATCTCGTGGAAATCAAATAGATCTGCAAGCACAGGACACTTACAAATATGAACTTAAAAAACAGGGACTTGCTGTTTTGACCTGAGTCTGGGGGGCCAGGGGGGAAGTGATCTAGCTAATTGTGTACATATAAAAGGTCAAATCCTTAAGCCTTAAACCAGGCACACACCCAATGATATCAATGTGTTTGGCTTACAGGGGAAATAAAGCAACATTTTATTACATGCTAAGTGAGAATCTTTGCTTGTCCAGAATGAGGGAAAAGTGCAAACAGGTGCTGGCTCAGCAGGAATGGAAACTCAAGAATAATAGCGGCTTTTTCTGAGGCTCATACGCATTCTGAAAGACTGAATTTCTGTCAGTGCCTTAATAAAGAATTATCTACTACCCAATCCACCTATGTCTGGGTTTGAGGCTATCTGCAGAAGCTTTTGACTTAACTTTTGGCTTAACAACATTTCTTCATCTCTGCCTTTCACTTGTGAACAAGCCATTGCGAAAGCAACCCCCCTCAGTCAAGGAAGCAGGGGCCCCGCTCTCCTCCGGCTCGCGGGGGAAGAAAGGAGTCATTATTGACACATGCAAGTGATTTGAGAAGAGACCGTCTACCCTGATAGAAAAAGACTTAGTTGTCTGGTGAATCAGGAAATGTCAGACTTTCTGAAAGGTTAATGGGAGGCTTTAGAAACACATTAAATCTAATCTTACAGCATGAATGCTGATGACTTTATGTCAAGATCCTAGAAATAGGGAAGGCCAGAAAGAATACTTCAGGTGAAAGTAAGTTTTGACTGGGGAGCCAGGAGAGTGCTTTATTGCAACATATTGTTGAATTTCTCCTTCCATATAGAGCTGGCGATCTGCCTGGTACCATATGCTAAAATAGGACATACCACGAGACCATTTGAACAGAAAGCAACGCTCAGATTTTTTTATAATTACTGAAGTTTAATTAAATGAATGACCTGGTCAACTCTGGAAGTGAATGAAATTAATTTATTTCAGAGTTATCTACTTTAAATGGGCTGCGTAAAACTCCGGTCACTGCAGGGACTGGCAGGGGGTTGTATAATGCTATTAACATAACCTTTCCACTTCAGTCAGGATCATCCATGTCTCTTCTGGTTTAGCTGAAGAATCATTAAATATGGAATTCATAAATAAACACACTTTACATGCAACCTTTCCCCCTGCCATTATAGGCATTAACAGATGCAGAAGCATAGGAAATATGGGAACAAGCAATGGAAGTTTAGTTAGTTGAATAATTTACACAGTTTTGTGCCATTAGCTTTTTAAGCAATATCTTCTGATATATCAGGTTTGAATTTTATTTTTAGGTCATTAGTCTTTCGTTTGTGACTTTCTCTCATTGCCTTGCTGCTTTGGGGAGATTTGCCTTTGCTAGTCATTAGCAGGTTTTTACAATGTGGGCACAATTGGTTAATCCTATAATAGAAACCTGCTGTGTGGAGAGTGCTATTTTTACAGTACATACTGTAGCACAAGGCAGTTTTAGAAGGGGATACAGCCGCCATTAAATCTATACATCTCGAGGAGGGCCGTGAATAGCTGCTCCCCGGTAAGGACGTGTCCTGCGGTTCTATTATCCCAGCTCGGGCTCTGAGCAACACCGATCTTTAGTGAATCAATATCCTTACCTCTTCTTTTTGATTCTTTTTTCTTCCCTCACTTGATTCATTGTTCCTGAAAAGAAACAGAGCCTGTATCTCCACTGACCTGTGGATATGCATTAGGCTGCACCAAACCGAGATGCTGGCAGGAGCACAGCGGGGCTCCCACCTGGCCCACGAACCTCCACTTTGTCTTTCCAGGGAAGCCAGGGTGCCAAGGGGAGAGGTAAGGTGTGGGGCAGTGGCCCATCCTGCTGCAAAGCTGGTCACTGACAACCTTCAGGCTAAAATTAGGCACTGTGACTTAGGGGTTTTACTGTTGTTAGAGTAAGCATCCAAACACCCTAGATGAGTCCACACATTATTGCCGAGCCTCACGCTGCATTGCTTGCCTGACGGGATGCCTGTGCCACAGCCTCCCTCTTCACAGCCCATAGGTGTGTCCTGATTCCCACCCGTCCCTTTTCGGTAGCTCCTGGCATAAGGGGTACGTTGGAAACATGCTGTGTGCATGCATGTGCATGAAACATGTGGGGTGGAACACATGCTCATCAGGTTGCTCGTTTGGTGCAAAATCCATCCAGATAGCTCTGCCAAATGCAAGGGTTTCTATCTCGCATTTTCAGAGCCACTCAGATCCTAGCCCCGCCTAGGTGCTGGGGTATTGCTCCTAATGTTCTTCTCCCAACACAATATAATTGCAATCAGATTAAACCAAACATGAGAAAATGTGCTTATGGACTAGATTTATAAATGCCTAGTCTGTTCCCACGTCAGTTTGACGAATGCTAGGCTTTAGTCCATATGTTACTTTTAAGATTAAAGAGGCAAAAACATACAACAGTGGTCTTGAGCAAGAGCTACATTTGTTAATATATCCTGAAAAATGCACATTTTTTACAGACTGGACATTTATATCAAAGTATAATCTCTCAGCAGCAAACATCCAAGTATCATTCACCTAGAAAAAACTTGGCACATCTGTGCATTTATCAAGTCATAAAAGAATCCTTAAGGGGGCTGTCAAAGTTTCCATGAATCATCCCAACCTGCATGCACCTCAACCTGAACCCTCTGGGAGAAGGCTAAGGTGACTACTGCTGATTTACGGAGGCAGACAGCTTGGAGTCTCTGCCAGGGTGTAAGTAAATCATGGTGGCTGTGTGATAAAAAGGATAAAGCACA
Source organism: Calonectris borealis (assembly GCF_964195595.1). Classification (NCBI taxonomy): domain Eukaryota; kingdom Metazoa; phylum Chordata; class Aves; order Procellariiformes; family Procellariidae; genus Calonectris; species Calonectris borealis. Next base: position 103,599,065 of record NC_134313.1, on the reverse strand, counting down.
GTTATTTTCAAATGCTCATTCATGCACCCCTTCTAGGAGATCTGCAGAAAGAATGCAGTCATTCCGACTTCCATTGGACAATGTTCCAAGGTTCCCAAGTATAAAAAGATTGAGAACTCATTCAGCTCTGGCTGACCCATGGGGATGTGCCCAGACCTCCTCTGAGAGTCAGTGCCCCAAGGAAGACCAAAAGGCTCCTATACACATACACACACACACACACAAAGAAGTCACTTCATTGGGATTAAAAACTAGAAACCTGGGCAATTTAAATGGAGCAAACCCAAAATGAGTGGCAAGGGCTGAAACTTGATTACTTTTTTGAAGACTTGTCCCCGATGCTCTCCCAGGGTGCTGCACTGCGTCTCTCAGTGGCAGGTTGCTGCTTCCAGGCTTGGTAAGGCAGCAGACGTGCAAGCTGCAGCAAAAGCTGGCCGGCCCCCCGAGGCTGATTCAGTTCGCTCAATTCGGTTGCCTCAATATAGGCATCTAATGTGGTCTGGGACACGGTGGGGTGTCTCAGGTGTTGGCAGGGGGCTGGCCAGCACAACACAAGAGTCTGCCTCTCGCAGAAGCAGCTGGAGATGGGCAAGATGTTCTCAAGTGGACCTTCACGACGGTATTTAGGAAGCTGGGCTGACCCCTGGGTAAAAAGGGTTTTGTCACTACTTGCTTACGTAGGGGTGAGTGTGGCAGTACAGGGACGGGCGGAAAGGACAGGAGGCCTGAGCTGATGCTCGCTTCTCAGTTTTGCAACGTCTCTAATAACACAACAGGTATGGGGAGAGCTGATGCTTTAAAAGAGAAGCACAAGAACTGTACTGAAAAGCAAAAAAGCCCAGCCAAATGGTCTGTAAGAAAACAAGGCTACTATTCACTGATGCATATTGAAAATATTAGAGCTGTGCTTTAGCCGTGAAGCTCACATTCCCAACCTTCCTAAAACTCAAAAGCTCTTTGGGACTATGTATGTATCTTGATTTCAAGAAAAATGCACATATCTGTGCCTCATTATGATGCATTTAATACTACATTTAACACATTATTAATAATTAATATAAAATTAATACAAAATTACCATCCAGCGGTAGCCACTGGAGCCTCTAGAAATTTTATGTTTCATGTCTTACTCACTCAATACTTCATAGTTTTGTGGTATGTATCAATGTATTTTGTACAACATTCTCTGTATTAACAAAATTATTTCTTCTTTTGAGTCATGGGTCATGGGATCATATTCAAAACCTGTCTACAGAAGAGACTATACTTAAATTCAGAGATGTAATTGAATCCAGTGTGTTGTATGTCCACTAGTTAATGCCAACCCCCGCAAGTATATATATGTGTAAGTACATTTATGTATATATGTCTCTCTAGATATATGTGTGCACACGTGTGTGTGCTTGTGTATGGCAATTACCGTATATATAGCAAACATTCTTTGGTATTTATAAGTCGGAGTACTATATGACACCTATGATCTTAAAAGCTGGATTCAGTAGATAAAGTAATGAAAATCTTATAATAACGACAGCTTTCCAAAGATATAGCAGATGTCTGAGACACTAGAAAAGTAGATGATCGTGAACATTAAAATTCTCAGTTATACTGAGGACTCCCTATGCCTAATTTAAAACCCATTATTTTACCATAAAATCATATTTTTGGCAAGGGGTCTTTTAAAATCTGATTCTTTAAAAACAATAATTATGCAATAAAAACTGAGGAGGTTTTCAACACTAGAATTATGTCTGCATTTTTTAGATTGATGTATGTGGGGGTTTTCCCAGAAAGAAATGTGTTTGCCAGCTGAGTTCTCTCAAATCTCTCCATGTGTAATCTCTGGCCATGAAATATTTTTTCAAGCAGTTGGAGGATAACGAATATAATTATTTAAAAATATAAAAGAAGTCAGTTAGCAAGTGGACCTGGGTCTGTTCCTGTACTCTGAGCTAAGCCACTCTCACTGTGCTTTTTTCTCCCTTCATTGCGTGTCCTGTTTCTGAACTGTTCTATCACTTATTCATTATTTACACGTTAAAGCCTGGTTTAGACAGTCTCCCTACTCAGAGAGTTATTAACTGCTGTAAAGGAAAATGGGGTGACAATATTTCACACTAGCTCAAGTTGGCTTTTTGATGTCATCGATGGATTTTGGTTTAGCCTCCCCTAACATTTCAACAAAGCTTTTTATCTTTTGTTTTTTGGAGGGATAGGGAAACGCTAAGGGAGGGAGCGTAAGCACATTCTCCCTCCCCCTTTTATTTCTGTTATTATTTTCCAGTATCTCCTGCCTGCACAATATTCCTTGAAAGCAAACACTTTATGCAAAGCAGCTGTCTAAGGAAGTTACTTTTACTTTTCATTGCAGGGTGGCCTATTGAAAATGATTAACTTGACTGTGATGGAAAGAGAAAAATAATCTGGAAACATCTGGCAAATTGCAAAGCAATGCTAACATTTTCTTCCCTGCAGGATTTAGCTCAGAAACATTATACTTAATGGGTGCCCATTTACTCAAAGCACTAAAGGTTTTGATGCAGGGTTTTTTGGAGTTTTGGTTTGGTTTTTCCCCACCCTGAGTTGTAGCTCTGTAATATTTTGTCTTGTACTCCTAAATCCATAGGAAAAGATGTGTGAGTACGAGGTGGACAAGGTGCTATGTTGAAAAGGTGTTTACTGTTCCAGGCTGGCTTGTTGTGATTTGTACGCACATATTTGAGGTTTGAAATACGTGGAAATTAATTTCCTGTGTTCCATGTGGCTAAAATGACAACTGAAAAGTAATTTAGGGACATAAACAAATAGAAGTTGTCAAATGAATTTTAAGAAGTTAAAGGAACTTTAACATAGTTTTTAGAGGATTTCATTCAGTTCATTGGCTAAGAAATGAAAATATTTTTGTGAAATTTTGTGTATGTAAAGTCATTCTTACTTTACATTTTTTTTTAAATAAGAGGGAAAAGGATTTTGTCCCTTTTATATATGTATTTTTTATTCAGACATTTTGTCACATAATCTGTGGAGAGAATGTACTCTACAAAAAATACCTATTTCATATTCACTATTTCTTACATATCATTTCTCACGTAAGTGGTATGGTGGTATCATTGTGTGGAAACAGAACAGAGAAAATGGGAGCAATGTATTAAGAAAAAAAACTGCAAACAAACTTTCTTTTGTTGTTAAGTTTCAGCTTTGTTTCCTTTCTGGAAACTTTTTAAAAATTCCATACAAGACCATACAAAAAGTTTTTAAAAAACAAATTCAAAGTCTTTCACAACTGTGTGAAATATGCATTATTTGTTCGATGGTCAAATATTGAACCCCCCAAATTTAATTTGACCTGACATGAAACATTTTCTTTCTGGGTTACCTAACTTATATCTTTTAGCCTTAAAAAAAAGACCTCATATTTAAAATGTTAAAAATTTCAAAATGAAAATTCACTATGATCTGAATATGTTATAATAAAACAGTTCACATTTACTAAATTTTATTTCATGATACAATATATGTTCTAATGTAGTGAGCAGTAAAATAAGCCTATAAACTGGATTTCTTTGGCAAATATCATAGTTGTGAAAACAAAGGTTTCAGTTCTAATTCAATTAGCAGTCTTTGAAAAACAAGAAATGTGTAGCCTTCTGGATCGCTATGATCTACACAGATCCTACAGGCAACATCTTTTTAAGTCATGCTCTTTCTCTAAGACAGGTAGCATCCAGAGACAAGTCCATGGATTCATGGCACTTGCGATACACCCAAACCACTCTTGTACAGGTGGAGCAGCAGTATTAAAATTGCCTGATGTTTTTATACTTTAGACACACAGCTTTACTAGAAGCCTCCTACAAGTGGACCTTTGCATATCTACCTGTCTTCTCATGGGGGCTTCGTTTGCATTCTTCTGAATGCCTTGCAGGACTAAAGGGTACGTGATCACTTCCTCAACAACAGGTACCTTAACTCCAATTTGCAGTGCTCTGAGCTGTTTAACTCTCCCATTTTAACTCTCCCCCTCTTCATTTTCAGGCATTGCATGAATCATTGGCAAGATCACAGGGATGTGATCTGCAATTGCACTCTTTGGTTGCTCACGCTCTGTACCATACAGAAACAAGAATATCAGCAGCATGAAATATTAGTGAATTTGTGTCAACTTCTGATAAGGCATTAGACTAAAGTGAGGTTGAACTGACGGTGCAGAGTCATTTCCATAGTTTAACCTGAAGTGGCTAAACAACTCTCCCTCATCCTCTAGCCCAACAAAACAGTTGATTTCAAACAACCTTTTTTGCTTTCTGACCTTACTTTTCATCTTGATTGAAGTAACAAGTAGGCCTTCCCAGATCAAGGATCCTAATTGTAGCATTCCTTCCCTGAGGATATCTATAAGACTGATTTTATGGTTGCATTGAATGAGAGGTCTTTCTGTCCACATCTGTAACTTTTCTCTCTTTAACCCCTTCTTAGTGGCCTTTTTCTTAGTTTTGCGTAGGATTTTTGTTTGCTAATATCCCCATTTCATTAGTTTATTTGTGCATCTTTCTGCTCTATTGTAAGGAATCCAAACATTTTTAATGGCAGATGCTTTTTGGAGTATTTACATATATATCAGTAAGTTGACAAAATACATGCTATACTCTGCTCTTGAGGTCTCTGAATTGTACCTATCCTTCAAACAGTAAACTGCTCATCACTTTCTTAGAGATAAAAATGTGATCGTTCCTATATTTCTCAAATTGTGTCCATCATTAAATTAAGTGGTTATAGGTAACTAGGCAAAGAAATCATGGATTCTGCGGAACATGGAATACGTGAATTACATATGAGAAAGGCTATATGAAGAATTTCTGACAGGATATATTAGACAACAGTCCATTTTGAAGTATTCAGGTAAAGTGACTGATAAGTGCTAGGGACGTAGTTGGAAGGGAAGCATTTTAAGTCACAGTCTCTCTGCTATTTAAGTGCTGACATCTAGCTTGGTGCTGCAGAGAAGGTCCTAGCCTCCAAGCAACAGATATCCTTAGATTAGGCCAACAGCGTCCTCACACTTCATATCAAATTACAAAGGCTCTCTCAAAGTATAGCTCACACATGATTTTTATATGTAGCCAGCTGTTTATATGTTTATCTAACTTAAGAAAATGGAGATCCCAGCTAGCAGCCAGCAGTGGCCATTAGAATACAGATATGGTAAAAATCTGTGTAAAGTAGTACTTCTGGCCTAGCTGAGTTTCATTCACCATTTAGGAAGGGGGCAAATTTAGTCCAACGCCTGTCCAACGTCAATATTGCACTAGGGGTAGAGATGGTGTTGTGCAGCTTCAGTGTAACAGAATCACACTAACTATAGCAGTATTTTCTAGATTTCCTAGAGGCATAACCCAACCCTAGGAGGAAACCTTTGCCTTCCTGCTCTTGGGATGTAACTACATCAGATTTCAGCTTTTCTTGCGTGAACTGGATACGTAGTGCTGGGTATGTTCAATTTTGGTCTAGAAATATATAAACCAACATAAAAGAAATTTTGGTTGGGTGAATCACAACAGTTTTAAGAATAAAATACAACCTTGACGGCACTGACTTGATAGTCTTTTCAAACCCTCTGCTTATTTGTAATCTTTACTGGTGTGCAAAGGGTAAGCAACATTTCTTTCCCAATGTTTTCCCTGTCTCAAATGGCACTGCAATTTAGACAATAACATGCATAGCACATGATTAATGAAGCTGTGCACTGAGGACAGGACATCTGTGGGATCACAAAGAGCTGCTTTGTGTGCATGTTACTGCATGTTCAAGAAACTCCATAAATTGATAATTTGTTAAATTAATTGACTTTCTCTGTGTAATGTTAATGTAACCTTCAGTTTGAAAAGTGCACAGATTTTTACCAAAGAAAAAAGGCAAGTAATCAAATCCCCAGAGGGTGACTTAGGTCTGCAGCTCACCACTTTGTCCTTTACTAAGTCTATTAATATTACTCAGGAGTTCTTAAAATGTAACTCATCTTAAAAAAAAAAAGGTAAGTGTCCTTTCAATTTTTTAGGCTGTTTACAACTGAAAATAATATAGAAAAATGTGCAACATAAGTGTCACAGCAATAATGATGTCTGTTTTGTAAGGAGATACACATAAATCGGGAATGGTCCAGACAAGAGTGTTTACTCTGATCCAGCTGGTTGAGAGGCACAGAAAAAAAATAGAATCTTTGCTAATTCAGTGATTCCTACAGAAAATTCAAATCTGGATCTTCATCTTTGCTGTATCTCTGAGCCATTGAACTACAAGTAGAAAAGTCATAATAGGCTTGAGCATAACTGGCTGGATTTTGATCCTTAGCACTAACTACAAAGGGAGTGGAGAACCTGTCCTAAAATAATGGCAAAGAACTTTTTACATACAAGATATGGCAAGTGAGGTAAGGCTGACAAGTTGCCATGGCTGCAGGGGTACTTCCCTTTCCACACCAGAGGGAAGGGCGTTACTTTACAGGCTGAGAAGTGAGAGAAAGAGATGGATCTCTCTAATGGAGAAAACAGGGAAAATGTTCCAAAGGGAGCCAGAAGGGAAGGTAGTGCAACCTGCCTTAGTCCTCTCTTCCAAAACTCTGCAGGGTCAGAGCTTTTACCTTGTTGGTACAGCATCTAAATGGGAGCTTTAAGTTAGTGCATATACATTGGCCTAAAGCCACATGAAATGGGAAAATATGCTCTTGTATTTGAATCAGAGTGTGAAATTATGGCAGTCAGCAGTTCTATTGACTGCTCATGTTTGATAACTGAGACCCTGATGACTTATATATCTACTTTAATTCAAACAGGAGTGCATTTTTAATAAAGTCATGGAAAGAAGAAAATAGCAGAGAGTGGTTGTTTAGTGTATACTGCACGAGCTTTCACACTTTCTCTGCCTGAGGCTTGTGGATGGAGTCAGAAATACTGCGCTAGGACACATAATAGAATCATTTGGCTCTAAGCACCTCAGAGCACTTCCGTTATTGCAGACTGACAGCTACCTAACTCTCTTTTTTGCACATTTGGTCAGGGAGATACATAACTGCACTTTAGTGTTTTAGTTATCATAGCTGATTAATGTAACTGTAGAATTCAGGAGAACAGGGATTAGTATCAGTTGCTTTTAAAGGATGGTACATGCTAGTTACTCGCTGGGGGAAAAATCAATGAAAAGCAATTTTCCTTGCAGTAGATGCAGTCCTCTTCTTGCATGTACTCAAAACATGTGCCTTAGGAAGGTAAATATCCCAGTGGTGAGCTGCAAAAACTCCAAAGATTAACCCCCGCTCCAATCCATCATTGCCATGGGCACGTCATTAGCTCTCTCTGTGATACCAGTTACTGTCTGTATGGGTGCAGTGGTATGGGGATAGTCCCGTTTAAAACGGTGAGTTGCAAACATGCTGCCATGTTGAAGGCCCTGTAAATAGCACATACAAGTAGATATATAACGAGTCTTAAAATTCCCAATGGGTAGAATCTATTAATTGTGTATTGACCTATTAAAAAGAATAAAATAAAAAGTGTAGCATCTTCTGTTTTACAGCCCTGGCTGGAGGGATTTCTTTAACAGGTGACCAAGTCTGAGTTTTGATGGATGTCATCAACACACTTGATCTTTTCAAAGACGATAGATGCATAAAAATGGTAGGAGTCTTGGGGAACTGATAGAAAGCATTCAGCTGATCAAGGCTCATTCCATTTTAGCAAAGCATAACTTCAGGGCATGCAATTAGTATCATGGCTGACCTTGACACTTTGTCTCAGCAACCATTGCAGGCCCACAGCTCAAGATCCTATACACAGCCATACTAAGCCATCAGAAAATACATCTGGTTTCCATAAGAATCTCAATATTTAGTAAGCTCTTACACTGTGTACTGAAACATATGTATGATATAATAAAATCTGGAAACTGCTATAGTGGAAGAATCTTGAGGCAAAACTGAGACACTGTACATTGCAAAAAAAAAAGTATGTTACCTAATGAAAATGTGCACTTCGCATAAAAAGCAGCAGAACATACTGAAATATTTATGTAGCCGCCACATATTTAGTGTATTGTATTCTGCAAGCCACTGTGTACCCGATTATGAAATGTCTTTGTCAAAATAGTTCAATATACAAGTAATATGATGCAATATAGCTGGCTTCCCTTACTGTGTAATGAAGCTTGTATATGGTGGAGTCGTAATGCTTAGCGGTCAACTGTCATTCCAAATCTGTCATCCTCTTTGCTTTTTGTGCTAAGAGACATTGCAGGTTACTTCGCAACTTTTCAGAGAATTGGTGTTTTTCATCTCAGACTATTGGTAATACTTTAAGAATTAAAAATTACGGTAAATAAGAACAAGTTGGAGGTAATTATTTGTTACCGTTGCACACCCTACCAAGACGTTTCCTTCGCCTCTGAAATAGTTTCATAGATTTTAAGATGCCCAAGACAAAGACGGGTCTTTTTGCTTCATTCTATAAACACAGCCAAGCAGATGAAACTAAAGAAATAATAATACCGGAAGGTCAGCAGTTTTAAAAATAACTGGGGTAATTAGACAACTAAACTGAGTTACAAAGAGGACTGGTGGTTAGATTGTGTCCAAATTAGATCCTACTAAATTGCCTCCTGATGAGTAGCTAGGGTCAATAACCACTTCTGAACATCTTGGTCAAACATCTTGTGGGCAAATCAGAAAACACCAGGACAAAACTGTAATTGTCCATGACTCAACTAACGTAATGAGAAATGACTGAAGTGAATACATTTTACTGATGTTGAAACAGTGTCCCAAATTGTTTTGGAAAGAGAATAAACCCATTTTTCAAAGTGATTTAATAACAACTTCTGCATTAGCAATGTAATGACAGCAATTGCAGAAAAAAAAAAAAAGAAACTTCCCTGAAAAATAAACATGCATTGAAAATCTATCATGGCATCAACTCATGAAGACCTAGTTCACTGCCAAAGAAATAATTAAAACGGAATGTGTATGTTCAGATACTATACAATAGAGTTCTAGGGTTCCTGCATAATTTTTATATCTTTCTCCTATAAAAATGACTTAATTTTATAATGATTTTTAGATATGCAGGAGCTCTCTCTTTTCTCACTTAAACAAGGACTTCATATTATGGTGTTTTTACATACAAAAGACCCACTTCTCTTTTCATTCAGTGAGATAACGAAGCATTTTTGCATAAATTAGACAGAGGATTATTCTCATTTAGCCATAATGTGGTGGCTAAGGGCTATTTAAACATTTTATCTTGGTTTTATATGCTTTCATTGTTAACTAATACAATGGGGTTTTTTTATGAACTGAATGGAAGAGAAAAGGAAAATCTTCACTGGTTGTCAGGAAACTCAAACAGCAAGCATTATTGTCAGAAGAAAAAGCAATTTTGGCAAGATCTGTTCATGTATGGTGGGAAAAGTAGGTTTCAGAGACAGGCACAGGATGAACCTTGTTTCTCAGAGCTTTTTCCTGGGAATCAGCACATGTGTTTGGGCAACTGGGGAAGGTGCAGAATACCTGGGATGGGCTGAAATTAGAACGACAGACCATGGATGGCGTGAGTAAGCTGAGTGATACAGCGCATTTTGGTGGAAGCTGATAAAGCTCCCAATGTAATGAGTGCATTTAAATATGTCATATTCTGCAGAATACAATCTAGAGAGTTCAGGGAAATGTTATTAATATTTCAGTGCGCATCTTTTTATATGAAATATACATCTTGTGTATGCAAAGTACATTTTCAGTAGCTCGCTGAATTCTGAGGCTGATATAAGTGTCTCAGCATTGAGCCTGAATATTTCATTACATCATAAATATCATATGTTTCAGTATATAATGGAAGACAGATAACTAAATATTTGATTTTATGCCAGCTATAACGACCCCTCATATGAAGAACTTTTTTCATCATCATGATCCAGTTACAAGTGCGATGAAAAAATTTGACAATAATTTCAAGATCCAGTAAAATGTGGCTATATTAGTGCTGGATGTTGTAGCAATGTGGCAATGTCTCTGTTGCAGTTTATGTCCAGCCTTTATTATCATCAAAAATGCCCTGCGGCTTCCAAAGTAACAGGTAGTGAGTGGTTCTCTGACAGCTTTCCAGGTTGAGGTTTACTTAGTACGTCGAGGTCCCCTTCCACCTCAGACTACTGAACAGGCTGTTCCGTGCACTGCTAGATCTCAATTTCATTCATTCGCTCTTTTTAAATGGAAAATACCCTGTCTGCCCCTAGCAATCAGCTACAGAAGTCATTAAATATCTTGAGACCACTTGGTATTCATAGCTTAGTGCTCCTTCCTGCTCAAAACACAGCTAGCTTTATATTTATGGCACTCCAGCAAATGCAGCCTTTATAGTAAGTAGCAGCTTCAGACTGCAAAGTTCATATGGCTACTGATATGTTGTTAAGGTGTAGAGGCAGAAATAGAAAGTAGAAATAAAGACAATGGTTTAGTTCTGGTTTGGTTTATTTACCCTGTCTGTCTACAGTGCTTTCATCAGTGCTGTGTTATTTGACTCTATCCCCTCCTCGTTCTTTGATTACAGTCCAAGCTTAGACCAGTGAAACTATTTCACACGTTTTGCCTGTGGGATAGCCTGTTTGGCATCTGCTGCAAGGTTCAGAACAGGGCTACTGCAGGGGAAGCGAGAGACTAAAGATTTCTACCTAAATCTCTGCGGAACAGCTAATGATGCTCTGGTGATGCAAAAACTTAAAGCCACAACTGTTTTGTGACGTGTCTTTAGAGATCATATTGCAGAGAAAAACTAGGGCAAAACCAATGCAAATCATAATAAGATTGAACCCGAATGATGTTAGATACAATCAATGGAGTAAAATAACAGCTTGCCTGTTGTTAAGTCCTCACCATGGTATACAGTATTAAGGGAGGACTGACAGAGAACGATTTTTTTTCAGGAACTTGGGCTGAGGGGATATTGTTCTGCCTAATGTCCTTATGTCCCACTTGCAAGCAAGCTGAGCTTCAATGTTTGTAGTATCTATGCCGGTCTCTCTGGTTCCCTTTCTCCTTCTTTTCTCTCCCTTTTCTTCACCCCTTCTTCCTTTCTCCTTGATCACACACATCCTCCCCTGGTTGCTGTGTATATCTGTCACCACCATCTTTTCAAATCTGTTTCTTTTCCAGCCCCTTACAGCTCCAAAACGAGGAAAGACACTTTAAGCCATAACACCCTGGTTTGTCAAGGCACTAGAGCAGCCCTAATCCTCGAGAGAAGGAACTTATTAGAGTGCAGGAGCAGATCTCCCATTTTGCAGACCAAGACATGCTTCAGCCCAGGTCTTGCTGAAGCAGGTCCCATGGGAAAGTCCTATCCTGCAGTAGGAAACTGCTGCGCCGGAGTTTCAGGTCTCGGTTAGTCAGGAAGCACTTGCAAGTTTTTTGTGAAATCTGGTGTTAGGAGAAAATGTCGAACTGTTAGGTTATGCCAAATGGGTACAGCTAAAAGCAAACAGCAGCAAAACCACCAAATTGCAGAACATGTGCTTCATGCAAGTCCAGAGGATGCCTGGATAGGATTAATTCTCGTGGCTCAATAGCACAAGGTTATTACAAACCCAGGCTCATAAATTAGGCTGTATTAATTGTCCTTCAAGCTAGAAGTGTTGTGTGAAAAGAGCTTCTGTGGGTCAGGATTTCCTCTTGTGTGCTAGTCTCCACATCTGTAAGGGCCAGAGATGAGAAAGCGTGTTTAAATTTGAGAGGAGTTTTAAGCATCCTTCCTGAATGAGAGCAGCTTTCCTGAATAGGCAGGCAGAGGCAAGGAAATGAACGTACCTGCATGCACACACGTTGCGAGTCTGATCTGATGAGTGTTTATGGAGTGCGGTTGCACTTCCTCTACATCAGGGCAAAACTAAATTATTTGCAGTATGTTTTAGAGGCATTAAGTTCAATCCTCACTCAGGAGAGTTCCTTAGTTTAGTAGAAGTTTTGCTGGAGAAGATGCTACAGTTTATGAGTCTATCTCCTCAAAAGTTACACCTCAGGTGATATCATGCTCTGTGCACACTTCAGTGAGAACATATCTCATCTGTGCTGCCCTGCTGTCCTCCATGAAACTATCACCCTGGGGAAAATTAGAGATGGGCTTAGGTAGATCCGGATATTTTTGTCTAGCTACATTAATTCCCCTGATACTTTAGAGCTGAAAAGCAGAAGCCAGTAAATACAAGAAGACATAAACCACAGGAAAACAATAGCAAAAGAAACTGTGCAAAGAATAATTAAACATCAGTCCAGAAAGGAAAAAGAGGTCACAGCAAATGCAGGCCTGCCTTAAAGGGATAGAAAAATATTTCAAGGAGGTGCAAGAGCTTGTCTCATCTGCCACTGTGCGTGGGGTTGAAAGGAAGGCAAAAGTCTTCACATCAGCCCCCAGAAATCCCACATTTAAAGGGAGCAAATACTAAGCATTGACTGTACCTTATGCCTTTCTTAGACAAGGAACAAACAAAGAAACAAGGGGAAGCTGCAGCCAAATAACTTTTTGAAATAAATAGTGTTCTGTTCACAAGTGTTTGAAAGCACAGCCATGTCCCTTGACATTTTGGATGTGGTTGTTTTAGTAGGATTAGCAGAATGTAATTTTGCACTAAGTGGTCTTGCTTGGATTGGACTTGCTGTTACTTTGGTCTTTCAGTACCAGCTACATATGCCAATTACAGAACTCACTGTAGCTCCCAGCAATGTGTTGTAGACAATTAAAACACTAAGCAGAAATTTGTGGGTTTGTAATTTTCCTGTGGAAGCTGCTGTTAAAAGAAATGCAGCCAGACAGAAGTTCAACATCATGGCAAGCTGGAGTATTTAACCTTTACCCATGAACAGATTCACGGGCTCTAGCCTGGACGGGCACTTCACTCCTCCGGAGGAAGAGAGAAACAGAGCCTGCTCCCTGGGACGTAGGTCAACACTGTCACAAAGAAGGAGGAGCACGAGCTTCTCTCTCATCCACATTTGGGCTGCTGACTATGGCCTGAAATGATGAGGTCAGGTTAAAAAAAACAAGAAGACAGAGCTAGCAGAGGCTTAGCACAATTTCCCAAAGTACTATATATTTATTTGTGTCTGAGTATGAATACACAAGGCTAACTTTAGTTCCTGTTTTTGAAAATGTTGGCCCTAATCTACATAGACCATCATTTATTCCCTGCCCTGCCCCCTCCACTCCCTCCCGTTTTTTAACAGATGGAAATATCATTTTCCAGAGCTAATTTTTTCCAGGTGGAATGCCTCCAAACTATAAAAGTGAATTTCTCACAATCATCTACGGACAGAATTAAAACCAGAACTTTAAATGAATTGGAATTTACTGTCAGAAAATTCCAGTTAGGTGAGTAGCAGGCAGTAGCAAGCCTGCAAGGGGGTGGGTTTGGCTTTTTATTTTTCTTCTTTGCTTTTGTTATTCAGAAAGCTCCGCGAAAAACTGGAGAAACAGGGGCCCCACTCCAGCTTTGCCTCTTTTGTGTATGAAGTTAAGCAATAATTATAGCACAGGGCAGAGGCTATAGCTCCAAAAGTTCAGCTACCCATTTTAATCATTTTCAAGCTGAACTCATGTTTGGAAGCAAAGTTGCTTAAGCGCAGCCCTGCAATTCATTCTGCCAGCTACAGACACCTGCAGAGCCACCAGAAGATTACTCCTAATGCAAATAATCCATCCCGTGGCATGGAGTACGTCTCAGAGATTTAGTTACTACCGTCGGTGGGGAAACCAGAGATCTGTGGCCAGAAATATCACACAGATGGGCCTGTTTGAAAATCCGCTGCATCCTGGGCTTTCAAACCTTAAAAACAGATGAAGTGATTCCAGCGTGACCCCTGCTGTGATATAATGGATGCTGTCTGTGCGTGCAGTGTTTGTCGTGATTTACCTCTTGCAATTCCTGGCTTGCGTAACAGGCGGCAATTCTGAAAATGAATTACTATTGATTAGACATCCTGCGCTATTGAGTTCTAGGCAATTTTATGAATTTATTTATTTGAATAAAAGCTTTTAATGACCCCACTAATTTCAAATGGCTCTAGCAAAACAGCAATTCTTCTTTCCTTTTTTCCTGTTTGCGAACAGCAGATACATACTTCTAGGCCCTGTTTATGCCAGCTATGACTTCTTATCACCCTTAAAGGGACGGAGCTACCCGACTAAAATTACAGTTTGGGTTTCGGGAGGAGCAGGAGGGACCCTCTCTGGGGGATACAGTCTGCATCAGAGCGCAGGGGGAGCTCTTGCTTTTCTGCGGCAGGTGGAAGGGGTCGAGCCCCGGCCCCAGAGCATCCCTCCGGCAGAGCATCCCTCCTTCCGCTGAGCGCAGCAACAGCAGGCTGCAAATAAAGGACTACTGACAATACAACCGGGGGCCGGGCCCCTTAATTACCCCTCATGCTCTCCTGCCAAAAAGAATATTCTGCTGAGAAATGAGAGGATTAGGTGCTGCTCCACTAAACATGGGATTGTATGGAAACGAGTGAAGGTCCTAAACAGGCAGCCTAGGGTTTGGAACGGGCTGTGTTTTAAAGTCTAAATCTTGCCCAATGTCTTATTAGGCATATCTGCTTACTGTAGAAATAAACACTGAGGTAAAATGTAATCTGGCACTGAGCTGTGCTCTGATGGAAACGAATGACAAAATGCTCATTGGAGTCAGGCTCTCCATGCTCTCTTTAAAAGCCTAGGAGACTTCTGCAAAGGTGTTTCCAGTACATGTATATTATGGTCTTTTAATAGGAATTTTTACTGAATAACCTAATGTATGAGAATAGCATGCACATTTCAAAAATCACCAGTCCACTTCCCCCATCAGAGGAAATGGATTAAGCAGGATTTTTGGTAGTACAATGGACTTGAATGAAGGAATAACATGGCTTTTGATATATGATAGTTTCAGGAGACTGACACAAAAATAGGCTAAAGAAAGTCCTTAAAGGCACCTATACGGGACATTTTCAAGGCCTGGAAATAGCTTGTATACAGAACATCCTCCTTTCATTCGGCCAAAAAGAATGTGCTTACACGGCAGAAAGGACAAGGGGTGGGAGCTATATGTGGCTTCCTGCGACTATTTCCAACCATAATCAAGGCGGTACTAATGTACTGTACCAGTTCTGTAAACAACCTTGAGTATGCTGGCTATGGAATAATAAAATTTTTGAAAGAGGGAGAGAGAGTGAGAGAGGCAGAGAAGGAGGAAGAGAAGGAGCTCAAGAGGGGCTGCTCTATTACAAGCAGAAAAACAGGTTCCTGAAAGATGGATCTGGGCTCAGGCAGGCACTTAAAGCCTTTAAACAAGCTCTGCAGGGAATTAAATTCTCTACCTTACTGTAAAAAACATGTAGTGATAAAACAGGCTGTTTATGACACAGACCATCTATGGTTTTAATTGAAATTTGTCAGAAACATGTACCTCCAAGAATGGATGCTGAATTTAAGTGCTCCAAGTGAAAAAAAGCAAGCAAGAGGGTACAATGCAGTCAGTCTTCCAGAAGTCTATGAAAATGTAGGCTTTTTCATTTACTTATTAGGTGAGCATTCCATACCCTAAAGGTAGATCATTTCCACAAGAAGCAGAGTAAGTTTTGACTGTAAGGATGGATTTTAACGTGGGCTCCTGCAGTGGCTCCCTGAATCCCTGAATGAACACAAACAGGGCAAGTGAGAAACCAGTGGCTGTTCTGGTACCTTACAAGCTGTTTTTCTCTCTGTGATGGTGGGTGCTGTCACCACCACAAGGTGACGGTCCAGATCCTCCTACTTCCTTCCCTCCTCTCCCCCTTCCCATTCCCCCCCCTCTTTCCCCAGCATTCAGAGTCTGGCATTCAAATCAAAGGTTTGCTTTGAAGTTATAACCTAAAATGGGAAGTTGATAACTATTTTCCTCCCAGTGCTTTAGTGATGATGAATTGCTGATCACGAAAAGGAAATGACTTCTTCTTCTTCTTCTTTTTTTTTTCATTTTTCATTTACATGCAAGCAGTAAAAGTCAAGGCTCCACACTGCAAATATGTGCAAATTCATCCACTGGCTGTGTGTGCTACAGCAAATCCTATGGAGATAAGGAGCTAAAGCAGCAGGGGTGCAGCAACATAAGCTCCAAAGCTAGACATGCAATTTAATAGGCAACAAACTTAACAAAGGGCAAAGGGATGTTTAGCAGGGAGGTGAAATATTCCAACCATTAAAAAACAGTAAATTGCTGTGATGGCCAGAGGTTTAACTCTGCACCTCAATATACAATGTATATGTGGGAAGAAATATAGAGGTTTGCCCAGGAATTAGTTTAGCTAATAATTATTTTTTTCAAGCAAAAAGATGTTCTGAGGGATGGAGACTATTGCTGTTGTTATGAACAGAATTAAGTAAAATAATATTGGGGGGGAAGGAGGGGAGGGCTTAGTAATTGGTACTGAATGCGCAAGGTAATCATCGTGTTCATCATAAATGATGGTGTTTAAGCATAAGCAAATTAGACCATGTCAATCTTTTAGGAGTTAATCAAAGCAGTACATTTTCTGTGGCCTGTTTTCACATGCACGGAGCCTGATTCAACTCCCGCCTACCTCTCTTCGGCACAAGCGTACCTCTTGTCTTCAGCGCAGCTGCGGCTGACTTACCACTATCAGTGGTAAGTGGGTCAAGTCCGTAATACAGGGCATAAATGTTCTTCAAAAGGAAAAAAAAATAATTCTCTTCTAAAATTATATCAGTCCTTACTAAAACAACAGATCCAGTAAAGAACTGATTCTGATCCAGATTCCTATCACTTAATGATGGAGAGACTGGAAGGTATTTAGGTTTGCTGAGCGCTTGCAGTAACAGCAGTTGACTGGGAAAAAACCCCAGCCACCCGGATCTTCAGTTCGACATATTAAGAGACTGCACCTACATTGCAAACTGGCCTTTTTCTTTCATTTTCTGCAGTTCTTTTGTATCCAATCAGGTTGCATCAGGTTTCATCGTATTTAATGGGAAATGCACTCTTCTGGATCAGATACCTGTTTTCAATTTGGGGAGCATCTGATTCCAATGGCAGAGGTGACAGGAATAAACAGAAAAGGAGAAGCAAGTGCCTATAGTATAGATTTCTGCCACGCTAACAGAGCTGCCAGTTTCTGAATCACTGGGACCTTAGAATTTACTTATATTTTCCAAATTATGATGGTGAAAGAAGAAGTGAAAGATTAACTATGTCTTTATTCGAGCTGATTTAAAGAATTAACTATTGTCTTTCTCTAAGAATGATAACTGGTTTTTGACATGAAAGTGTCATTACCACAGTGTCTCCCCAGAGTCACAGCCTTCTAAGGAGCCCACTATTCTGCAGTGATGGTCTGCAGAAATATTCCTGACATACAGCCTAGGTCAGCATCAGGCTCACTACTGGTTAGAGTGGGATCAAGTTCAGCCTCGGTCTCACCTACCATATCTTTCAAGTGTCACAGAGGGAGGAATGATGGACAATGATGCTGTGCCTCTGAAAACTTTTTTTTTTTTTTCAAAATCATGTCACAGAGACAGTATATTTTCTGTACAAAGTTTTGATGTAACTCATATTAGGAAGAACACCTGCGCAGATTTATCTGTGGCAGGAATGTCAGTGTACCATTTTCCTAACAAGCAGAAAGAAAAATTGTATGGTGTCACAGCATTAATACTGTAGACCTCTGCTTCAGTTCAAAAACAGTCTGCTTACATTTATTCGATCTATTTGAATTATGGAGAAGCTAGACCTGTACAGATTACCATTTTCAACTTGCTTACAGGCATGTGGAAGACGTCAGTTCCTATATAGAAGTAAAACAGTAAGGAAAATTAGGGATCAGCTTTGCCTCCCTTGTATCTCATCATTGCACACATCTGACATGCTTACCTTAAAGGTCTGACAGAAGTCACATTTGGAGAAGAGAACCAGGAGGGCAGGAAGGAAAGTAGTAATGTGAATGTGAAAGAGTAGGCCAAGAGAGGCTTACTGTCAACCTCTGTCCTGGTTTCAGCTGGGATAGAGTTAATTTTCTTCCTATTAACTGATATAGTGCTGTGTTTTGGAGTTAGTATGAGAATAACGTTGATAACACACTGATGTTTTAGTTGTTGCTAAGTAGCGCTTATAAGTCAAGGACTTTTCAGCTTCCCATGCTCTGCCAGGTGCACAAGAAGCTGGGAGGCAGCATAGCCAGGACAGCTGACCCAACTGGCCAACAGGGTATTCCATACCATATGACGTCATGCTCAGCATATAAGGCTGGGGGAAGAAGAAGGAAGGGGGGGACATTTGGAGTGATGGTGTTTGTTCTCCCAAGTAACTGTTACACATGATGGAGCCCTGCTTTCCTGGAGATGGCTGAACACCTGCCTGCCAAAGGGAAGTAGTGAATGAATTCCTTGTTTTGCTTTGCTTGCGTGCACTGCTTTTCCTTTACCTATTAAACTGTCTTTATCTCAACCTACAAGTTTTCTCACTTTTATTCTTCCAATTCTCTCCCCTATCCCACCGGGGGGAGTGAGCGAGCGGCTGTGTGGTGCTTAGTTGTTGGATGGGGTTAAAGCACGACAACCTGTAAAGAAACTACTGAATCCTGCCCCAGATTGCTGTGAGAAAACACTTCATTGGACTTGGATGACCGTGGCACATAACCGAGCTGAACGCTAGACAAACCTCCAAGGGGCCACTTCTACTTTGCCAACAAGATCATGCATATTCAGGGAGCTTTCCAAGTGGCATAGACCTGCTCCTTCCCACCCACCAACGAACAGCCCATATATATTCCCTGAATTCAGCACCTTCATTCATCTCATCAGGAAGTAACAGACACCCTCAAGGAGCCGCAACCTGAGCCCTGAGAAGTGGCCTATGCCTTGCCTCAGCCTGGGAAAGAAAACGCTCAACAGCTGGTGCCACTCCTGAGGGCAGCTGCCAGTGCGACACTCGAACAGAGGGCCCTCCTCTCTCTGACCATCTGTCAGCCCAGTGCTGAGGAAATCTACCTTGTAGGCCTCATTCTTGGCCAGCTGGCACCCAGTCTCTGCTAGCTCTGCTAGCTAGCAAAAGCCATCTTCAGAGCTGCTGGAGGTAGCATCATAGAAGTGGTCGGGTCAAGACAGAGATGGATGGACATTTTTTAAATAAAACTATATTTCATTAGAAAGCACCCTATCACTAAACCTGAGATGTTCTATGAAAACAGACCAAGTTTGGCCAAACTTTAGGTGAACAGTCAGTGGGCTTGCAAGGAACTACAGTTGGGTGGGTTGCACTGGCTGCTGAAGAGTCCACATTTCCAGCCCCACCTAAATACGTTTCCTAAATTCTGCCACCTAAAAGCCAGAGGAGTTACCTGGAGCCCAACAGCTCCAGGATCTGGATCCCTCGGCTTCCATGACTGAGACTGTAAGCCCTAAAAGGCTGTGGCTGCTGCTGAGGTTCATGGACCTGCAGCCCTGCGTCCCACACGGGCGATGGCAGTGCCACTGCTCCTGACGCCCTGGAAGTGGTTGGTCTCAGTTTGCCTTGCAGGCAAAGGCTGGAGCCAGGAGGGTTGGGAGAAAGGCAAAGCTGGCTATTGCCCAGGGCGGCAGGTTTCTACCAGCAGCAAAGTGACCGCGGCCATGCTGCCTGCTCTGCCTGTGCCAGACCCGCAGGGAGCCGAAGTTGCTGCCGGAGGGCGAGGCCAAAACCAGCAGCAGTTGCTCCCTGTTCACCTGGCAGCGGCAGGAGGAGACTTGCCAGCCTTCTGTGGCCTCCCTTGGCTCCACTTCCCAGCTTTACTCTCCTCGCCTTCCCTTCCCATAGCCAGAGCATCCCAGCTCCAACACCGCTGCCCCAGGAGAGCAACATGCAATTTTGCGTGCGCTGTCGTGAAGGCTTGAGTCAGCCCTGCCCGCAACAAACTCCCCGGGAGAGCAGAGACCATCATAACCTCACCGCCATGGCTGGCAGTGCAAGGTGCACTTTCACCTTGGCCTGCCTCCTTGAACATAAATACCTGGCAGCACATGTGTTTGCAAAAATCATACCAAAACACTCCTTCCCTGGGGAGACAATGAAGATACAAACAGCTTGTGACAGATGCTAGCTATGTTGCTGAAGGCTTTATCGAACGGCATTTGCAAGCCAGGGGGATTGTCATGGTACAAAAACCTACGTAAAAGAGAATTAATTGTTTCACCAGAAAATGCACCAAAAAAAAGGAAGTAAGCAGAGTTATGGTCTCAACATGACCAGTTCAGCAGCATTTGTGAGCTGACATAGCAGAGAGAAATAAGGAAGAAAGGCCTTTTTGTTAAGACACTGGAATCAGAGACTAAGGAGATCTAGATCTGAAACACCGTTTAAATGGACCTTCCCGACTCTGCCTCAAGTTTCTTACATTTCCTTAGGCAAAGCATTTAATCTCTCTGTACTGGAATTCCTCGTTTGTAAAATAAGGGTAATACTTCCTTCCTCTGTCTTGTCTAATTAGTCAACCAGGGCCAAAGTCATAAAAGAACTTAGCTATGTAAAGTGAAATTTAAGTGACTGAATTAAAATATGGGTCCTCAGCATGTTCTTGCAGCTGCTGCTTAGAGCTGGAGACATCTGAAATCTGTACACATATGCATTAAGAAATGGCATGTACCCCTATGTTCTCACCTAGGCACTAGAATATTGAACCTTTGGGGCATCTGAATTCCCTTGCAGATTTAGCCTTCTTCTCTTTGAGGTTATCATTTGCGGATTTACTGTAGTGTCCATCATAACACTTATCATTTAGGAGACAGAAATATCCGACTTCCAGGAAACGTACAGTCGGGTTGCAAACTTGTTTTTGAGGAGCAAGCAGTTCGTCTCATAAGAAGAGATGTCAAAGTGAGAGGGTTTAGTGTAATTTAGTGCTGAATGAAAGATGTTGTATAACAAGGACTGTGTGATCACAAAGGCTGTGAAAGAGTAGGAGCATGCTTATCCTGTCTGACAGCATCACCCACAATGTGTCATTATAGATATTGATGATTATATAGCCATAATTAAAGTGTTGTGCTTAAATAGCTAAATGCAGGAAGAAGTGTCAGATCATTAACACAACTTTAAGTTAAATCATCTACTTTATGTCTGGTTATGCAGCCTGCACATAAGAGCCGAGGCAAATATTTGAGGTTCCTTGCTTGAAAGAAGAGTTACTATGTCTAATCATCAAAGCAGAGCTGCTTGCCAAGAGCATGAAAACCTAACGGGTTTTGCAAGAAAATTATGTCACCTTCAAATCAATGTTGATAATACAGGTGGCATTTATATACGGTAAAGTCATTCATATTAACACAGTCTAACTCCAGCGACTGTCAAAAGAGATTATGAACCCACTGTCCAGAAAGACATTTTGCCAAAACAGGGTTTTGTTAGAAAAAGACAGGCTGACAAATCAGAGTGACTTTATTTTTTTCCTGACAATTTCTTCATTTGGACTTAAACAGTGACGTATGGACGCGTTGTTTTGTGCAAATAATCAGGATCATTCAGGCATCTACTGGTGTTATTCACATGCCTTTTCTTGTGATGCTCACACGATCACCATTGACTCCGTGCATGAATGCAGGAATGGACTTCATTAAACTTGCAGGGAAAAAGTAGCTTTTCAACATAACATTTGCTATGAAGGACAAAAGAAAAAGTCTAGCAAAACATCATTCTCAACAAGTCTGCAAGTCCAGGTGACAGTATGGCTTAACACAATAATACAATTACCTAATAATGCTACTACATAAAGGTCAACTACTTTTGAAAAAAACATGGGATGGGAGAAGGTACAAAAATCTTGAGTAGAAAGGTATATATAACACTTATTTTTAAAAAAAAAATAAGAGGGATCCTTGTAAATGCTTCACATTTGTAAAAAAAAAAAAAATCAGTTTAACTATAGAAGTTTCATTGCTTTATTCAGATAGACATACATTGGTTTGAATGCCCCATAATGCATTTCCTGAAATCTTTTTCTAAAATCTAACAGATATTCTTACACAGAAAAGTGTAATGTATATCAAAAGTTGTAAAAGACAATAGATAAAGAACAATGAATAATGAAGTAGTGAATTGTTAACACCCTGTCACTGGACATAGAGAAAGACCCTATCCAGGAAAATTATGTGGTGTTATTGCGATTTACAAATATGAATTATTTGTAAATACTCACACTTTCTTGGGCACGTTGGTGATGATGGGCTTGGGGCGGGTTTTGAAGAGGAGTTTGGTTTTGATGAGGGCAGCGGAGAATACTGGAGAATTAAGTACAGAAAAAAAACAGCATAAATTGTGATCCATTAGAAACATGAACATACATAATAAAATGAGACTGAATTATGAAATATATGATCTGATGGATGCTAGGAAATAGAATTCCAAACACAGAAGTAAAAGGACTGGGTACTGCTGCTAATGACAGAGACTCACTGGTGAGCATGGACAGTGAAATTAAGCATGCACTTCAAGGATGAGCTGACATGAGAGAAATAAACCCACCCCCAACAGTCAATGTGTTGCAGAGGCAGGGGAAATATTTTATGCATCAAGGTTGTATGAGAACCATCATCTGGAATATTGCATCACTACAGCAGATACACTGTGTATGGGAAAGGTGCCCAGAGGGGATCAACGTAATTCAGGAAGGGCCTGAACTAAAAAAAAAAATCACAATAAAACTCAGTCTGGCTAAACAATGACAAAGACAGGATATTGTGACATTCTACCAACATTTGGGAAAGAGAGATGAATTTTTTAGTATACTAATAACCGACATTTAGCATGGCATAATACATATAACTCTGAGTAAACGGAAGGAAATTAGGAGTGAAATTTTAAGAGGTATTTCAAGAAAAACTTCTTGATAGTGAAATATATTAGATTGTAGAGTAGCCTCCCCGGGGAAATAATGAAAGCACTGTCACTTGGGACTTTTAAAATTACACCGAAAAACCCACAATAGAGTATCTAGTAGAGAGAACAGTCTTTGAATTGGCCTCAGGGAGTCAAACTGAATGACTTAATTGGTCTTCCCAGTCTCTAATTTCTGCAGGACAGACCATGCCCTGTGTGCTTTCCACACAAGGGAAAAACAAGCTCAGGCAGCCTCCAGTCGGGGTATTGAGTTTCCCGTTGCCTGTGCTGAGGGGGGAAGAGGGCTGAGCTCCCCAGCCCAGTCCTGGCTGCTCCGTCCTCCCATGTGCCCACTAACTCCCCCTTACTTCCCCTGTCACAGCCCCTTAGCTCAGTGAGGAGCAGCAGTGGGCCCCGGATTAATTTATTTCAATGTGTTGCAGCCTCTCATCCGGGGGATTGGTGGCAGGAATTTTTTCTTCCAAGAGACACTTCTGCCCCACGCTCTTAAATTTAGAGGATTCTTCTGTATCCGGACATTTGCTCTGGAGAAGTAATAAACAAATGTGGCTGTGACTTTTGGGTCCTACCTTTCTGTCTAATTGATTAGAAGATCCTTCTCTTTGTCTGAGCCCAGCAGCTGATTTTCTTCACCCTGTCTCTTGGCGTGACTTTTCTCAACTGTTTGATCATCTAGAGAAAGGTTCAGCTCATGTTTCAAGTTTCTGCATTCTGTTTTTTCTCAACAGAAACAGCAAAAAGAAAAAAGGAAATAAGAAAAACACTTCACTTAGACCAATAAAGCTATAACCGTGGAAAAGTTTTTGTAGTGTAAAACCGGTAACCTCAATTCTCTGGTATAACACGACTATTTTCTATGATGTACCAGCATGGTAAGGGAGGTTCTGCGTGTGATTTGGGATTTGATACAGAAGAGGAAGTGTAACTGGAGCATAAGATACTCTTGATCCTATATGTGTATATAATGCTTTGTTAAATTCAGTCAATCTTAATTTCATAGGCATAAATTCAAGCAGTCTTAAGTTGCGCTGGATTTGTAGTAAGGCCACAGATAGGGAAGTGGAATGACAGCCAGATGCAACTTTTGTCTCAGTTCATTTTGTATGCAATGGTGATTCAGCAAACTAATAACAGATAGCAAATTTTAAGCATGTGAGTATCTCTATCAAAACCATTCTGCCTCAGCAAGTGCTTAATTAGTCTTCGTTTACAGAATGGAAACCAGCAGATCAACATCATCTGGCCATTATGAAAAGTATTAGCAGTTCTTGTAAATGAGAAAGGCTGTCTGCTACTCAGAGGAATCTGTTTTTTTCTGACTGAGGACCACCAGATGAAACCAGCTAGGCAGTTGCACAGCAACCACGCTGTCCACCCAAGCTCCCCCGTTTTACACAACAGGAGCTGAATCTTTTAACAAGACCCCCCCAACTGCAAGCCAGGCTCTTCTCCTGCTCAATGTTCTTTGCGCCCTTTTTGCTGTCTCTTTTAGGTTTCTTCTTCCTCAGCTGTTACAGGTCTTATTCTGAGTCATCCCACTTTCTCCTTTTACTGTAACACTGAAGTGCTTAGCACCTAGGTCTGGATGCCACAGGAAGAACAAGGTGTTGAGGTGCTGCAGGACTAACCATTAAGCTCTCAAGTCTGAACTTTGGGGATCTACTTCAAATAACAGTAAGGAAATGGACCTGTTTGGCCCAGATTGCCCCTGGGTTGGAAATGGCCCCTGACTTCCTGCATCTCATAGCAGGCATTTATTTATCTACTACATACCAACTCTTGGTTATCTTAGTGGAACAGGATCTGCTGGTCTTCTCTAATGGTATTTGAAACCAACGGGAGCCCTTTCCTCAGTTTCAATGGTCTCCTGAGGAAGACTTATATTAACAAACATGCTAAAAATGATGGCATCAAAGTATTGCTTGCAGTCAGGACACCTGGTTCAAATTTTTTTTTTTTTTTTCATTTCAAATATGTTTTAAATGGTTCAACCCAGTTTACTTTTTTCCCCTTTCCTACCCTTCTCTCATGTTGAAGGACATTGATGCAGTAAAGTGCTTAAACTTACTGCTGAGTTTATGGACACAGATAGTAACGCTACCTGGCTTTCACAGGGTTTTTTTTAGGTGCATAATACTGTCCAAAAGAGGCAAGTGCTGCTTGCTCTATTTTACAGGTGGAGAATTGTGGTACTTGCACTGTGGAATGACTGAGCTGGGAAGAGAACCAAAGCCCCCAGCAGGTATATTGCATTTCCAATGATTTCGGTGAGCATATTCATGTGCTTATGGTTAAGCAAAAGCTTTAGCACTTCCCTTGATCTGAAGCAATCTCCCTTCCTCCTTCCTCCCTCCCAAAGCCCAAATCAGAAATGCTCCCCCCAGATCATTTGCTGAAACTAGACGGGAAAAAAAAATTAATAAAAAAAAAATTAATAAAAAAAGGCATGAATGAGCATGTGAAAGGTGCTGTGGAGTATTAGCAGAGCCTGTCTTTGTGGGCCTGAAAAGCCCATGATAATGAGCCCCTCCATCGGGGGTGGAGGGAGGCACACATGCAAAGGAGGGTCTTGGGCTTTGCGTTTCATTAAAGAAAGGTTTCAGCCTTTTTCCTTGGAAAAAAACAGCTTTGAAAATGGAAAGCGACGCAAACTGATCATTATGGTTGAAAGCGCCATCATTAAAAAATCTCTCGTCATTCGCAGGCTCCTGACAGCTGGTCGCTGGGGCCTGAATAAACACAGCCAGCACCGCATGGATTTTGGGGAAGATGCTCTAGGTTTCCCTAGCTGCAGCGGGGCTGTGCCTCCGGGCCACCTTGGGGCCCCCAGGCTACCTTCCAGCTGGCCACCTCCGGGGGAAGCAGCCCCTGCCCCCCGCCACCCGGGGACAATGCCCTGTTGAGGCGTTTAGGATGCCATGAATACCCACCAGCCCGCTTTGTCCCGCTCCCCTTCTCCGCCTCCTTCTCCCCTCTCTGCCCTCTCCCAACCTCTCCCTTTTCTCTGACAGAATATTTCCCAATCCGAAAGTCTTTTGCCGCAGTCGGTCCTCTTGTCCTGTCATCACGCCTGGCTGAGCCTGCTGTCCCGGCAGCGGCCTCACCCCGTGGAGATGGAGGGGAGATGCTGAGCTTTATTCAGTGCGGCACAAAATAAGCCTGGCGGCTTCCCAGCCGTGCGGGCAACAGCAACACCCGCTCTTAACAGGCTCTTAAAAGCAGAATGGAGGCCCATCTCCTGTAACCCACCTGTTTCGGGGGTGGGTTTCTGGGCAGGGGCACCTACGTTTCCTTTCTGTGTGTCGCTGGCTTGTCTCCAAAGCAATTTTAACTCTCCCATCAGCTACGTAACCCTATCTATTCCCTGCCGAGCCAGACTATGTGTCACTGTTATTCCAAGGCGTCTGCAGACACTTAAATTGCCAACAAAGTAAATATTGCAAATGTTTCACAGAGAAAAAGGGGGAGGGAAGGAGAAAGAGGTGAGGGAGTGAAACTGGAATGGAAATCAGCATTGGACTGATTTTCCTTGCACGTTGCTTGCTAGTAAGCAGAGAGGCTGGAAGTCAGGAAGGGGAGGGAGAAGGGGGGGAAACAGGGAAAATGAAGGGGGGGAGGAAGCTAGTCCTACAGGCAACACCGAATGGAGCCCATAAACAAACATCTGCTTTGAGATGTCTAAGGAGAGCACGAGGCTTTGTGCTGTGCGGTTTGGAAAAAAGAGGCTGTCTGATATGTATTTAATGTTTTAGGCACGCTGGGTCTGAGAAAAGTTACTGAGCATTTAATCCTTTATGGAAACAGCTAAAGACAGGAGTTGTAACTGCTGAGTTTTTGCATCTTTTAAAAAAAAAAAGAAAAAGGTCAAAGGCTTTGGTTTCTCTTTAAATTGTTTTTCCAAATAAGTGTTTGCAATCATTCAGGAGTAAATGCATACTTCCCAGGCTGTAAAGTAATAGATTTTTCTGGAAATTTCTACGTGGCAAGTGTCACTATCCCGTGAGTTTACTGCTACTGTGAAAGGACTGTCAAGATGACATATCAGTGACACTAATGTAACACCGTTAGCATGCAGAATGGAAACAGAGAGGCAGGTTTACGCTGCAAGATTAGAACCCCTACCTCCCATTAAAAGACTGTGGATTATTGCAAGTTTGAGGGAAAGAGAGATCGGGTGCTGGGCACAACCTGCTCTGCAAATTCTGTTCTCACGCTGCTTTTGTGACTTATAAAATTACAATCTCTTTTAAATGGTTCCTCTTTTCTTTTTCTTATTCTTTCATAATAATTGTATGGAGGGTGGTGATTTAGAGTTGCTCCGGTTAATATTCATACTACAAAATTAAATCAGCCTTCCTCACTGCGCATTCTTCATTTTAAAAGTTCCTTCCCATTTAGAATATTTCTTTTGATCTGAGAGATGAACTGTGATTAAAATGAAATATTTCATTATTTATTTAGCATTTGATAATGGCAGGAGCATGATCGCTATTCCCAGTGTCACCCCGAGTTTCTTTCACAGTAGCAGCCTCTGAGCAAACCCACAGTACTTTGCAATTTTCGTCAGGGATGGAAGGATGCAGGAAAGGAGATGGAGGCCAAGAGAGGTGGAGGAATGTGCACAGGATGGGTTACAGGTGACCAGCCGTGCTGAGATGGGAATCTTGAGGTGAAATCTTGGATTCCTGAAATAGAGGAAGTTTTGCTGATGGCATCAGTGAAGCTTATTTAGAACCACTGCTTCCCACACCCAAGTCAGCAATCCATGCAAGTGCACTCCTCCTCAGACCAGGGTGTTTCTCAGGAGAGTCATCATTCTACAATGGGAAAGAAGCTGCCATTTATTTTGAACACTAAAAAGCATTAACTTATTTTCAAACATTTGCACTGCTTGCTTATTATCTGTATTTAAAAATAAATGCACACTTCTCTTGGAATAATAAACCGCAGAGAAATACTTTGATTGTTCTTGGATTCTGCAGAAACTTGTCTTCTAAAAATTCAATTTGCAGGCTAAGTCTGACTCAACAGAACCCATTTACAATAGCGTAAAACTCAAGTCACAAAATAGTGCCAGAATTAAATTTAAACAATCAGTTCTAAAAATAAATGTTGGCCGATGGATCAAATTCATTACTAAATTTATGCATGACAGTTCTGCACAATAGGTCTGAGGATCACCCCAGCAATTTCCAGTAAGGAAAGGAAGGAGCACTTGTGATAATGTTAAGTTGTATTTTCCTACAAGCTCGGTGTTTTTTACCTCTCAGGACTTGCTCACACTGCAGTTTCATGTAAGTAACCATAACTGGTGGCACTATAGAACTGTCATGTAACTTGTATTTTCAAAGTCAGTAACATATACATAGACAAGGCAAGTCCTCTCGTTCTGCCCAGAAGCAAGATGGGCAGAGCAAAAAAACACCCAGCAGAGGAAAGAAAGCTCAGCACCTGCAAAATGAGGACTATATGTTACAATGTATAATGAGGACTGGATTTAAGAAAAATGAGGAGAACAGTCCCCTTTAAAAAAAAAACAAAACCACACTGGTTTTGCAGTCTCCCTATGAGCCACGGGCACATTTTTACTCTCTGGTAGCAGATTAGAGAGGCCATGGGATCAATATCCACTGATACAGTAAAACGCATAGCCCTAAAAAGTGATGTCAGAAAAGTACATAACTAAAGCATCACCAGAGACACCCAACAGGGTGAGATTTCTAGCTACTGATAAATCATCGTGTCTGCTCTTAACACAATGACGTCAACATGTCCCTTGTGAAAATACTTCCAAATTTTGCCTCAGTAGCAACAGATGTATAACCAGCTATAACCAGGTCTCCAGTTACTCTGCCATAAGCACTCTATGACTACTTCATCTTATTCCTTGTTGCTTGTCCACCGGTAATAACCAAGATGTAGGTTTTCTCTCTTTTGTCGCGAATTTCCCAATTTTTGTGGAAATCACTGAGGAATTGTTGTGGTTTAACCCGGCAGGCAGCCAAACACCACACAGCCGCTCGCTCACTCCCCCCCCCCCCCCCCCCCCCCCCAGTGGGATGGGGAGAGAATCAGAAGGGTAAGAGTGAGAAAACTCATGGGTTGAGATAAAGACAGAACAGAAAAGGAAGGGAAAATAATAATAGTAGTAGTAGTAGTAGTAGTAGTAGTAGTAGTAGTAGTAGTAGTAGTAGTAGTAATAATAATAATAATAATAATAATAATAATAATGATAGAATATACAAAATGAGTGATGCACAATGCAATTGCTCACCACCCGTGCTGACCGATAACCAAGTAGTGATCGCTACTTCTTGGAACACGCCTACCATTCATATACTGAGCATGACATCACACGGTATGGAATACCCCATTGGCCAGCTGGGCCAGCTGTCCCAGCTATGCTCCCCCCAGCCTCTTGTGCACTTGGCAGAGCATGGAAGCTGAAAGTCCTTGACCAGTAGGGTACTTAGCAACAACTGAAAACATGAGTGTGTTATCCACATTCTTCTCATACTAAATCCAAAACACAGCACTAGGAAGAAATTTAACTTTATCCCAACTGAAACCAGGACAGGGACTCAAACTCCTTCCCAAGTCAGAGTTCATTTCTCAGTACTCTTACTGCTACTCATAAACAAGCAAGGAACGTTACAGCTTTAGGGAGGGCCTGCTGAAGCCAATTCAGCCAATTCAGACTACTCACTGAGTTGACTTAACACCCAAATACTGTGTAAAACCTAGGCTCTTCTTCCACAGCAGCAATGCTTCCCCTGAGAATGCAGAATTTTTGACTGGTGAATGTTTTTATGGCCTTGAACGTAAAGATGGTGTGGGAGTAACATTTGCTGTTGAAGTCATCCTAACAGCCTGGTATAATGCGCGAACGGTCACTGCTGACTTTTTTTCCTGATCCCACCCATCGCTCGGGTGAAGTGCTGCAGCTTTTCACCAGCTTCGCATTGCTCAGGTCCGTCCCACTGCCGCATGGGGAGACCAGACTTCTGCTGCGGGCGCACTGCTCATCGGCTTCCCCGAGCCAAGTGTCTCTACACGCTGGATTTCACCCTGGGTGCAGCACACGTCATACATCCAGCTTAAAAATGGGAGTTGGGAGGGGGGTGTCTGCCACTCAAGCAGAAGGTGGAAAGGGAAATTGAAACTTCTTGTGATCTGCCCACTCCTGTGGGCTGCTCCGTTACTGCCTGCCAGGAGAAGCCCTGCGCTCAGAGACTTGCAGTTGCGTGGGGGGATGCTTGGTGGGGCCCCTGCAGTGCTGCCCTCCCACCTGCCAGTGACTCCAGAAGAGCAGAATCATTTCTCAAAGACCATTCCTGCTGCTGACTTCTGATAAAACACTTACAGCCTGGCAAGAATATTGTACTATTAAAGCATCGCTACTGGAGGCTTTCTGCAAGGGAGGGAGCACAGAGCCTTGCTCTCTTTAGCCAGTGCACAGAAGTTTGCTGGTGCCACCATCTCGGTCATGGGGCAGAGACAACAGGAGCCACAGCTTGATCTGTGCTCACACCGAGCTCAGCTGCGCCAGCCTGCACAGCTTAGCGCTCAAAGGGAATATTTTCTGAGGCACAGTGTTCACCAAGAGGAGACCTGAGCTTCGAAAGACGTAAAAATAAAACAAAGTCCCTAGGTTCCTGGGAATTCAGTGGCTCTCACAAAAAAAAAAAAAAAACAACAAAAAAAACCTGTCATAATTTCAGCTGGGCCTCAGGGAAACAAACAAAAAAACCCCACCCCTCAAACAAACAAAAACCCCAACAACAAGGAGAAAAGGCAAAAAGAATGCCTCAATGGCAAACATCCAATTTGGGACTACAGCAAAGTGGCTAATTTTGGGCACACTGCCCTTTGCTGCTGTTGTACAACAATTATTCACGCAGGTCTGGGGCTTGCCCTAGCTCATGATACATCTGTGTTTAATTATACCTGAGGTGGAGACGTGAGTTAACTTGGTAGACACAAACAAAGTCATTTTTGTTTCAGCTCTGCAGGCCTGTGAGAACATGTGTGAGTGTGATGGATGGCAGCGGGAGTGCACGCATGCACATCCTGGCTGTCTGAAGATGGGGGTCTGGAAGTCAGTCCTTTCTGCCAGGGTTTCCATCCTGCCCGTTTCTGCGATAACTGCATGCAAGCTCTGCTGCTGGTAATGTAGCAGAAGCACTGCTTGCCACACCTCGGAGCATCTGCACGCCAGCCAGCCCAGAGGGAGTGCTGACTGCGCCTGAGCATCCTGACGAGTCATTTAAACCTGCTCAGGATATCGCGCTGAAGGCAGGGTGGTACACATGCCAGCCAGTGACCATCAGTGTCCAGCCAACACCAAGTCACCTCTTGTTTCTGCCAGGAGTGAAGCGAAACTGGTGAGCTTTAGCTTCTGTGTTTGTAAGAAGGAGATGGTATGAGAAGTACCATGAAGCTTAGTGAATGTTTGTAAAACACTTCATAGCATAGAGAAAAATCCTCCAATCTAAAACTCACTTGTCAAATGTCAGGCTGTCAGTGTCAGTCAAGCGTACGCCACCTTTCTTCTGCTACTCAGCCACATTACAGCCTCCTGTGCATTAGCTGACAGTGACATGACATTTCTCTGACTTCAGGTACAGCCTGAAGTATGGGCAGCAGGGGAAGAAGCAGCCCTGATGCTGGATGGCATATGGCATACATAAAGTGGCTCACCTTGGGATGCATCCTTCAATGAAACACCCTGTGTTTCCCCCCCAAAATAAATCAGTCATTTCCCTTACAAAGTGCTAGACTTCCCCATTACACCCCCTGAAACACTCAACCTTAAGAGGTTGCTAATCACCAACACAACTGCCTTGCCATCCAGCTAGGAGGCATAGCAGAGCTTCAAATCCTTACTGTGGTATGGAGGCAGCTCCAGTGGGAAGTCATCTGCTCCATCACTGGTTCTTACTGAAACAGTGGAGAAGCCGCTCAGTGGGACCTCTGTGAAAGTAGTCCCAGAAACAGCTTTCAAGTGCCAGTCGCAGGTACCAGAGGTGGAGGCAGCGTTGCCTTGCCCCTAGGACAGTCACCTGGCACGTACCTCTTCCATGCAGGCCATGCAGTAGAAGTCCTCAATGGAAGTAATTTGGGTGGTGTGTGAAGTGTAGGGGCTGCAGCTGACCAGAGACTGCATTAGTATCACTTGCCAGAGAATTTTGTAGCATCCTAGGCCATCTAGTACATCCCTGCCATAAGGAAGGATTGATGGTATCCGTTTTTATTCTTGATGATTGTTTGTCTAATGCGCCCTCAAAATTCTCCAATGCTGGCAACCCTGAGGGCAATCTAGACCAGTGGCACCCTGTCCCTGCTGCTACAAAATATTTTTAACCTCTTTGCTGATTTTTTGCTGCTGTCATTTAAGACTCTGAATTACTCTCCCCCTTCTTCTCCTATCCTATCCCTCTTTGCTGCAGCCTTTCTCCTATCTGCTATTCCTCCAATTTTCTCTTTAGGCTGAATAACTCCAACTTGCTCAATTTTTATTCACAGGTCATGTTTTCTAGACTACTGAATAATTTGGGCTCTGCTCAATTGACCCACATCTTTCTTGAAGGAGCAGAGATCTCAGCTGAGGCTGTAGGAGAACTGAGCAGAGTAAGAAGGATTGCTTCATGTGTTCCATAGGCAAGGCTTCACTACTTGCCTTATCATGACTTTTTTCTTTTTCACAACAACATCTCAGCACAATCTGGTTAGAGACATGACAACTCCAGATGCCTTCTGCAGAACAGCTACCCAGCCAGCTGCTCTTCACCCTGTACTTGTGTAGCTGGCTATTCCTGTCTGAGGGTGGGATCCTCGACGCAGGAAATCATGGCCCAGGACACTTGCCAAAGCAAAGCTGGATGCACGCTATACTCATTTGTATATCATTATCTAGAATGGGTTGTTTCACAGACACATTTAATTCTGAGCTCTGGGAATGATCCAAAGGCTTGGCTGGCTTTGGCTTGTGTGTCAAAGCGATCTTTTTCATCTGTGTTCTAGCAGAAACTACCTTCAACGGTGCTTTTGAGAGGGCTGGTTGTCTGTAAAGTTATATTGAAAATTATGCACTTCTTTTGTACTTGGATCTGTTAATGAGACTGCATAGATTTTACCAGTGGGATCAAAGAAAATATAATAGTCTGTAGATTCTGTCGAGAAGAAATAGTCAGCTAGAAGGTCAACATTTTCTTGTAGTAAAATAAAGAAAATAAAAGATCAGTTTCCTGAAACCTCTGGCAGTAAGTTTTCTTTACTTAAAAAAAACCTGCTGTGGATATGCTGAATGACAGATCCCTGCTCCTCTGAGTGGGCACAGGAACATGCACAAGATGCCTTTCCATAGCATCCTCCAGTTGTTAATATTTCTGGATTTGGTGACTAAAGGGAGACAAAGAGATGACTTTGGGGAGGTTCCATTGCAATGGCTTCATTCACTGTTGTATCTGTTGCTTTTAATAAGAAAATTGATTGCCTCAGGAGAATAGAAAGGATTCTGATATAAAGGCTCCTACAGCAGAAAAAATGGAAAATAAAAGAATGAAAGGGATCTACTTCCTCCCCCCCCTCCCCTCCCCCCGCCTTTTTGTTGCCTAGAGCTGCTCTATTTTATCAGTAGGGGGAAAAAAAGGTATCAGTAGCTTTTCATTCCATTATTTTCTTACCATGGCTTTGATAATGCTGGAACAGGATAATGGGAAACTCTGACCTTTGACTGAGTGCAGGATTGTCATAAAAAGCTTGAAAAAACAATATTCATATGACATATTGTCTCAACCTTTCAGCCCTGAGACAGGTTTCCTCTCCTCCCTTCTATCTCAGGTCCAAAGCCCATTTCCCAGAGCATCAAATGCAGCATGAAAGGCAGTAATGATGCCTTTGCCCCAGAGGAAAGAAGCCCCAGTTGATACAGGCCATAATGAAGCACTTTGTGTAACATCACTCTCTGCTTCGTCTCAGGGTGGTCAAAGAGTGCTAAGGACGGGGTGGGGGGACCTGGGGATAACGACATGCTACTCGTTCTTACTTGGGCAGGTGGAAAGAGGTAGCTATCTTCTTGCTGTCGGGATGCGTCTCTCCAGCAGGCAC
The DNA here is from genome assembly GCF_964195595.1 of Calonectris borealis. NCBI lineage: Eukaryota > Metazoa > Chordata > Aves > Procellariiformes > Procellariidae > Calonectris > Calonectris borealis. The sequence continues at coordinate 103,565,027 of NC_134313.1, read as the reverse complement.
GTCCCGTTGTGGCTGTGACAGGCTTTCCACTCGCTCTACAAGTAGTGAGCGCGTTTTTCTAGGAGAAGTCCTTTTCTTTCTCACAGACAGAGGGGGTGGGGAGAGAAAGGACATTACATCCTTCCTGTTCTTCCCGTGTGGATTTTTTTTTTTTGTTCCATGTGTTGCACTAAATTTGTAGTTATTTCCCACGTGAGTAATACCTGGATAAGTTATGGCTTACATAGGCTCGACACTTGAAATGAAAAGCAGATTGCCGTGCAGATTTGAATTATCCTCCAATATTTCATGATATATATTCCACCTTCATGGGTTAGTATTGTTATATATTTCATAGTTATGATTTCCATGGTATCAAACTTCTCGTTATCTGCCAGTCCTATCCAGCTATAAATGCCAAAGCTCTCCAGCAGCCAGCGTGTCCTTTTTCAGACTTATAGTTCTGTGTTCTGTGGATATTCAGCATTTAATGGTGCTGAATAAAACAGAATTGCCATCACGCTCTCGCAGAAACCCCAGCTAGGCTATTGACAATGTAAGTTTCATTTAATTCCTTGATTCAACAGCCATTTCTAGATGTTTCCTGAGCAATGCAATAAACACAAAATGCAGTGCTCAAATTGAATATTTAAAAGTCAATCAGGCTTGAAATTTAATTTTATCTAATTGGTTTGCTACATTCACACACAACTGAATGACATTTAGAAAAATCCAACCATCCTATATAATTTCATGTTTACTCCAATCACAAGATGGATTTTATTTTAACTTCTTTTAATTTCATTTTAATGCTTTAGCTAATTGACTACCCACTCTGCCACAGGTTTAATATAGTGTTTTGGAATCCATCTTTGTTCTACTGATACACAGTGCTATCAAAGTAACCAAGTCTTATTTAGCTTCCAGTGCTGGATGCCTGAAGAAAAATCATATATACTTTTGTGGATCACATTTTGCAAGGTGGGGAAGGGGTTTGGTAATTCTGTGACATTTACAAGTAAGTGTTGAGTAAGGAATTACACACAAGACAATGTTAAGTTTCATTGGTCCTATAGAAAACCAAGGACTGGTACTTCATGTTCTTTAATTTCCTTTAGTTTCCTTTTTAATTAATTATATACACACACTGAGAGACACATCAGTCCCATTTATAGCCAGTGGGTAACATTATTGCAGATTTCCAAGATTCTCCTCTGAAAAAGGTGTTGTGCCACAAGCTAAGTCAGTGATGCAGAATAATGGGTACAGTGCTTGTCACCTCAACACAAAAAAGAACTTTAGAAGGGTTTCTGAAAAGTGCAAGGAAAATTATAAAGGGGTGGCAGATAACATATAGGGTAAATTTGCAAAAAAAATTCTCTTGACCATAAGAGAGAGACCACTCTGAAACACAAGTTTAAAAATAAATGCACAATCGAATGACATAGATGAAGAACTCCCATTACATCTCTCATAACACCAAATTCCAGAGGATCTTCGGGGATGGAAACTTGAAATCCCAAAAAGATGCTGTGGGACTCATTGCCACAGGAGCCTCACCTACACTGCAGGGCCACAGGGGAGCAGCTCCATGCGAGTGCTTCCACCCGGGGGAGGTCACAGTGGTTGGACACAGTGCTTTGCTCTCCTCATCGCAGCCCGTTTGGAGCTACCAGGGTGCTCTGCACAACACCGCTGTGCTCTGCACAGCCACAGCCAAGGTTGACCAACATCATGGTGTCTTTTAGTGAGGAGTAATGCACTCTTATAGATAGTAAGACTATGCATAGCTACATTAGTTAAAGCTTTAAAAGGTGCATCAGAAGATATATAAAAAGCCAGGGTGTGGTGTCCTTCTCTAACTGCTGGAGAAGACATTTATAGGAACACATTTATTTGGAGAGGACATTTGTAGGGCCACAACTGCCCACTGGAAAAGGCTGAGCAAGGGGTTTCTTCGTTCTTCCTCACAACAACTAAGGTCAGTCATTTCTGCAAACAGGATACTAGACAAAGCAGGCAGCAGTTTGTATCCCATATGTCATTGTTCTGTCCCTTAAAACATTACCAATCTTTGTGGACGTCTTACATGATATCACTCTAATTTCGGGCAAGATCCCACCTCAGCGAGTACCTGCTTTTCATTTCACATAGGAAAACCTGAGGAGCTGGCAGCATGGAATTATTTTTATTTGAGCATTATTTTTCTTGATTCCCCTTTCCTTCATACTAACAGCTATACAAAAGAGATTAATCCCTCCTGAAAACATACCTAGGGAACAAATGCTGCTGAACATAAATACTACTTTTTGGCATATAACATCAGAGCAGATATTTAGTTTACCCTTAAATGTAGTAAGAACTGTTATCTCACCTTGATGTGTGAAGCTTTATACATTTAATTCCCAATATAATGCGGTGAAAATACAGCCCTCTGTTCCTGGAAGCTTTGCCAATTTGTCATATTATACGAAGATGGACAGTGCCTCTTTCTTTAAGAAATAACTTATGGATAGCAAAGTGATTGCATAAAAATACAGCTATGCACAAACTACTTACAGAGTACCTGAAAATAGAGTGTGTTTATAAAATCTGTAAAATATTTGCACCCGGAACTTTAAAATTCACTTCAGTAGTGACTAACTCATGCCTAGTCAGCTTGTGATGAACTAGGACACAGTGCCCCCAAAGAGCACTTCAGATTTTTCTTGTGTTGTCTTCACTTCTGCAAAATGTATGCTTTCATTTTTCTAAAGTTGAAGGTTTTTAACTGTTAAGATTGCCAAGACAACCCTCAGAGAGGGAAGAGAGGCAGTGGTGTTTGACACAGTCAGCAGGCAGACTGCAGCAATACTTTCTGGAGAAGTGTGAACAACTTCATTTATCTCAGAAGAGCATTGGCTCTGACATCTAATGATGACAATTTAAATATCTGACAATTTAAATAACATTAACTGTTCCAGGCGAAGTAATTTGAACAGAAGCATCCAACTTTGCCTTTAATCCAGTGTTGATGGTTGTAATAAAGATTAGAGATGGCAAATACCTAGCGCGTCATCTTTTCCATTTCCTGAAAGGCCAGCCTAGGTGGTTTCCTAATGCACTTACACCTTACATGTTGCCACATCTAGTTTTAATTTAACCTCTTTCACAGGTTCTCCCACCAGAACAAGTCCTGGAAAAAAAAAAAGGCTAAAAAAAAAAAGCTAAATCTGCTGGAGGATTTCAAAGTTATGCTGGGACAGCGTTAGCACTTTGAGTTCAGCAGGTGCAGGCTGCACCTCCCCATTTTGGGACAGATCCAGCCCACCCAGGATGGGGCTTTGGGACGGGACAGACTGTGGTTAAGGAAAGGAAGAGGAACAGTGTGACCCCTAAACACAGATGGCTCTTGTCTGGGTGCTTTGCATGATTACCCTAAGCACAAGTAGCGTGGAGGAAAAGCCCGGCCAGACCCCCAAGGTAGCGATGTGCAGAGAGCACTTCCCCCACCTCCCCCGAACTGCTGTAAGGCAGCCCTGCCTCTCTGCGGCATGGTGCCTATCAAATATCCAGTCGAGGTAGAGCAGCATTTGATGTACTTTGAAATGCAGTCCAGAGTCAGTCTCTCAGAAACCTGATATGCTTTTAAACTCCTCGGGTCTCCCATTAGTAAACTCAAGAGATATAAGTAATGACTTTCCTTAATCAATTAGCTTGTCTGGAGAATGTTTAAGCCTACACCTGCGCTATGTGTTGAACCCATGATCCACTGGCTTGTTTAAAACTGTCTTTTAGTTGTTTAAAAAAAATATGCTTTTGGTGTGTTCGGCTGCCAGATCCTGGGGGTAAAATGGTTTTCTTGACACTGCTTCTGTGTTGTCTCACATCTGCGTATCTGGCTCTCTAACACCTAATAAAGTAAAAACCTTGCCTCGGCTTCTCATGTGTAATTCCAAATGTCAGTCGATTACGGCTCTGGCTGTTTGAGCATCTGCACTTGGGTGGATATTGCTCTTTGGCTTATTGACTCCATACCTTGAGTCTAGCCTGAAAGAACAGAAGCACTGTTTTCAGACAGCGAAATTTTCTACAGCCTCTGAGGAATAAGGACCCACATCTGATTTGGACATGGATAATTTAGAAGGAAAGGTAATCCTGAGAAAGTGTAAGAGCAGCTTATGCTTTCAGTCAAACTCCGCTAGGGCATGCCATGCATTTATGAGAATTTTTTCACTAACGCTTGTCAGTAAAAAGCCCAGATGCTGAAGTAATTGCCGTGAGAGAAATTAATAAGAATGTGTTCACTAGATTACGAGTTTCCTCTATAATTTTTTGTGGGTGCTATTTGTGGGTCCTGTGGCCATTTTCTCAGAGGGAATGGACAACACAGCCTCCCATGAAGGGCCCCCCTCTTTTTCCCTTTTGAAAGAGCTGTGATCTGGAGCCAGTCTTGGCTGACCTGGCAAAATCAAAACTGTTTAGTGGCAGAAATTGCCACTGTGCTCTTAGGTTGAAAAGGGTGCTCCCAAGGCAGTGCAAACGGGGAGCCCTTCCAGCGAAAGCAAGCAGCATGTTGAGGGAAAGCAACCCCCATCTCCTGATGCCGTCAACACAATGCAGGACCATATACAGCTGCTTTTGGAAAAAGCAATGTCAAAAGCATCCTGACCATTCTGCAGTGTGACACAAGACACCACATGGATTGCAAACTTTAGCTAAGCCTCCACCATATGGTTTGAGAAAATTAACTACATATCTTATACGTGCTAAGAAATTAAGTAGAAGCTCAAGCTCTTTACTACCTTTTCTCCTATTGTAAGGGTGAAAACCTTTTTTTCTAATTTCTTTAATTTACACTAGTATGTCTGTCTACAGGGAAAGACAGGAAAGAGGAACGATACCTTTAGTAGCGGGACTAAACACAGCTATCATTCATTTTCATTGGATTAATTTCATTGGAGTTAATTTTGTTTAAGAGTGTCTAGATAAAGCACTCATAAATAAAAGGGAGGACTGATTTAATCATCAGGAAATGACTGAGAAAAATAAGAATAAACTAAGAACACATAATAAGAGATCAGAAGATACAAGGGTTAAACTGGAAGGTGTTGTGAGTCCTTAAATTGCTATACCTTTTCTCAGATGAGTCAAAAAACATATATTATTTGCTTGAGTGATTTAATCTGACTAGGTCTAGGATGAGAATGGACATTTAGATCCTATGAGCATTTCCACCCTATAGATACGAATGCCCTTCATCAGAGAGATCAACCAACTGTACTGATGACTCTGCAGTGTTGGAGAGTCTTCCTTCTCTATGAACTAGACTCCCCTTTACAGTTCATCCTGTATAAAGTGAAAGTACAATTATTCCTCCTAGAGACAACCTCTTAATTGGACCTAATTACCTGTTGTATTAATTTGACAATAGATCCTGTTTGCTCAAAGATTTATTTTTGGTTATGACCTCAGGTGAGTAAAATCGTGATACAATCAGCAATATGTATGTTATATATATATTGCCCAGCTTACTCTTTTTAATAAAATCCATAAAAAGTACACAGAACAGTTTTTTTCCATTAAGCAGCAGCACGGCTCATGAACTTTGAAGGCACAAATATCCTTAGGTTAGAAATCTTCAAGGTATTGGATTCTGCTTCCAAATTAATATCAAGGTCCTTAACAGAATATTAAAGCCATTCACGACACAGCTATCACTCAGCCATTTGATGGGTTATGGATCTGGGAAACTAATATAGTGCTTTGCGACAGAATCCTCAAGGTTTAATATGATTTTTTTTTTTTCTTCTTTAACACAAACAAACCAGAAGTACTCAGATTTGCTTAATTTTGATATACAAACAATCTGGGGAAAAGCATTGGGAAGAAAAAAAAGACATGAGAAAAAATCATGGGTCTGAGTTTAAAATGATAGCAGTCCTCAAAGAACAAACTATTAGTAAATTTATTTTTCCATACTGAAAGGGAGAAGAAGGAAGAGGCAAGACATTTGAAACCCATCAAAACCAAAATACCATTTTGTTATAAAGACGAATGAAGAAAATCCATCCACATAGGGTAACTGTTGGCATACTATCTGGGGTGTCCTGAGGGCCATTTGGAATAACAATATGGATATTTCAGGAGCACCTAAGATTTACAGTAAACTCTAGGATGCACTCCTGAGTGGCCTGTACTGTGCATTGCTCCCATTTGGCATGTGACAAGTCTACCAACATATTTCTCACAATTGTGGTATGGCCCTCACTGTTACTCTCCCAACACGTGCATGATGGAATGAAAATTTTCCAGTAACAGCAATCTTGTGATCTCCACAGTGAATGCCGGATGGGTCAATAGCAAAGGTGAACATGCTGTGCATCCTGGATGCTGCTGTGATACCCCTGTAGCTTAATTGCGGTATGGTCTTTACCAGGAAAGCAGTGAGCTTGTGCAATCTACTAAGCAATCACCCTGTGGGTTTCTGGCATGAAAACTTTCTGAAGTCTGATGGATTTGTGAGGAATAACTATGCATGTGGTGTCTGAGAGCACAGACATTTCGCACAGTTTTGAGAGGGACAATTTCAGAAGGGCGAGGTAGGCATTTAGGGCTGAAACAATAATAACACTGCCAGTTGACGCAGGTTTTGTTAGACAGGAGGCCTGCCCCCTGGAGCTTCCCAACAGCTAGGATCTTCCTGTGGTGTAGTATAAGATTGTTCTTGCTGTTACTCCATAAGAAAATGGTATTTTAGGGTTACAGAATGAGAAGGAAGGTCAAAATGGAAGAGGCACTTTAAGAAACCAGTTTGTCCAGATCCCTGCTGAGTTCCTTCTTAGGTTGTTCTCTGCTCTTCCAGCTTTGAGCAATGGTTTGGAGGAAGGGGGGAGTGGTGAGGAATAAAGGGGCTGACAAGACAAGTACAGTGTAAAGGACATGACTGATGAGAGCAAAAACAAGAGGACATACCAGAAAGTTCAGATATGGTTTTAATTTTGGGCTTGTTAATTATATTGAAACACTGAATTATTTCTTTCATACTATATAGAAATCCTAGTATGTTTCTGTTACCTGATCTTCCCCCTCTTTCTCCACTTCACCCTCATATTTTTGCACCTTTTTGATCTACTTTGCTCTGTAGTATAAACTACTAGCTTCACGAACTACCATTCACATAATTTCATGACGTACGTTGTGACTGGGGATCCCTTAGTAAATTGCAAGAGATCTGCTTTATTCTAACACCAGATCAAGCAGCCAGTTGTTAACAACACAGAGGAGATTCGCAGCTTTCTACTCAGTCTTTACATCTCAGAAGTTCAACCCCTACTGACTCAATCCTCTATAATGTACAATATGTATTGTATGCAATATGTAGTGCAATAGGGAATTGATAATTATGGATGATAACAATAAGCTCCTGGGATGAATATTTAAAGTACCAGCTTTACTGCAATTCCATTTTGGCTCAAGTAAATCTGAGTGCTGTAGGAGAAGGTGGTCCTTACCAGTTAGAAAAAAATGAAGAGGTGATGTAGCTATCTACTATCTGTGTGAATGGCTTGAGATTCAAACAGTACATTGGCACACTCCCAGGACAAGTTCCATAACATTTCCACCCCTTACACTTAGTCCTTCATTTTCATCATTGCACCCTACATGTTCAGAGGCAACACATTGATAGGAATAGTTAAGAACAGAAACAGGATCAAAAGACAGTGTCAGCAACTGAAAGGGGTAAAAACAGTATCCACAACTGCAATACCAACCTATCTGGAAGTATGTGTTCCATTTTTTCCTCTATCTGCAATAATCCAAAAGGATGATAATGTAGGAAAGGAGTTTCAGTATTTGATACAAAGAAGCATATGAAGCCAGCTGTGGGTATTATCGCTCAGTAGTTTGTGTTATTTCCAGTCCACTCCTCCATGAAGACATTACTCCCAATTAAGTCATAGATACAGACTCATTCCTTGGATTTGGCCATAATTCAACGCACTCCTGCTCTCACGTGCAGACGTTTGGTTTGTCTGGTCAATGGCTTTTTTGCATGCCTAATGTTGTCCCATTGGTTCATTTTTTGGCTCACATGCATATTGTATCACACTGGCTCGTCATGCTGTGCAGTGAATAATGGTGGGAAGCAACATAACAAATGTAACACAATGCAATAACCAAAAAAAAGACAAGTAATTTTCTGATCAATAAGACAATCCATTTGGTGAGACAGAAGGGATCAGTTTGGAGACATGATTTATTTTACCTTTAGGCAATGCTTGAAGGCCCTTACAATTATGAGTCCCACGCATCTGACTTACCAGAAATCTCCTGTGTAAGTGCATGCGTATAGGTGATGTAATAGAGGTGATTGATGGCTGATGGTTTTCCACAGTTCTCTCTATGGGCATGCTCTGCAGAATTTAAGGGGTCTGCACAGACGGTAGTTTCCCAGATGCTAGAAGTGTCCCCTTTTTCTCTTTTTACTGCAGAGGCTAGGTTTCCATCTCCAGAGGACCTGGCCTAGTCAACATGACCCTGCCTATTTGATATCACCCTGTGCTAAGGGAGCCCTGGGCTGCAAGATGGAGCCAGCACATCAGATATTACTCACTAACACAACTTCTGACCAAAAGCAAAATAAATCTGGGAGGTCTAACATTACAGGCAGTAGTCAGAGCCACTCAGCTAAAATCTAGTGGTTCCAAGCAAAACATTAGGCTCAAAAGGGCCAAAAGAGCTCCACTCACCTTAATGTCTTTTCCTGTTCCTCTTTTATGGGGATGGTCCCTTTTACCATCTGCATGCATAGCCCTGTCTCTAAGGGACAGCACTGTCAGTCAGCCTGCGCAGCCAGAGGATCCCACCTCTGCCTGGAGTACAAGGTACTTCCCCATACAATACCTGGGATGGTCCCTGGCTGTCCTTGGCCTTGGTAACATCACCAGTCCCCATACACTCACCAGTACTTCCAGGGCACTCCTGTGCTTGAGAAACGGTTTTACTGGGGGCAGGCAAATAGTTTTCAATACACATCAAGGGACTGTAGCTCACTGTGTGTGTCAGTGACACTTGTGCTTACTTCCTGCAACGAGTGAAGGAGTGTGTATCATAGGAGAAAGCCTCCTTCCCCCTCTCTCTTCACTCTCCAGGAGTCTGAGTGCATCCTGTCTCTTCCTCCAAAGATTTATTGACATTCGTTACATTAAAAAAGGGGTGGGTTCTCTAAAGTGTTTTTAATGAGCTTCTGAGGTTATACCTGATGGGAGAAGTGATCAACACCAGAGATGGACAATTCACCCCAAGTTTTCACTCATGTTTGCTGGCAGAGTATTACCAGGAGCTCTGAGGATCCCCTGTTAGCAAATCACTGGTTTTATGGCTGTCAGGTGGGAATCCTGGTCTGATTATTTGTCTGGGAGAATTTCAATTACTCATTCAAATTTCAAAGGGATGAGCAGCAATTTGTTTCAGCACCTTTGTTCTTTCTTCTTCACAGCCACATGCTAAAACCAGGATGTGTTACTATCAGCTATTAGTACTTGGCATAAGATTCTTCAACCCGCCTTTTCCTCTTCTGCTCTCTTTTGCTTTGTCTGAGATTGTAGAGCTGACATAAACCAAGATAGTTCAGTGCCTCAAAGAAAAGTTAGACATCACTGTCATGAGACACAGCTTGATTGCATATTAGCAAATACTCAAGCAGATTGCAAATCTCCCAAGTCTGATCCTCTTTATGTTTTCTGGTGGTTTAACAAGTCAAGATTTAAAGAGAGAAACGAGCAGTTAAAAAAAAGGAGAGAACAAAAGCTACCATCATAAAAATCTAGTAAGGACTTAACCTGGGGGCTGGATGCTAACTATTGCCTTTAGGATCCTACACACAAACTTTCATCTGTTCTCCCCTGTAAGTTGCTGTGACCCTTCCTGGTATCCAGATGTTCCCTCTTCTTTCTTCACTAGCTCATCACTTTCTGAAGCATTCACCTTTCCAGAGGCATTTTTTCAGTGTTGGTCCCTGTCTGCAGCTGATTTTTTTTTTGCTATGTTGTTAAAAAAAGTCATTAAAAGTGTAGTTAAGAAAAAAGTACTTTCCCTATTGACAAAAAAAATAATCCAGGTTACATTTTAATAATTTCAGAATCCTAAGGGGATAATGGAAATAGTCAGTGTGGAAATAACCCAGGGGGAAAGGTTCTATTTAATCTTCTGTTGAAAAGTCTCAATGAGTAGAGTATTTAGCAAAAATAGTGATAAGTGTCTGAACATTATGGCTATGCAGCTAATGTATTTGTGAAAGGTAAGATTTAACATGGGGTGGCCAAGAGAAGAGCTGTAAAGGTGACCTTTATTGTTTCACTATATTATTGGTAAAGTCAAAGCTCCTCCAATTCCTTTGTAGGCTTAGAGCTTGCAAGGCAGGGACTTGTTTCTCTGCACCCTTTGTCAGCTGACACACAGCAATGATTACCAGCTGGTTTAGAAGAAGAATCTTTCTGTCACTGTCTCCTCTTCTCACTTGCACACACACTCTTGTCCCAAGCTTGCCAGGCCTCTTCCTCTTTTGCAACCCACAACTGCAGCACCTCTTGCTCTCCATGCTTCTGGATGCCTCTTCGCTCGTTGGGCTTTGGCTGTCTGCCTACCCATTCCCTTCCCTCCAGGTCCTCCCCAAATGAAGGTGCTTCCACTGCTGTTCCCTTCTTGGACATACCTAATTATCCCTGCCTCTTGGAGAGCAAGGGAGAAAAATCAATCAATGTTTTGGGCTCCTGTACCTTGCCTCAAACACTGAAGTGTCACAGACTTGAATGTCACCTATTGGGAGTCCCAGGGAATACTGCTCTCTGGAGGTGCCTCCTTAAAGGGAGGGAAGAATGCTATATAGAGGAGTCACTGTTGTTATTTCCAGTATTAAGAAATTTCATAAAAAAAAAAAAATTGCTGAATTTATGAGTCAGAGGCTCTAAAAGTCAGGTAGTTAGAAAACTTTATTTGAACATCCAGCCATATCCCCTTCCCTTGCACAGACACTTTTTACTTTAATGTTTGTCATATCCCTGTTTACAAATAATGCTGTATCATACACTTTTTAGAAAGCTCATTTTGATTAATAGACAGCTAGATGATAGATAGGCAGATGGAAAGACAGACAGACAGACACAGATATAATGACCAAACAGCAAGATTTAGGTCTTCCTCTGGCAGCACATGTTGCTTATTCAAAACAAAGAACAATGCTGTCAGGTTGCTGTCTAAGACTGGCCTGGTCTGTTCATGCTTCAGGTTAGGTTTCATGTTAAGGTAAATCCTGACCATTAGAAATCCCTTGTTTACAGCACACAGGCTTGGTGACACCCCTAGTAACGTTTGTAAGGCTGGAGGGGTCACTGCCCAACTTTGGCTGCAAGATATCTGGCAAGTGTAGCCTTAACTCAATATTAGACCTCTAGAAGGCTTTTTAGTTAATGAAGTATTAATAGCTGCTTTAAAGTGGAAGTTTAGAACTGGGGAGTGCTGGCATCAGTTGCACAAAGTCTGTTTTCTCAGAGAAAACATCTTCCCACACAAAAGACTCAAAATAAAGACAATGGCTGATGAAGGCAATAAACAGTTTACAGATACTACAGCAGAAAATAATTACACAATACATTGTTATATATTTTTAAAAAAAGAGTTAACGATAGCTTGGGATGTTTCTGCTATTGATTCCATGATTTCTGCTTTAGCAATAAAATATTTTATCATAGAACTGTTCCATGACTTCATCACTTCATAGCAGCACTAATGAAAATAATCAATCTTTATATTGATAATATCTAACTGCATATAACCATCACTACCCATGTATAGAAGACAGAGAGCAGAGTCTAAAGGATTGGAATATTTTTTGCAACAAGGCCCTTTAGAGAGAAACATGTGCAGGTCACGTAGAGTTTTCAGCTCCAGATTCTGAAGGTGCTTGGTCGCATTACTCAGTGTTCCCATCATTTGGGTCCCACATTGAACAGTAATCCCTGGACTGAGCACATGGAATTAGAACTGCTTGTTAGACTGAGTGGAGAAGTCAATTTTGATAGCAGCCATCATTCCTGGGGAAAAAAAAAACACACAACAAGTGGCAAACTTGTCAGGATGTGGTTCTTGCAGGTGTATTTGTAGAGAGGACAGAAACATCAATAGTTGTGTGTCGTTTTATGTTCCCTACATCTCCACCATCTTCCTCTTTGAAGAACTTACCACTGTTTTTACTGTGGCTTTTATCACGGTGCTGTTAAAAATATAACAGCTCCTGTGGCTTTGCCTCCTTTGTGGGAAACCGGAGTACAAGGGCATAGCCAAGACGCATGTTGTGGCAGTGAGCTAGCTATAGCCAGAAATCCTTTGCAATCCATAACCTTCATTTTGGGGCTTTCAACATGGACATCAGATGGTGGTTAGAGCAATTGATTATCTGTCTCACCCTCCACCTTGTCACCTGTTTTTACAAGGATGGCTTGGAAAATAGCTCAGCTCCCATAAACATTTTAATGGAAACATACCACATCACTGTAACCTCTTTTATTTCTTCAGCTGCTCCTGATTGTTTCCCTGCCTATCCCTCCCACCCCATCCCCTCAGCATCAGTAACAAAAGAGGGCTGGTGTTTCTTCACAAAGGCCACACGTATGGGCACTTCAGTCTGTTTGCAGGACAGAAGCCTGTGAACGAGGATAATCTGTTTTAAGGAGCCAGAACTCTGCTTAGATGACACTTGTTCTGCACCTTGCCATATGGTTACGTGCCGTACATTGCCTGCTTAGGACAGGGCCCTTTGCAAAATCATGAAGTGTATGAAGGAAGCCATTTATAGCACAGAAGGATAACAAGTGCAGTAGTCCTACAATAACGATGCAATCATAACTAGTCTCTCGTGGCACACATGTTCTTTAACTCTTTATAGAGCACTGATATATAAAAAGCAGATTGCACTCCTTTTCTTCTTGCTGGAGAGGTGCAAGCCACAATCCCCTTGTCCATGGAGTGAGAAACCTACATGGGCCATGATGCTGCATTCAGGCTTGTGAGAGGTGCACTGCAAGCCTCGCTGAGGGGAGAAATGAAATGGTGCTGTTTAAAAAATTGGTGTTTGGGGGGCAGGAAAGATTCATGGAGAAAAGAGGGAAGAGATGGAGGGAAATGCAGCCATACCACTAAGGTTATGGTACGGTAACCAGTGGCTGGATCACGCAAGTACGCTGAAAGGAACTGAATACCTGAGGGAGGGTATGGATGGGAAATCCATATTGCAATCCAGTGTGACCATCTGGGGCAGATACACCTAGCCAGTCAAAATGGCATGGAATAAAACAAAGAGCAGAAATCCTTTTCATAGAGGAGGTTTGCAGCCCTGCCACCCTTCCCCTTGCTGGCGTTTCCAGTGGGTAAGTGCATATTACGTGAGAGTGGGGCTGTTCAGTCCAATATTAAAAGAACGCTATAAAGTGGGCTTTTGGCAACTTATTAAAAATTTAAGTATAATTCCAAACCCTCAGGTTAGTTGATTTTATAGTTAACATTTCTCTGTTGGAATAGCAACACATGATGTCTGTCAGCAAGCCAGCCACAACAGCCCTAGGCTGATTTTCCAAAAATAAAGTAGCAGTCTATATCTGTCAGGACTGTGCTGGTACCACGATCTACACGGGCACTTCTTCAACCTGATAATTCACACAGCTGAAACATGTCTAAGAGTTGGCTGAAGTGTTCTTGCAATCTGAAAGAAACTCTGTTCTCTTCCCCAGTGTGGCATAACCAGAGCAGCTACTGGCAACAGGCTTTCAAAACAGTCCACAGGTTATGTCAGAAGAGCACTGAAAATTCACAACTTACCAAAGTTAGACAGGTACATTAGAAAAAAAAAGAAATAGAAGAGAGAGGTTGGTCCACTTTAAAATGAAAAGATGGTTATATAAATTTTTTTTAAGGGAAGTTAGATCAAGGAAACAATGTGCTTCAACAGATCACTGACCGTGACTGCAACGGAGACCTAAATTTGACCAAGTTCATGAATGATTTGGTATTTGACAGCTGGCACAACTGTAGCCTGACCGGGTTTGTTTTCTCCATTTATAAAAAAGGTAGTAATGTCCCAACTGCGGGTTTTGTTTGCAATTGCAATTGTGTGTGTACAAGCACCCATACAAAATCTGCATAAAATGCAAATAGGTTTACTGTAAATTAAGGAGGTTAATTTTTAGTTTTGTTTTAATATAGACTAAAATCAATTGTGCTGAAATATATTAATGAAAAAGGCACACCACTCCAGAGAACCTAATAGATCTGGAGGCTAAAAGGGACCCACACACGAGCCCCTGTGTTGACAGACTTGCAGTGACAACTTGTGCCTTCCTCTTCCTAAACTGGTATCTTAACCAAATGGATAGGGAGTCAAGCTCTCTTTGGAAACTAGTTTTTACAAGGGGAGACAACTTTATCTGGTAAGATTGGCAACCGGACGAAGAGAAGGAGCAAGGGTTCAGATGCAGATAAAGACGGGCTTAGCGTGGGACTCAGGTTTATACCAAAGTGCTTGACTGTTCTGCAGTAATGGAGCACGCAATACTTTCCTCAGTAATAAATACTACCCTGACCATGAGAAGTGTTCGCAAAAGCAACTTTGCTGACTCCAACATTTACTCCATATAATTTTGTTATTTGGGTAAGCTTGCATTTTTTCTCCCTCCCTCCCAGTTAAAATTTGCCCAACTCATACATACGTGTGTGCAGTATTTGAATATTTAATATGTGCATATCTCTCTGCACGTATTTCAACACACACATATGGCTTCCAATTACAGTAGGACTGATTGCTGGACTGGGGGATCTTCTTCGGAAAAGAGAAAGAGCAGAACTAAGTAGCATTTACTTTGCGAGCGCTTCCAGTTTTGTCAATTTGGAGGCTTTTTTAATCACTCATATTGTATGTCTGTAGTACTTATATTTGTGAGTATTACGAGGGCATCTCAGGGAAGGATTAATTTATAGCTTCTCTTTTCCATTTACAACAGTAATGAATTGTGACAATGTTACAGAGCTATTGTAGTTTGAACATGGGAAATTACATGGAATATTCCAATTTCACTGCAAAAGTGATTGTTTAATACTCTGATTTTCCTTACAGAATGGAGATTCATAAGGATGCCACTGTCTGCACTTCAACTAAGGGAACATATGAGAAACCAAAACATGAGGCCATGGAATACAGCCCCTTTTTAGAGATGGTGAAGTGACAGTTCAATTTGTCATTACATTGAACGCAGCTGACCACTACGGAAAATAGATCCTCTGTCTACAGTGGTCACGTTCTGAAATGAATCCTTTCACTGTATCACACTGTTAATAAGATTTATGCATTCTGTGAAAAGCAAGGCATTCCCATCAAAACTGATCAAATTTAATGTAATACAAGTTACAATTTTTGCCCATATTTGTGGCAATAGGATTCTGCCCTAGAACTTCATTTCTTGGATGGGACTTTTGTTTTCAGTTTCAACCCCAAGTTCATTCATAGGCAGTCTGTATTTACTTATTTTTGTGCCACCACTACACGTCTTCGCTTAGCTCTCCTTTTGGTAGGCCAAAACAAGCCAAGCAGGTTAGGCTTTCTAACTATTGCTCTCTTCATTCTGTCAGCTCTTTTTCTGCATCTATTCCTCTTTTATTTCAGTACATCTTTCCTCATCATGGACCATCAAAATTGTACATAGTGTCTCATGTGCAGTCTTCCCACATTGTCTAGAAAGCCATTAACAGCACTCTGGGAAATACTCTTAATTCAACAACACTTGATTTTCTAAGGAAAAGTTGCTTTTCTTCTCAACAACCCCTTATATTACTGAGCCTAAAGTGCTGGGCCTTTGTTGCCTCTCCCTTAAGTCAGGTCTGAGAGTCAGCAAGACTATTATTACTGCACGACAATACAGATTACTACAATCGAGAATGGATTTATTGGATGAAAAAAAGAGGTACAAAACTGTATCTATAAGATAGGCAGAAACAAAAAAAAAAGAAAGTGGACATAAAATGTTTCTTATATTTTTCAGGGAAGTGCTGAGTATTGTATTTATTGCTACATCACATAGAAGTTATATATGTCATTGCGCAGTTTATGAGTGTAACTATCATATCTGTTGTGGCCATTATCCACCTTGCATTCCAACAGAAGGGGTGTTGTTATGTTCAGTCCAGTCTTCTGTAGGTTGTGTTTGCTTTACTAAAGAGGATAGTATTGCTGCTCCATGATGTATGCTGGAGACACTTTAGAGCTTCCAGGTACTTGAACCTGAGGTACTTGATCCAGTACCTCAAAAGGTAATAAAGATATGGGAGCGTGGGCAAATATTTTAATTACATGGAAGGGACAGAAAACAGTTTTTCCTCCCTTTCCTTCTCCTTTGCTACTGAATTGATCAATAACGCTTGTCTTTATGCCATTGACTCCATCATGGGAAAATCATGATTCATTCATATGCTTAAGTCATTTTAAGCACAAGCATAGTAACCTATACCGAGCAAAATTAATTGCACCCTGTTCTTGAAAGTACATGCTGAGAAGCAAGGGGTATTAGGGAAACAGAAGAAATACATTAACAGAGATAGTCTTAGATTTTGTACTTCACTGTGTAATACTGTATAATATAATAAATTTTATGCTTACTTTGATGTCTACTTTATAGATAAGAATTGTTTGAGGAATTGGATAGCACCATTCGCTCCTCCAGATTGTTTTACTCCTTTTTGTCTCGTTCATCACTAATGTGCATGACACAGGAATAGAGGACTCGTAGGGACCTCCTGGTCACAAAGCTAAATGCCAAACTGTGTCAGCATCCCTGTAAAAATCTCTTCCATCAGCTGCTCACGAACAAGTTTCTTCAGAAAGAAGTCCTGTTTTAATATTGGCTGGGCTACTCTGCCTTCATTGCAGTTGTACTTTGCAGTATGACACCACCACTGACATGAAAATGCCATGTAATTACAGCAATAATAAGGAGATGAAGCTGCCATGATAATATATTTTTGTATAAACTACTGATTCTTTGCAGATTGACTAACATATCCAGGCACTTCTTACTTCGTTCCCAGTGAAAATTTCCCTAGAGACACTAGACTTAGAGAGATTTTATACAAGGACATATCTATAGATCAGAAATATATTTGTGTGAAGTTTAAAATGCATTTATTTCTTCTCTCCAATAATGTCCTTTCATTTGACTTAAGTTATTTCATTTGCAATAAAATCTTTCACAAATGCAGGCCTTTGCTCTTTTGCAGCCATGTTAATAATTCTTTCTTTCTTTCTATCAAATCTTTCAAGACATACTACGTAACAGCAACATTGAAACGTCATTGAAGGGTTTGGGTTTTTTTGTATTTATAGACATTTCTATAGAGAATATCACCTGAGCACTCAATTGAGATGGAACAGATGTTCAAGAATGGTACAAAGAAAGAAACCTTGGTTAAATGTGAATGTCTTTAATAATTGCTCACTGGGAGGGTGACTTTGATGGCACTGTGGGTAATGTGAGAACCAGGCTATGCATCTAGCCAAAGAAATTCAGAGGGCCACATCTTTTGTAACGTGTACCTTTTCACGTGTGTGCATTAGCACAAGTCCATGTTGTTTCCAAAGTCCTCAAATTGGCATGGGAGAGTTCTTGGGCTATGTTCAGAGGTATTCAATGTGTTCAAGAAAATCTGACACTGTGCTGCAAGGCTGTCAGGCACTTGCTGGTGACAGCTCATATGATGAGTTAAAAATGAAGAGGTAGATATGATACCAAGCCTTTTCCAGGCCAAATTAGGAAAGAAAAAAAAGAGAAACAATCATGGCTGTAAAGCAAGCATTAGTGGAACCATGTCAGGGATTTACCTTGGGACTGTATTGCACTCCCAGCATGCCCAGTCATATCTTGGGGCACAGAGAGGAGAATAGTCTGGTACAGAAAACAGAGAGAAAAGCCGAGTGCTTAGAAAACAAAAAAGAGAAATAGAAGTCCTTACAATATTCAGACTCAAAACTCCTCTGGCATTTCATCTGCACCTTTTTCCCCCATTTAAGCTGATAATTGCCCAGAATGGCAAGGAAACCTCTAAAAGCACTACACTGCTTCCAGCAGATTCCAGATTTCAACAGGAACTATGACTATGTACTGTAATATTGTTTCAAGGGAGAAAGTACCCTGACATTCAGCCATATATCCTGCTCTTTAGTGGGCAGGCATGATTTATCAGAGTTCTGGCAGAGCTCTCACTTTGAAGTATTTGTCTTGCACATTCATGTCAAGTGCACTATGTCATACGCACATGCCTCTTATCTTATGTGCCAGAAATATCCCTTGGAAATATCACAAGAGAGCCAAATGAGGACTAACTGATTTTCTGGTCTACAGTGGACAGTTTGAAGCTGCAAATGATCCAGTACATGTCAAGCAATTTAGCTATGCAGGACAGGAGTGAGCATGTTTTAAAGCTGCTTAGCATATCCAGTAGCAGCACACAAGTCTATTGGGTTCTGTCTGGTAATGGCAATACAGTGCACTAATTATGCCTGATGCCGTTGGCTCCTTGAAAATGTCTTTTTAATTAGATAATGTGGAAAAAGTTCTAAAGCACCTAGGTTAAACTGCAAGTGCAAACATAAGATGTACAGATACATGAGATGTACAATTTGGTTAAGGGTTAGATGAAATAACACAACTGTCATCCGCAATGAATGCTTTCAGTCTTTCAAATGTTGTGCAAGGAATATGTATATTCATTTTCACTTCTCTTTATTGAGTTGCTTCACCTCTCTGCTGTTAGTCTCAAAGCAAGGAGGAGCATTAATGTGACAACACAGGACATTTCCACAATGATGTTCAAAGGTTTCAGAGGCTTTTGTTATTTTTCTAGAGATGGTAGAAATATCCATTTACCTCAGGACAGAACAACCTTCAGACCCACACTTGAAAATGCACTGGGACTGCCGTGATAACTCACACAACTGAGTTTGGGATGTAGATAGCCAAACATGCTTATGTCAGGGAATGAAATCTTGGCCTTACTGGAGTTAGCACAGACTCAGGCATTGATCTCAACTGTGACTGTGATTTTAACAGTCATTTTAGAAATGTCAGGCATGGCTCATGAGCCTAATTGATGGAAACATTCTCATGCATGTCAAATTTAAAAATGCCATTTTTACCTCAAGCACATCACTTGCTTCTATACTGATCCCAGGTGCAGGTTTTTACAACACAATATAGGACATACTACACTTTGATTTTTACGCACACAGCTCTGATAGTGGGATCCTCAATCGCTGGAGTTATTGCTAGGATGTGCAACATCATTAAGGAGCTCCAGCTTTGTGCCTGCACAGCTATTCTATTGACAATATCAAGCTGTGCAACAGTAATTTCAATTAGTTAACTGGGAAAACAAAAAACACTTTTATGTGATTAAGACTTCTGCTTAAGTACCCAGCATTTCTGCAGTGCACATACAGTAGCTTAGGGAAACCAAACTAAAATCAGCTCTTCTACTGCATCTACATTTCCTTCTACTATTGCCATAGAGGTCCCACAAAAACAGTTGCATGTCAAGTACTCAGACTGGAGAGCAATGTAAATTCTTCTTCTTCCTCTAGTCTCCATCATGTGCTTTGCTATCAAACAATGCCAAAGCCAGAATATAAATAAGACTAGAAAATATCTATATAAAACATACATATATATGTATACACATGCTGTATACATTAGCCCAGGTGCATATAGCATACTGAACTGCTAAACAGCTCTCTGCATGGGCTTCACAGGAACAGAGACCCTGTTATGAACAACTCCCCTCCATTTTCTTCCCCATACACTCAGGCTATTGTAACGTCTTCTCTCCCAGCAGTGCTTCATTTCTCTTGACCTTTTATCCTCTCTGCTTCAGCCCTTCTATGAATGGCAGTGAAACAAAAGGGGACAAAAATCAAGAGAAGAGTAATTAACAAGACGACGACTGTTTCAGCTCCTCAGAGGTATCCTTACAGAGTGACTCTCTGAGATCATCACTGCAACAGAAGATACCAGTGTCAGGGATGAACAGGAATGGGCAGAACTGGAAAAAAAAAAAAAAACAGAAAAGCTAGAGACTGCCTCAGTTATTTTTTAACTTCTTTTTTAGAAGAATGTAATATCAGTGAAATTAAGAGATTATGCAGTTTAGGCTGGCATGTTTTTAAGCTATAGCTGTTCAAGTGGACTGTATGGTTATAAACATATTTCAGCTCCTTGAAATCTTATGTCATGTGTGTTTGGACAGTATCAAAAGAGTAATATTGGAAAAAAAGTCTGTTAATACTCAGTTATTCAATACAGTATTGCCAAATTACCTGAAAAAATGCTGTAGGTAGACCATTGAATGTTAAACAGCTACCAAGCCTTACTTATTTCATCTAGCTGTACCTTGAGTAATATAAGATCTAATACAGATTGGGGAATTTCAAATGTATGCCCCAAGCATGCACATATATTACAGCAGTAAAACCCAACAGTGAACCTGTTCCTTAGGCATTATTAATAGGATTTGGATAATCACGGGAAAAGCCCCTGGTGCTGAAATGATATTCTTTTTGTTGACAACAAGATACCTAATGGGACTATATGAAGCTGAAAAGAAAACACACTGATTGATGTGAATATTACAGTAGAAAAAATGACAACTTCAGTGAGGTTTCCCTGCAAGTTAATAATTTGTTTTACTTTATTCCCCCCTTGCAGGTCTCAAGGAATATTTTCAAATGAAAATCACATGCTTATGCCTTCTAGCTGGAGTTAAGTACTAAGATAGCAGGTTTTAAAATGTCCGTTGTGGGAATTAAAAGACTTCCTATCAAGAAGCCATGCCTGGTGCACACTTCACATGGGGGCCACGGGGAGATCCTGCTCTGAGAATGCTTCTTCTCGTTCATTTTCCTCATCACAAAATCCATCAGTGACATTTCATGTGTCCTTTGCCGCTGGAAGCTGTCTTATCCTGGCCCTTGGCCAATGAGGTAAAATTATATATTCCATACAATTACTGAATATTGCATTTCTGGTTCCAGCATCTATTAATAGGATTGCTCCTGCCTGCTGAGGAAAGATGGACCAAGTTAGGTAAAGAGAGACTGCAGCCAAAGAGGAACAGTTAATTGTTAACTGGGAAATTCAAAAGAGAGATGCCTCACAGCGGGAGGCTGTCCCTTGGCTGTCCAACATGCCCTTCTCCCACTCATCCCCGAGCTTCTCCTTACGTGCAGTCTGAGTCATTCTTCCATGCAATGAGATGGAAGGAAAAGCATATTCTGTGGCTTTTTCCCCTTGTTCCTGGTTTCTGTCTTTTGCCAGTCAGCACACAGTCCCAGGAAGGGATGACAGAAAATTGGGCATGGGTAGAAGTCACTTTCAAGGGGCATTTTACAGGTGCCGGACTCCTGTGCCATGAGCCGTTATTGGTTACACACTACAAACTTCTATTTTCCTGCTTGCTGGCTACATGGTACCAAAAGTCCCTGACGGCCACAGAAGGCAGGTGCCCGCTGCTGGTACACAACCAAAGGAAAAAGGAGGTTGCAAGACTCCTTGGGCTAGTACATGGCCATTTTCCTAAGCAATCTTTGGCTACTAGAGCTCTGTACCCTCTCATATCGAGTGTCATGTGATGGGGATAGAGGCAGGGGGAGTGATTCCTTATTTCCATGATTTGTAAAAAGGTAAATGTTTATCGCAGTTTTGGCACTGAGAGGAACAGCAGAGAGGGTTTTAAAGGCACTTTGCATGTAAGTACTCATGAAACAATACTGTTATTCTCACGCAGCAGGTGGTAAGCAGCAGAAACAGACATAACAACTTAGCAATGCAAAATGAGCTCCAAGCATCTGGTACTTGTACCTTTTTTCTTTTTAAAACCCCTCACAACACTGTAATGCACGGGGTCAATCCGACCTGTTCTTGACAGTGTTCACAGTGGTAGAAAGTCTGTGTGACTCACACTTTCAATCAGAAGAATGTTTTAGATTATTAAGGTATGGAGGGGAAAATACACAACAACAAACTGTTTATTTGCACCCATTTTATGACCCCAAAAGGCTTTGGTTTTCATGATTTGTATTGAAATTAGTGTGTTTTAAAATTATTTATCCAAAAGATGTGTTTTCATCATACAGCCCCCAATCCAAATTTATTTAGTTCCATTACATGTAACCTATCTTTCTGCCTTTCTTTTAAGATATATAAAATTATGGATCTGTGGAAGCATGTGATTCAGAGAAGCAATACAACACGCCAAATATTTGAAATTCAAAGACACTGGCAGTTCCCTGGGGCAGGTACTTCAGCATCGTGACAGCCAGGACCCTCTGTAATGAAAGTGGTGGCTCTGGATGAAGTAGATGGCTCAGAGTCAGCTTCTCAGAATTTTTTTTTAACTGATTCCTCATGCAGCATCTAAAAGCCTGTACTCCGTACCTGTTCCTGTGAAAGGGTGGAAAAAGACGGGCGCTTCTGAATCCAAAAACCAAGCATGCAGTCAACAAGAATGGCCATCCTTCCTGGCTCTACCGGAGGTCAGTAAAGCCAAGTACCCGCAGAAACAAGCCAGACATCTACCACCAGGAAGGCAAGAGGTGACATCTCCAGGTCTCCAGGTGTTCCTCTGCTCCATCAGCACTGGGTCCCAGGCGGTGCAACAAGAAGACAGGTCCTGCCCACACCTTCCTCTAACGCCTAGAGATCAGCATTAGCCAGGAGGCCCTGTGCTAGCACAGCCCCTTTGCTGGTGAAGTGATGCAGCTCTGTCACGGGAGCTACACTGCAAGGGCTCAAGAGCCACAGGCAGCCAGAGTCACCGGGCTGACCATTCCCGTCTCATGGCTAACCTCGACATGGCACTGTGGAGGAGTCTCGTTAGCCGTGCACCATCCTAATGGCTGCATGGCTTCCCAGTCAGAGCTGGGCTGTGACCGCCAGCTGGGAGCACCCACAAAGCAGCCCCCGTCCCCAGTAAGTCTACTCTCTCCATCTGTCATCTTCGGGAATTTGGTGCACAAAGTGATTTGGTCAAAATTTGGGATCTGAATCTTGAACCCTTCTTCAAGTTGAGTAATATGTATTCTTTGTTCATATGACTTAAGTGTGCAGGCCCCACGTGGTAAGTAAATGCCTTAGGATTCACCCGAAAAAGTTTTGGTGACAAGTGGGTGTAAAATAACTGCAGGTGCCTATAGAAAAATTTTATCTGTCTATAAACCACCTTGTAGTTAACAATACAAACAATATTAAAAAATGAAAAAAAAAATTTAGCTCTCTCCACTAGTTCTGCTGCTTGTAATTAAGTATAATCCATAAATACCAAGGGATTGTCCATTCCAACCATATTATATGTTTCAATTGTTAGAACAAGAAAATGTATTACTTTTCTGCCACGCGTTAAATTTAATAATAGTTACCATGTTGGAAAGAATAATGGGAAAAATCTTTCCTTGGGTTATCAGAGGGAGAGAGCTAATATCTGTCAGCAAATCCCATTATGATTATTATATATGACTCTAGATTGCACAGATATTACTAAATAAGGCTTCAGGCAACCATACATGATTTTTTGTAAATTGTGATCAGGCCTCAGTGCAGTGGCCGCCAGGTAATGGATTAACGAGCTGCCAGTATTAAATTCATTCATTTCTCCTTATCGTTTACAGAGCAGGTGGCCTCTAACTCTACCAGTCTGCACACACAGCTCTGAAAGACTCGTAGCCTTTTGCAGAGAAATGGAAGGAGCAGCAGCAGATTTCATTTATCAGGAATAACATTTTGTTCATGACCTTTCATCTCCAGCACCTAGGCAGACTCAATCTGCTGATGCTATTGACCCTGCACACTTTGTGCAGACTGGGGTGGAATGATGATAAATATACTGAAATAGGATAGACTTGCTGTAACTTGAAATTAAGCGAGGCCTTGAAAGAAAAACCTTCAAAGGATTAAAAATGTGTGCATGTATGCCTGTATTTGTTCAAAGAAAGCACACAGTGATTGACTGGACTGTGTTCTGCAGACATGTACATATATTGGTTTCAGTGGAATTGTAAGGTGTGTAAGTCAGTGCAAAATTTGCCTTACCCTTCCCCAAAGTCAAGTCAGTCCTGGCTGCCTCTGTCACATAAACAGTGTAAATTCAGATACAATTAAAATATGTGAATTAATTTGACGGATTTATTAAAAAAAAAGTAAAACTAAAAATGCTGGCAAGGTTTCACAGTTATTTAAAAATAAGAGGGATAACCCCTAGTCTAATCAGGGTATTGTCCCTTTTTTCCCCCCTCCTTTCACTGTACTAGAGCCAATAAAATATTTGGCTTGGAAAAATGAAAAAGAGTGGGAAAGAGTTCCATTTTGACCTTTAACTCAACAGCTCGTCTGGTTGAATCTCCATATGCTGAAAAAATGAAGGCGAGCAAGAGAGTTTCCTTTCAGTAGGCAGGGCCTCAGTGGGGCTATATTTCCTATCATCTCACTTGTTTACACAGCGTGTTTATAAAAATTACTGCAGCTCCCCATCTTCTACTGCAGTATTCCCATTACAAGCTAAAAGGGGACTGGAGGACTCGCTGAGGAAAGAATAGTGATCACTAAACAAAGTGAAATGTCCATCCGCTCTGTACCAGCAGGTAGCTTTTCCACAGGTGAAGATAAAGAGGACTAGCACGAGATTTGTTGAAAGACTTTAGCAATGCTTCTCATCTTTTCTTACTATGGCAGCAAGTGTTGTCAAGGAGTGCTTTCACCAAGAAGCTGAATTACAGTCATCGTGAAAAACGAAGCCATGCTATTGTCAGCAAGGTTACTGATGGCATAATACAATGCTGTGCGCAAATAAATTTTGAAAGACAGGGTAGATCTTCCATCAAAGGAAGCTTTTCCTTGTCTGGACAGGGTTTTTCCCCTCGCTTTTTATAAGACAACTTTTTAATTTAAAACAAAAAATTTAATTTAAAACAAAAAAAAACACAACAACTAAAGGAATTCTTAAAGTAGCCCATAAGAAAAATCATCCTGAAAACACTTGTCATCTTTTGGGGGGTAACTCGAAGATATGAATTAGGGTGAATATCTCCAAAAAAAGAGCAGCCAAATCCTTCCTCAAGGAACTGTGTTTGCTTACATTTCTGAGATGTAGACGTGCGCTAAAAACACCTCTATTTTCATTCCCAAAGCACTACCACTCTGAACGTTACTCAGCAAGAATTCAGAAATGCTGTACTTGAGCAGTGTGGCATTTAGAAAGCAGGTATAATGTAAGACCATTTCATTAAAAGCAGGTTGCATCAGGACCCAAACAGAAAGACAGTTTATCCTGGAACGACTGAAAATTGGTATGTATGGTCTGTTCTCCAAAGAATGTGGCCCAACTAGACCTTAAAATTGTACCCCAAACGGGTATTCAGACACCCACGTTGCTCAGATAAGTGTGAAGTCAGCTGATGTCCATTCTTAATTCTCAGGCAGTGACACCACAGAGAAGTCCACCTTTACAATTTTTTGAATGGAAATAATTTCTTCTTTTATACCTCTACATGGATGAACATACTCACATGGATCCTCACCTTGCTCCGTTTATATATAATTGAAATTATATGTAAGTTCAAAGGGTATTAAAAATAAAAAGGACAGCTACTGGTTTTAGAAAGTTACTTACAGTAGACAATAAACCCATTTTCAGCCTTTTGGCAGACACGTGTCCTTTCTTCCTGAAAATATGAAAATTATGCTTTCACAGGGCAAATCACCCAATTGTTTCCCCGATGAATCAGAAAGTAGATGTTTCTCTCATGAAAAGAAAAATTAGTACTTGAAATGGCACACACTCAGACATAATTATTTCTTTTTGCCTTTTTCCCTCTCTTCTTCCTCATTATTACATCAGGTTAATGTTTTCCATGTGAAATTTTGAAGAAGTTGAAAAAAGAAACTGGTGAGATTAGCCTGCCTTTATCTGACTTGTGACCTATTGTTTATAATACCTTATGCATAAATAATTATATATATAATATATTTTAAAAAAGCAGTTTTCCCAGCACTTTTTTTTTAACTTCCATGGGCAGCACTGACCTTTGTCCCCTGCTTCTAAAAGAAATGTTTGCTCAAAAAATATGCTAACTATCCAGTGTTTTGTTTGCACTCTATTCAGGAGCTTGCATAAATATTCAAGATATACAGAGAAAGAAGGGAGCAAAATGCCTGATATTCTACTTTACGTTACTGGGATTCTTTGCAGGACTGAAACAAACCCTTAGCCATGCTTCTTTCACACACTTTTACGGACAACTATTGGCAAGCCATGTGAATCCTGGAGGCTGGATCTTTTCTCCTTTCATCTGCCCTCTTTCAGTATATGGGTTTTCCCTATTGTATACCACCTACCTACGCAGTGCACTGCCCTTCAGCATAGCTTACACTGCTGACTGCATGCCAGCCTGCTCTTATTCTGGTTCCTCCTTTGCTCAGCTCCTCTTTGCTACCCCTCAGCCCGCCTGCAGCATCCACCTGCTCCCCTTGCTCCACAGGCTCTCCCTGCCTCTTTTCTGTTACTGGCCTGTTTGTTATACCTCCCCGACTAACCATGCCTTCCCAATCCTTATTTATGAAGGGTAGCATGTGTAAAATGCTTTCAGTATGCCAGCTCAATGGTGTTATGCAAGTAAGAATGCTTATTCCATTGCTTATCAGATTAATGAATAATTAGATAAATAAGACTTTCTCCAGGTGGCCAGCTTCAGTGTGTGCAGGAATGCTAATTGCAAGGTGGGGGAGATAAAGACTCAGTACTTTGAGCAACCAAACAGATATCGAGGAGGGAAGCCAACCTCTTTGAGCCAACTACCCTCACATCTCACCGCTGACAGGGACCCACAAGTCACAGCACATAACAAATTGCCTATATTTTGGAACTGTTCACATCAGTCAACACACTCAAGTTTTCTCTTGGTTTTCTAAGGAAACAAAGCCTACACAGTCACACTCTCTCTGTTTCTACCCACAAGCATCTAATAGCTGCTTTGGCATTGGGTTTTGATAGTGGATGATCCCCGTTCACATGCTATCAGCTATACAGCCAGGAGTCAGGCTGACAGGTATGCAAAATGGGGATAGTGCATAGGTTTAAATTCACATAATGTAACCCATTCCCAGGCACTGTGAGTGCAAAAAAGCAGAGACTCTGTACATGTCAGGGAAGAAGCCCACCAAAGTTTGTGGGAATCTCTTTATCTTTAATAGCCCTTTGTATCAGCCCTGTGAGAAGTTCTACCACAAGTCTCTATCTGTTCTCCTGTTTGCAACACATCCTAGTCCAAAAGAGTACCAAAGCCGAGATCTTCAAAGCATACAAAGGGATTTAAGAGCCTAGATATACCTGAAGGTTGAAGGCACCTTCCTAAAGCTCTCAAGCTGCTTCTAAAAATCCCTGTTCAACAGCTCTGAGAGCTTTCGTTTAATTGTATGCCTTTGCTTTTGGTTCCCTTTTGGACTGTAAATCAAAAGAAGCCAATTTTCTACTCATGTAACAGCTTGCGGAAAACTTATCACAATTTAGCCACAATTCAACACAGAATTTAAATACTATTATAAAAATAACAGGGATCAATAGTCTATCACTAACATCTAAAAGCATTAGCTTTATCAAACTTTGAATATAGAAAATCTTCCAGGATTACTTAATACTAGTACATTTTTCTTACACTCAGCCAGAAGTACTGATCTCCTCTCTAGACACTTTTTCTCAGAAAGCAATTGACAATTTGTAATACTTACTGAATTTAAAAAGTTAATTGCTATCTAACGGAAATAGCTTATTGTACAAGTACTGGGACTATGCCTATCTGCCAGTTGAATACACTAAAGCATTCCATTTAAGCAATTTAAATTAAAATATCATTTTATAAAGTTGTTTTGATTGTGATTGCATATTGAGATTTTAAATAATTTTGACTTAATTTCAAGGGAGAGGGATTCATTTTGTATATTATCAAATTGTAACAATTTCTGTGTGATTAACATTTAATTTATGTCTACACTCCTTCCCTATAGCCTAGTTGTACTACACTTTTTAAAAAAGCTGAGTGTTCTGTGCAATGCACTGTGGAGAAGAAGTAGCAAAAAGCACGATGAAGAAAACCTACATCTGGAGCTCTACAAGCAACTCCCCCGTAGAATGCCACTATCATATTTCATCATACAGCCAAAAAGACAGCTCTATAATGGTAAGAAGACTTTGTAATAGAGACAATTAAAAATACCAGTGTGTGTTCTATAGTGTAATATAGTCACCCCAAAACCAAGACTACCAGAAGACAGCTCTAGATTAGCCTTCAGCCCGAACTTTTTTTATTCAGGAGACAGTAATACAGACATAATGGATGTAGCACTATACTCTGCAGCACAGATGGGTGCTTTCTCCTTTGTCCTTCTTCAGTGTCTACTTCAAGACTCACACACCCATTTTGAGAAGTGGTGAGATAGTACCCGCTCCACTGCAAATGTATTGTTCATGAGTGGAAGTGGGCATTTCTTTTCCATTTTGGTAGCTGGTATTTTGGGGGGAGGGGGAGGGTGTGCAAAATAGTTAATTATCAAAAAAGTGAATACTCTAGGTTGACTTTGGTGAATGGTTCCAGCCAAATTCAATAAAGCAGGAAAAATAAATGTCAGGAGCAGAAAGACAAAGCATTCTGACATTTTTTAAATTAACCTTTCTGATTTTTCAGCTAAGTGCACTGGGGGACCGATTTTCTAGTCCTTAAGCAGTATTTGGGGTGAATTACCTGGAAATAGTCCAGTTCAAATAACTTGGATTGCTTAAGGAAGGATGCGAGAAAATATATGTCTCTGAATATGCTTCCAAAGTTAGAGGACTACTCTAAATTCCCTGAGCTGTTAGCAAACTGGTGAAAAACAAGTATGGACTAAGAATTTAGCTTTTGACTTACGCTGAATTTCACCCAGGCAAATATTTCATAATGTACACAGTAACAGTTGTGGTCGGTACCACTTTAAACTGAAGTGTCCTAGGTAATTGCACAACTCCCCATATCTTTTCTGAAGGAAATGCCTTAGCAGCAATCTGATTGAGCTCATCGGAAACAAGTACCAAGCAGGAATTTGCATCCTGTCTTTGTCTCAGGACTTGATCTTGAGTTTACAGATTTGTTTTCCCTGCTAAGGTTTATAAATGAATCCATGGATGGTTTGTCAATGCGCACCGTGTATTATTTCTTCCCATTGTCAGCTCTTTCCTTTGGAAAGCTGATGTGAAATATTCCTACTACTAGTCCTTTTGAGTGTCCAGTTAATATGCTGTAAGCCAAAATATACACACAAAATAGGAAAAAAAAAATCTATAAAATAATAGCACCAGTACCTCAACTGAAGCCATTTAGAAAATGACAGTCTTTATAATGATGCAGTAAAAGCAGGAACAACAACATCTAAGGGCAGATTGTTTTTAAAAAAACTGCACATGCAAGTTACAGCACCCATATTTAAAGTATATTCATTCAGAAAACTACGAGAGTGGTTTTTTGGGTTTGGTGTTTTTTTTTTTTTTATGAAGGCAATTATGTCATCAATAAGCAAGGTATAGAAGAGCTAGCTTTAAGTACATTATTTGAGAAGAAGATTTTAAAGTTTTGAATATCAAAGTCAGGAATATCAAGGAATATCCTGGTAAGCTTACCAAGAATAAAAGGAGATTGGCTTGCTGTGAAATTAGATACTTTATCTGAGCCTCTCTCAGGAGCACAAGGTTAAACTAACTGTCACTTATATAGTTTTGAACAGATTTTCTCTCCCAGGGAAAGGATAGAGAGTGTAGGCAGTCATGGGTCCCTTCCCAGTCAAGGCGGGAAACACTCCAGGAACAGGCTGCAACAGCCAATGCTGGAGCATCTATTGAAGGTGGTCCATCAGTCATCTCAATACCAACTTCTCTGTTTAATTACCTGATCAGCTGATGGTCCTCTGTAACTCTAATCCCAGTGGAGGCAGAGTATTTCTGCTCAGGGCACAGACAGAGATAAAAAGGAGCTAAGGACGGCTGAGGACTTGTCCTGTCCCTTAACCATACATGGATAACATCATGTTGTATTGGGTGTTGGTCTGGGGGGGTTTTATTATTTCACTACAGTTGTGTTTTCTTATTATTTCCATAGTCAAAGTGTAGCAGAGTGCTGCAATATACAGAGTTGGAAATATCTAGATTTTTTCTTCTTCCAGTGTATAGGACATACCAGATAAGCTTACCTAGCTTTTTGTTGCTAATTTTTAAATTGAGAAACTAGAAATTTGCATCTGAACTCCTTTGAATCTTCTGGAGAATGAAGTCTTGATTTTCACCCTTGGATAAATGTTTTCTCCACCAGTTTTTGCAGATCTACGTTTACCAAATCTGCTAGATCTTCATCAGATCTACGTTTACACCCTACTCCCTTCTCTGTTATAAGCTCAGCTTCTTCAGATATTTCTTTACTAAAATATAAGAATAAAATTTCCTTCAGAAGGTTGTGCAATTTCTATCAAAGAAGAAGGAAAGAACAACTGCAGAACTCCATTACAAAAACAGGCAGCCTGCTTCCCTTAGTCCATGCTGCAGAACCTCAGATGAAAAAACAGCAGGAAACCAGAAGAAATCTATTTTAAGGTTAACAGGTATCTTTAAACGCAAGTTCTATTTCACCAGCCTCAAGCTTTGATTTGCACCTAAAAAGGCAAATCCCGAGGATTAGACTCTTCAGCCTTCTCTACCTTCAAACAAATTTTACTTTAAAAAGCCTGTCTAGAGATCCTAACCAGCTAACAATGTTAACCATTTTTTTAATTGACTTTGCGACACTTTCCAATAAAATTCCAATTGCTTAAATGGCTGCACATTGAAAACAAAAGGTTAATCTAACTTATTTCAGTGAACAAGCCTCACCTAAGACTTTTGAGTTTGTCTAAATGTAGACACTTCAATCAACGTGGGCTGGGAGAAGGAAAATCCACTACTGGAAAATGAAGCTAATGACCTTCACACTGCACAAAAAAAAAAGTACAAAAAGAACTGTTTGCAAAGGGCCAAATCCTGAGGGACTTTAAGCATCCACGGTGTTGCTACATTGGCTGAAGATACTGGCACTTGGCAGCTTTGAGAATTTGCATCTAACAGAAAATCTACCTGTTCTCATTTTGCATTTAACCACATGAAATACTGTCATATCCTGTGTTTCTGTGCTCCACAGTTTTGCTGTCCCTGCTGCAGTGAGAATCTTAGTCCAACTCTAGGTCTTCTAGATGGCTCCATATTCAAAATGTACAGAAGAACCTACAGAGCGTTTGCTTTTTGTATAGCAAGCATTTGTTGTATCTACAGAAATCACATCCCTGAAACGTCTTAATAAATAACAAATGGAAAAAAATATTTTAACTGAACTAATTATCTTCATTCCTCCATCTCTTTTGCATTAACACATGAAGTACTGTAGAGCTCCTTACAAGGCTGTAACACTCAAGCTTTGCAACCTGCAAGGCTGTTATGCATAACAGTTTCATGTGTTTCATGTGACAAGCTTTTGCCTTGATTTCCGTCTTTTATAAGGCTATCTGAATTACTCAACAGACAGGACACCTGAAGATATACTAGATATGTAGGAGGTCACCCTTATCATTCACTTCAGGGACCACCTAAAGGTCTCTGAAGAACTTGCAGTTAGACGGACTCTCAGAAAAGAGCTGAGAGTACAGATATCTGGGCCAGTACAGCAAGAAATTAAGCAGAAAAATTTCCACATCTTCTTCCATTAAAGACAACAGAAAAATCCTACAGCACTACTCAATGCAGGTTTTTTTGAGAAGGTAGTATTAAATTACCAGCCATTCTTGAACAATGATGTTCATCTCATAATTGTGTATTAAACTTAACACTTACCACTTTCATCTCTGCCATTTATTCTCTTATTTATGAAGGCAGTGTGCTATCCCTCACTTTTGTATAGTCACACAGATTAAAGCCTTATGTAAAGGATTTGGGTCAAAATGAATGCTTTCTTCCTATCTTTGCCTTTTCTTGATGTACCATGAGGATAGCTGCCTGAAGGACTTACCCTCCAAATAAAATATTTTTACAATCTCAACCCCAAAAGCTTTTGAAGTTAATATATACTTTTTTCCCTCTAGTTACACATGCTAAGTTTTCCAGAAATCCCTCTAATACAAATATATGTGTGTGTGTGTATACATGCACACCCTTTATTGTCTTGGTAAGGAAGCAAGGACAAAGAAGACTTAGTAGCAAATCATTTAGATAAGAGCTAAAAATCCATAAAAGACTGAACAGCTATCTTGCTGTTGTGTTCTTTTCTCCTCCTTAAAACATTGCTATTCCAGAGAAGCGCAGGAAGAGGAGCTTTGGGAAATGAAGCCCTTCCTACAACTGCAGAACAGGATCAGAATGGGTTATCAGTGTGATCAACATACATCTCGGTCCTGCCCTTTCATCCTTGTGTGATGAATTCAGCCCCCTGTGACTTCCTTAACTCACTGCCAGCTAGGTTAGCCAAAGTAGCAAGAATTAACATAACACACCCATCTGTCCCTTAGAAATGAGGATAAAATGCAAACATGCCTGTTTCAGGTAGGCCAAAGAGCTGCTATCAGATTATCATCACCTTCAGCCTCTGAAGACCGGGCTCAAGAGCAGTGGAAGGTCTCCTGTTGACAAGCCCCCTCACACAACCAGTGCTGCAAAAAGCAGCAAAAAAGCTGAGGTCTAATAAGCTGACTGTAATTAACTGCATTATGTGAAAGGACTGAGAAATGGAGGGGGAGAAAGAGGAGAAATGAAGCAAGAAGTCTTTCTCCTGGATGAAGGTGCCCAAAAGTCAGCATGCTGGGATCTACCTGGTGGTAGATGCATGCAGCCTCTGGAAGGAGGGCAGCTCAGAAAGCCTGCCCTGTGGCTGGCTTACTGCCCAGGGAGCCTGCGGGACTTTCTGAGTATCTCCTAAAGGTAACTTTCAGGATACGCCCCAGCTGGTAAGCCTATAATTAGACTAAGGGCTAATCACCATGGTGGTGGCCCGAAGCTGGCAGACGTAGGTGACCGGGCTGGGCAGAGGGCCTGTTCCTCCAACAGGAATCAAGGTCAGCCTCCAAGGCAGTGAGGAAAAATGCAGGTGCAAGGAAAAACATTGGGTCTCTCGGCAAGGCGGCCACGCACGCTTGCCCCTGCCCTCCTCACCTCTGGCCATGCCACCTGCACCGGCATTGCCCAGCTTCGCCCCCGCTTCCCCAAGGCGGGGGGGAAATATATCAAGTTTCCCAATTTTCAAAACACTCTTATAACAATGAGCTGTTGCTGCACCTGCTTCCTCAGCACTGAGCGATCAGCCACAGCTCACCTCCCGCTGCAAAGGCAGGCGAGCCTGGCCTGTGGTGATTAACTCCAGGAGAACACAATAGTCAACATCTGAACTGCCCCTGTGCCAAGGAGCGTGTTTTCCTTGTTTATCTTGCACAGCAAGTTTTTAGAACCGCTGTTTTACAAAGGCCATGCCTACTCCAAATTCCCAGACGGTGAGTCAGCCGTGGTCCCCGGTGAACCTGCCGAGCCACGTGATGGAGGGTGAGGAAACTTCACCCCATGGACGGGTCAGGCAGGCTCGCCAGGGGAGCACATCCTGATTTTAACAAACAAAACTGTTTCCTACCACCATGCTCTGGCCTCAGTCAGCAAGTAAACAACTCACGGAGGCTGGTGTTCAGTGCTAGCCGTGCTTCTCCTGCTCCCTGCCTATCTATCCAGCCTGAGGGCTGCAGCAGCAAAGCCTCTGCTTTTCACCAACGCTTGGCATTTTATCCTTGTGGTAGAGAAGCATGATTACCCTATTTTTTATCAAGACTGAGTAATCTATGTACATTACAGGGCTGTTATCTTAATTCCTAAGCCACCCAAGCTCTCAGTCTGAAGTACAGGGTGTGGATGTGCTGTCTCCAGCAAAACCCAACAACAAGAACAGGCCTTTGAGGTCATGGGCAGCCAGTTGGAAATTAGAGCAGCCCTAAGGCTAAGGAAATTCAGAGGCAGTAGAAAGTTTCAGCTAAGCAAGAAAAAAGTCCAACACTGCCAGCCACAGCCATACAAAACGCAGAGGGTGTGCTACAAGGATATTCACGTTGCACAGCATTTGCCATCTCAGTGAGCGGCTTGTTAGAAGCAAAAAGTATGAAGGTGATGATATTTTGCATCACCTTCCCACTTTTGTAGCATATAGCACTGACATATGCAATTCATTTTTGTTAGAACATTATGGATAATATTCTGTAAGGGTATCATATTGTGCTATGAAGTGGGGAGCGGTTGTCATGAAAAGGGAATTTATTATCACTGCTAAAGATGGCCCCAAAGTGCCTAGAATAACTTTTGTAAGATGCAAGGTAGATCAGAAAGTGCGAGTGGTTGTTTTTCCGCTTATGCTGTAGAGGGCTTTTGCGCTATCTTTCAGCTTGGGTATGTGTTATCTTCATACCACTGCTGTGTTATGAATCTAACTGTATGCAATACCAAGTGAGGCTAAACCTAAATATCAGTGCTATTTCAGTGTCTGTGACACTGCTGTAGTGCCACCCTGTGAAGTACAGCCCAGGTCTGCTCAGCGCTACTTGATCTCAATGTCCTTCTACCTTTGTTCTCTGACACCTTGTTTATCTTTTCAGAGCTTGCCCTGTGTTATGAGTTGGGGATGAGGGGAGTGGTGGTGGTGTGGTGTAGTGTGAATAGATCCCATGTTGGGGATATGAGGGGCTAGAGGGCTTGGGAGAAGGGTAGCAAAAAGGGGTCAGCCTCCTCAGGACATCCATGCACTGCATACTCCCACCATTCACATTGTCTGACCTACTCTCTCCTACCAACTCCTCCTCCAAACTAGCCAAACTTTGTGCTGGCCTCCACGCCAGGACAACCTTGGTTGCTTTGTGGGTCTGGCCCTGGTTCCAATCTCACTGAAATCAAGGTGGCAGAAGGAGAAATGTTCCTCCCTTAACTTCTATGAACCTTGAACTACGATTTAGAGGAGAGCTGTAAGGACCAAGCTAGTGTGTCGTTTAAATTTCTGTTAGTTGATTTACCTCCCTTGTAATTCCGCATCAGTTTTATTATTACTATTTATTAAAGAGACTAATATAATGAAAGTTTTGTCTTTAAGCTGAGTGAAATTTTGTTTGGTTCCTTTACCACAAAGCACCACTTTCCACCATCTCCTCTCAAAGGCAGGGTTAGTCTGAACCTTGGTGAAAGGTGTGAGCTGCAGGCTGGGAATGCCAGAGATTTTCCACACAATTCCCACAAAGTTTCTGAGACTGATTATGCCACAGCTTGTTTTTAACAAACGTCAAAATGGAAAAAATCAAGCCGTCAGTCTGCATACTAAGCCCTTCTTTGCAAAACAGAAGACCTTTATGAGGAAGCCAGCATTCACAGTACAGTATCATAGGTGTCCAGTGACTTGTATGATGGGCATACCATGGTTTCCCCTAGAGAAAATCATGCTGGAAATCATGATTTCCATCTCCAAGGCTCATTCAACCCAGAAGTTTTTCATTTTATAAATGAACATATGGTTTAATTTGAAGTCATGGTATGGAGCCTAGCTTGTTGAATGGCCATTTTTAGAAAGCATCAGTAACATATGTGGGATAGTGGAGTTTTGTTTTGGTTAAAGGTTTATTGGAGGGTTGTTTTTTTTCTTGACAAGTACAGCAACACAAGCTGGATGGCTCAGAGCACCTCAGTCATGTCATCGTTTATATTGTTATGGACTGTCACAATGATTGGTGTTCAGAAAGGATGCAATGAATGTTTATGTGGAACACCAGTCATTGTTTTGTATTTTTTATTGACACTTTGCATGGTGTATCCTATGCTGATTTTGTGGGGGAAAGAGGGTGGGTTGTTTTGCTTTTAGCTGTCTAGCTCTTACAGTTGGTCTGATCCTGCTCCTGGTGAAACCTTTGGGCATTTTACCATCCTTGTGAGCAGGCCTGGAACCAATATGTCTACGACTGCAATAACAGAAGCCCCAAGTCTACTATGAGCTCTGAGCAGGAGGAATTCCATCTCCATATATAAGACCTTGCTCAGCTGCAAAACATCTCAGCATTAAGCCAGATTTTGTGCAGAGCAGCTAAATAAGAGCAAAGCTTCTTTAATTTCGAGGTTCTGCTTTAATATGACAATGTCAGCTGCTGTTTTTCAGAGTCTGGGAAGCACATCTGGACTGTTGGTACAGTTCACCTTGCTAAACAGTGGCATTAAGCTCTAGCTTTGCCTCCTTTCCTTGGAGAAAACAAGTTTCTGCACTCTCCTTTGTGGATGAAAGGGTTAAGGGCCAGCAGACCTCTGGGCCTATACTGGACTTGAAGAAAATATAAAGGAGAGATATTGTTATTCATAATAAAAAGTGTTAACTGCATTTTTTTCCGACATGCCAATCTGATTCCAAATTGGATATGCCAGCAAATCCACTCATCAGAGGATATGGGAGCAGCCTCTCAGCCTTTGGAGGGTGGTTTTTCTTTACAGCACTCGGCTGGAGGGGGTGATGCTTGCTCTAAAGACTCTTTTTCACAGACGGCTGTTAAGGCAGTCCTTGGGGTGTGAGAAAATGGGAGGTGTAACTCGAGCACAGAGGAGCAATAGCAACTGCACACAGCTTCTGCCTTCTTGCACAGGGGAAAAAAATTGTCCTCGACTTTCACACACCTTCCACCTCCCGGCTTTCCCTCAGCAGTTCCCCAGGCAGTGGAGAAGGCTGAATTTAAAATGGAGGTCAAGAGATGCCGTGGAGCATATTTAAGCCTTGTTACTTGTCCTTGTGAAGACCTGTACTTTGTAACATGTAAGAGGCAGTGAACATCCTATTGGCCCCTCTCTTCCCCCGTCTCACCCTAGCTTAAGGGGACATAGATTCAGAAACGTGTCATTTTATACCTGGAAAAGAAATAGGGGTTGAAATTACGCCTTCATCAAGCACAGAGAGGTCAGACTAGCCAGAGGGTTAATATCCAGGATTACTGGAAACATTACCTAAAATAATGGCTTCTTAAAACCCACTTATTACAGGATAGGTGCCTGTAGCTGAGGCATTGTCAAAGATTAGACTCCAACACTGATGCACCCTGCTGTGAGAGAGCAGTGGGACAGCAATCACGAGAGCGAGCTGGCAATGAGGACAAGCCACGTCACAGCCATGTTCTTGCAGGTTGGTTTCTCCAGCCAGCCTGAAGCCTTAGCCAAAGCAGTCGCCTTTGGCAAAACAGAAAAGTTGGTGTACATTACAAATTAGGCAGTGCTCTGAAGAAACTCTCCCCAACTCAAGAGCAATGTAGAGTGCAGTACATAGCCTTTAGCTAGAAATAGGGTCAGAGGAAACTTATCAGCCATACACAAAACTCAAATGACAAGAGGCTTAGAGCTGCCAAAAATTCAGTAGCTCAAATTCACTCACCAGAATCTTCTATTCAAATGACAGCATATTGAAGCTCCTAAAGGAGGAGTAATGCTGTGTGTCTCCAAGCACATGTCTCTGTGCTCACTGAATTAAATTTGGCAATTACAAAGAAAAACTTTGGTTTTGGAGATGCTTCTAATACTGGAGAGATTTGCACAGCATTTAGGAAAATCATGAGGAACTGTAAATTATTCTGTGACTCATGTGTTCATGAGTTCATGGGTAATAGTGTTCCTTGATTTGAGTATCTAAGCCTCAAAAAAACAGAGGGACAATTATCATCTTTCTTCATGATGTTGGAGTCACAAAAGATAGCTTAAACTTCCAGAGTGCGCTTCTGCCAAAGCACTGTACTAAGTATGAACCGAGGATAAACTCCTCAGTATATTGTGATAAGGGACTGAACTGTCCTGAACAAAAAGTATCTAGGTGGCCATGGGAACACTTGGTGCTCAGAACCTTTCATAAGAAGAGTGCATTTATACATGAGCTGCGTTTGCTTTTTAACGAACAAAACCATCAGCAAAGACAGGAACTGAAATTCAGCTTCATTCAGAGTAACACCCAATTTGCCTATTATGTTACAGATCTCTCCCACATTTATGATTCAATTTAGGAGATAATGTCAATGAAATTGAACGTTGTGACTGGATAATAGACAGCTGCTGAGAGATAAATGCTGAAGAGAAGAGATATATTTTCAGAGAAAAAAACTATTTTTTTAATGGTGAAAGTTTGGTTCCATTACTATTATACCAACTGAGATGCTATTATTTGTGCAATGCAATAAATTATTTTCTTCTATCCATGACAAGCGAAAAGAAGATATTTGCTTTTATACTTCATCGTATTTGATTGAAAACCTACATTCTTGTTAACCAAAAGATGGAGTAAGTCAGTGAGGACTTGGCCTGTATTTCAGTGCCCCAGATATCTCAATAATCAACCTGTTCCATCTCCTTTTATAATTACGTAAACATCAGTCATATAGATTAACATCTTAAACTATCTGAACAAGGGGATCGTTCAGAAGTGCAGAAATGTTCAGTTCAGGATCTGGCCAAGACTTTTGCCGGCTAACATTGAGTTTATATGGTATACTTGCTACAGAGATTGCATTAAAGGAAAAGTAAGGTTAAACACCAA
This sequence comes from Calonectris borealis, assembly GCF_964195595.1. NCBI lineage: Eukaryota > Metazoa > Chordata > Aves > Procellariiformes > Procellariidae > Calonectris > Calonectris borealis. Next base: position 103,526,329 of record NC_134313.1, on the reverse strand, counting down.
ACACTGGCGTTTCAAAGTTCCAACATTTAAAGAAATAAAAAATTAAATAGGTCTGGAAAACTTAATTCAGACCCTTTATGCATATGCTTTACAGCTCTTTCTTTTGTTTTGTAGTATAACAACTTGACCTCACATTGTTATTTGACATCTCTGCTCCTTTCCCTCTCTCTCCCTCTCTTATCTGTCTTCCCTTTTGTTTTTTTCCCCTGGTCTAATTTATCATTCCATCTTTGCTTCCTTCCTTTCTTCCTCATCCTTTAGTGTTCACTGCAGCAGGCACAAGGAAAGTCTCCAGGGTCTCAGTTCTCATGTCTAGGCACTATGACAGCCAGCCAGCGAAATGGCAGATCCACATTAGCTTCTGCCTCCCTGTCTCAAATGTACTCAGTCACTTTGTTGCTATAAAAAAAAAAAAATCCAGCCATCAATTAGGAATTTTAAGAGAATGCAAGATGCTTAGTGATTTATGCAGGTGAATCTGACACCCAGACTCTAACAAGTCTTGGGGAAGCCATGATTTTTTTTTTTAAGATAGGCCAAAGGCAAAAGGAATCACAGTCATTATATATGATTAGAGGAAGCTGTTTTTACAAATGCATACACACATGGAAACACACTAGCTAACAGCACACACAATTTCAGAGCTGATCTGCAGGACAGGTTCACAGAGTGACTGCTTTCCTAGATCTATTCATAACGGATGTCTTACCATTGTCCTCACAGGCACTGCTTGTTGTGTGGCGGATAACTGGTCACCTGTGGACATTACCTACTTTGTTGTGAAAGCAATCTTTAAGGCAGCGCAAACAAATTCTGAGCTGCCTAAACTCACCAGGAGTTGACCATAAAGTTGAAGAACATCTTGGATTCATGCTTGTCAGGCCACGTGCAAATGGGCCATACTGATGGCAGGGGAGATGGTTATTCTCAGGCTACTGATACTCAGTTTGTGGGACTGATATGCAGCACATGCCAGGAGCCCATGACCGTTAGTCGTAGGCAAAGATAGCATGATGTCCTCCATGACTGCATTAAGGGCAGGGTTCCCCTGAGTGGACTCCGGGCGTATTTGTCTCAAGGATAGACGCAATGCAGTCAGGCATTCTGTTCCTTTGGGCAGCCGCAGTGGGCACAGGGCTATTGCAAACAGGAGGCAACCATGACAAAGCAGCTAATGGACTGTGTCACACCTCCCACAGCAATGAACTTTCCAGTGCAGAAATTGCTATGCCCAGGAGCTGTACAACCCAACATATGTGTTCTGTCTCTTTGAAGTGGTACTTGCTTCTTACGAAATGCCATGAAGGCACACCTGTAAATTAGCAGTTCTCTAGTAGCCATCCTTCAGCTGCTTGCTCATTAGGCAAAGTCGTGACTACCATGACATGGTGAAACTGAGCTTGGCAGCAATTTTTCAAAAGATTTCTGGCCCACTTTCTGGTATCAGTCAAGGTGGCATGGTCTGGAAGATGACTTGGTCCTCCTTGCCTATCAGGATTCCTCCTGTTCTTTTAACTTTCTTTCTCAATCTCACTGGTAACACCTTGGTTTAGAGGAGTGTGAGAAATATGAATTCAATATTTTATTATATGATGGGTCCTGATGTCAGCACATTGCAGAAATTGAAGGAATACTATGACTGCTAGATGGCCCTTATTAGGATGATCACCAAAGGTTTAAAGGGTAGGTGATATTCCAAAGCCAGGCAGTCTTGCATGCCATATAGATGCACCCAGATGTCCTAGAGATGCCCTAGGGATCTGAAGCATCAATATAGAGGAATCACTCCAAGCTTGGGTCTCTATGACTGGGACAGCACTTGAGAGGGCCCTAAGAATCAGAAGAAGCTTGGGGTTCAAAAATGTAACAGGCAGAGCTGAACACAGCTACTAGCCGTTACGCCTCCACTCCCTAAGTATAGACACACGTTTTTCAAGTATGGGGATCAGCTATTGTAATAGCTGTGCATGGATTTTCATCAACAGAAACTAATGGAAATATTGCCTAACATGGACACTTCACGCAGGTAGTGACTAAAATATTTACAGGTATGCCACAAGGTAAAATAATTAACTGTAACATTAATGGTTTTCACGGTAAGTAGTATGAGTATCCTGCAACAGCATCTGTTGCTTTCAAATTCCCCACACAAAGGGAGATGATTTCTTTTTGATATGGCCTTGCCTTCACATTAGACACCATCATACCTCAAAGACCACGTAGACATTCAGTTGCCTTCTCAGCCAACCAGTCAAACAGAAGCACTATATGCCTGATGGCAGTTATAGACTTGCTGAAAGGCAAAAAGAAAGACTGCAGCTGTTTACATCCTTTCATTTGTGTTAGGTTTACTTGCCCTCATTGGGATGGTTATTATTTGTTCTTTGTGAATATTTTAATTAAAAGACAGATTGCAGAACAAATTATTTGCTACCAAAATACAATACAGGCTTTTCTGAACATTAATAATAATAATAATAATAATAATAATAATAATAATAATAATAATAATAATAATAACAACAATAATAACAATAATAATAATAATAGAAGACAGAATTATGAAAGTTGGAAAAGTACACTTGAGTGTTGCCCAGTATCCAGCAGGGCTTATGGACAGACTGATAAGCCTTCAGTAAAAAAATCTTAAAATACATAAAAAAGTAAATCAATGGAAAGGGATATACAGCTTGTTGTTTTCGTCAATTTTGCATCAATTGTCAGCTATAATACAAATATTTCATTTATGACTGTATCCAGGGGGTCTCACATGCTGTGCACAGGGCACAAAAGGTAAATTCAGATTTGAAAAATCCACTGTACTTTCCCCCATCAATAGGGATTACCTGGGATTTGTTTACCCCACGTGTTTACATTCTTTGACTATCTTTAATGGCCATATAATTTCATATGGATATAATATACTTTAAATACCTATGAAAATATTCTGAATCTTCTGAAAAGAAAAATAATGTGTAATTTACTAAAGAACACCAAAGGGGAGTTGCAATCTTTGTCAGAGTTTGAAAATTATTAATAAAAAAATGTCTGGAGATTGCAAGCACCCTTGGCAGTAAAGGGGCTTGATGATTTTGGATTTTTTTCAGTGCAATGAAAGCAAATGATTTCTATGGGGACTATTCTTAATTCAGTGCTGCAGATTCTATTACCTAAACCAATAGTGTTTTTTAACACAGTGAAGTCAAGATATTCATAGGAATTAATTTTTTTCATAAAGTTTTCCACAAAGAAACAAAACAATGGGAAATGCATAATTCACGTGTTTAACAGGGAAAGGGACAGGTTTTATTGACTTGTAAAAGTGAAAAAGAATGTATGTTGTAAGGCAGGCTGTGAAATATCAAATTCAGTGTTATTAAAAGATGGTGTGAATGAGAGACATAAGGTTCAGGAAAGAACTGAAATTGTACAGAAAAAAAACCCTTTTGAGGTCTGGTATAGAAAAAGCAGAAGACTGGAGGATATGGTTTAGATGGTTTGATATGAAATATTTTCTGTCAATGAGAACAGTGAGTTCATTTTTAGAAATGTGTGGAGTGATATTACTGCTTATCCACTTCAATCCATCAAATTTGTTCTATAATTACAAAATATTTTGAAGGGGGGCATTGTATTTCAAAACCTACAGAATTCTATTATTTTGATTCTTTTACATTGTAGATTCATACACTGAATTTACTGAATTTACAGTTTTTTCTTAATATTGTATTGGGTTAACTGCTCAGTGAATAATAGAATAAATGAAGCTGGAAGGGAGCTCTGGCGATAAGCTCTAGCCCTCCAAGCAGGGCTATCTTCAAAGTTAGAGCAGGTTGCTCAGGGCTTTGTTCAGCTGAGCTTTGAAATTCTCCAAGGATGGACATTCCACAGCCTCTATGGCAAAACCATGATGATGTCATAGTAGTATTCCAAGACATGTCTTTTTTTAGAAATACAGAATCATAGAATCATAGAATGGTTTGGGTTGGAAGGGACATTAAAGATCATCTAGTTCCAACCCCCATGCCATGGGCAGGGACACCTTCCACTAGATCAGGTTGCTCAAAACCCCATCCAACCTGGCCTTGAACACTTCCAGGGATGGGGCATCCACAACTTCTCTGGACAACGCTGTTCCAGTGCCTCACCACACTCACAGTGAAGAATTTCTTCCTTATATCTAATCTAAATCTACCCTCTTTCAGTTTAAAGCCGTTACCCCTTGTCCTATCACTACATGCCCTTGCAAAAAGTCCCTCTCCAGCTTTCTTGTAGGCCCCCTTCAGGTACTGGAAGACTGCTATAAGGTCTCCCCAGAGCCTTCTCTTCTCCAGGCTGAACAATCCCAACTCTCTAAGCCTGTCTTCATAGGAGAGGTGCTCCAGCCCTCTGATCATCGTCGTGGCCCTCCTCTGGACTCGCTCCAACAGGTCCACGACCTTCTTATGTTGGGGCCCCCAGAGCTGAACACAGTACTCCAGGTGGGGTCTCACGAGAGCGGACTAGAGAGGGAGAATAGCTTCCCTCGACCTGCTGGTCACACTGCTTTTGATGCAGCCAAGAATACAGTTGGCTTTCTGGGCTGCAAGCACACATTGCCGGATCATCTTGAGCTTCTCATCAACAAACACACCAAAGTTCTCCTCAGGGCTGCTCTCAATCCATTCTCCATCCAGCTTGTATTTGTGCTTGGGATTGCCCCAACCCATGTGCAGGACCTTGCACTTGGCCTTGTTGAAATTCATGAGGTTCACATGGGCCCACCTCTCCAGCCTGTCAAGATCCCTCTGGATGGCATCCCTTCCCTCCAGAGTGTCGACCGCAATCACACAGCTTGGTGTCATCAGCAAACTTGCTGAGGGTGCACTTAATCCCACTATCCATGTCACCGACAAAGATGTTAAACAGCGCCGGTTCCAATACCGACCCCTGAGGAACTCCACTCGTCACTGGTCTCCACTTGGACATTGAGCCGTTGACCGCAACTCTTTGAGTGCAACCATCCAGCCAATTTCTTATCCACCAAGTGGTCCACCCATCAAATCCATGTCTCTCCAATTTAGAGACAAGGATGTCATGCAGCACAGTGTCAAATGCTTTGCACAAGTCCAGGTAGATGGCATCAGTTGCTCTTCCCTTATCCACCAACGCTGTAACCCCACCATAGAATGCCACCAAATTTGTCAGGCCCTTAGTGAAGCCATTTTGGCTGTCACCAATCACCTCCTTATTTTCCATGTGCCTTGGCATAGTTTCCAGGAGGATCTTGTGAGGGACTGAACTGCAAAGCATTTGTCTCAAAGATTGCTTGTCTAAGCAAAGAATAGTATGGGAGCGACTGTGGGGCCATGGAGACCTCTGGTTTGCAGAGGCTGCGCCGTGTGCAGGATTCGGTTGGGGTCAACCGAAGGTCACGAGAGACCCCACGCCAGCCGCAGTCGTGAGGCGCGTGTGCGCATGTGCAGCCACGTGCTAGTCGCGTGCTAGCCGCGTGAAGAGCGAGGCGGGAGCCGCCTGAAGCGTATGCGCATGCGCAGGAATGTAGCAATGTGCAAGTACGTGCCGTTGCCATGGAAACTGCAGCCTTTGAGTGAGGATAAAAGGGGCTGCCAAGATAAGCCGGGGCGCCCACCGCCGACCCCGCCGTGACCACCCACTGCCGAAACCAAAACCCCAAAGGTTTGGACCCTGGCGCGACCGCCTGCCGCGGCCCACCTCCGACTTGGACCCTTGGGATGCCGCGGATCCATGGTGGTGAATATTCTTGCAAATCTATCCCGACTGCTTGCTTGATTTCTATCTTTGTTCTAATCTATCCTATCACTAATAAGTTTAATTTTTTATAATAAAAGTTGTTTAGGACATTTGAAATTGGCGGCATTTGACCTCGTTTGTGTCTTAATCTCGCTCCTGGGATCATATCGAAACCTCCCCCGACATTGGATTGGGACAGATCTGCTCCATGATCTTGCCAGGCACAGAAGTGAGACTGACTAGCCTGTAATTCCCCAGGTCTTCCTTTTTTCCCTTTTTAAAAATGGGGGTTATATTTCCCCTTTTCAAGTCAGTGGGAACTTCACCGGACTGCCATGATTTTTCGAATATGATGGAGAGTGGCTTAGCAACTTCATCTGCCAGTTCCCTCAGGAACTGCAGATGCATCTCTGTGCACATTCAGGTTCCTTAGATGGTCTCAAACCTGATCTTCACCTCCAGTGGGCGGTTCTTCATTCTCCCAGTCCCTGCCTTTACCTTCTGCAGCTTGGGCAGTGTGACTTGAGCACTTGCCAGTGAAGACTGAGGCAAAAAAGTTGTTGAGTACCTCAGCCTTCTCCGTATCCCAGGTAACCAGGTCTCCCGTTTCCCTCCGAAGAGGGCCCACATTTTCCCTAGTCTTCCTTTTATCACTGACATACTTATAGAAGCTTTTCTTGTCCCTGATGTCCCTGGCCAGATTTAGTTTTTCTAACCTGTATTCCTCCCAGGCTACCTGTCCTTGCTTCCACTTTCTGTAGGCTTCCTTTTTATGTTTGAGTTTGTCCAGGAGCTCCTTGTTCATCCATGCAGGCCTCCTGGTGGTTTTGCCTGACTTCCTCTTTGTTGAGATGCATCACTTCTGAGCTTGGAGGAGGTGATCCTTGAATATTAACCAGCTTTCTTGGGCCCCTCTTCCTTCCAGGGCTTTATCCCACGGCACTCTACCAAGCAGATCCCTGAAGAAGCCAAAGTCTGTTCTCCTGAAGTCCAGGGTAGTGAGTTTGCTGTGCACCCTCCTCGGTGCCCTAAGGATCTTGAACTCCACCATTTCATGGTCACTGCAGCCAAGGCTGCCCTTGAGCTTCACATTCCCCACCAGCCCCTCCTTGTTGGTGGGAACAAGGTCCAGCATAGCACCTCTCCTCATTGGCTCCTCTATCACTTGGAGAAGGAAGTTATCATCAATGCATTCCAGGAACCTCCCAGATTGCTTATGCCCTGCTGTGTTGTCCCTCCAACAGATATCAGATATCAGGGTGGTTGAAGTCCCCCATGAAGACCAGGGCTTGTGAATGTGAGGTTGCTCCTATTTCTCTATAGAGGACCTCATCCGCTCGGTCTTCCAGGTTGGGTGGCCTGTAGCAGACCCTCACTATAATGTCACCTGTTCCTGCCCTCCCCTTAATCCTGACTCATAAGCTCTCGGTTGGCTCCTTATCCATCCGCAGGCAGAGCTCCATGCACTCCAGCTGGTCATTGACATGAAATATGTCAGTTTTCTGTCTGAATTCCAACTTTAAATCCTGTTTACATGCCACCTAGAGCTGTACAAGTCCTGAACTTCTTGCTCCCAGGTCAGTATGTTGACTGTATTTCAAGTATTTTCAGCATTTTGATGACATGCATGTGAAAGACACATCAACAGACAAAGGATATAATCCCCTTAGGATGTATTCAGTGTGTACAGCAATCTAATGTTGAATTCATTTCTGTAATGCTGAATATGTTTATTATTCCTTGAAAGTGTTTATAATTATTAATATAATAACTATACCAAGTATTACCTCCTATGGACCAAGTACTTTATTTTAAGTCATTTCCCTCTTCTTGAAGTAGCAATTAAAGTTTAATTTCAATAAAGAATTTACCGGAAAATGCTCATTTTCATTCCTTTTTTTTTTTTTCCCCCTAAAAGAAAGTGAAAAATCCTGCTTTTCTCCCAGGTAAGTGAAGAATCCGTAAACATTATATGCCTAGTGTGGATTCCAAGTCCCTCAGTTGACTAAACATTCCTTAAACTCACTTAAATTAATTAACTTTGTCTCACTAATTTGTAAATGGTGGAGAGGAATCTAAGCTATTCTCTGAGAAATAATATTTTTTATATTTAAAAGAATATCTGTATCTTTGAAAGATGGTGTGCATTCTTGTAGACACAGATTTGGAAGATCTATTTTGGAGATGATGAGGAAAGACAGACCAAATGGTGATAAGTTTTGTAGGCACTGATGAGAAGCTAAAGCCTATAGAGCGGCACTGCGAATTTTTATTTTATTGGAGGAGGAGGAGATATTGCACTATTTAATGCTCCTTCTGCTGAAAATATCAAATGCAAAGAAGGTGATCAGTTTGCTTTTTAGTATCCTCCCTAAATTCAATCAGCAAGATTAAAATCAACTACGATGTGCATGCAAAGCATGTATCTCCTACAAACAGGCAATGCACTCCGAGTGCTCTTTCATCTGCTGCAGTAGACCAAGGTTACACTGCTCACCACTCAAGAAAGAATTTAACTTGATGGTGGTGGGTTTGGTTTTTGTTTTGGTTTGGGGTTTTTTATTTTATTTTAAAGCTGCTCTGTTACTGTGAAACCCTAATGGTTTTCCTATTACTCAGATAGCCAGAATATGGGATGTTATCCATGGTGACAATGTTATTAATTCACTGTAACAATAAACCATGACTATCTGTAGCGCGCATGCTGCACGCTGAAATTCATATGATTACATTAGTTAATAATGAGGGATTTTATCTGCCTTTCTTCGTTGTTTTTTCAAACAGCTGTTCATGAAAATTTCAAGTGTCTCCTACTCAGTAACAAGTCATAACTCCTTGTGGGTGCTTCTGTTTTCTTGTCATACATGGCATAAAGAATGGTCTGCCCTTTCTCCCTCTCCTTTTTTTTTAATGACTGTAATTACTACTTGAAATCTCTATTCACCTTCTTTTGATAAAGCACATAAAACTACAAAATCTCTTTAAAATTAAGCACTGTCCATATTAATGAAACAGAACAAGATAGTGTTTAGCTATTGACACTAGCATGATCCATTCTACTAAATAGAGGTTATATATCTTTCTGCATGTATTAAGAAAAACATTGACCCAACCACAACCTTTGCTTCAGTTTCTTAAAGGATAGCTTTGCTTTATTCTCACTTCAGTGACTACACAAACTATCCAACCTGGCCTGTATCAAAGGAAGATGTTCCTTTGTAGTGGTGCTACAAAAGTGAATTTGAAAGAAGTGGCCTCTCAATTGCTCTGAATTGCCCTCCATTAATTTCAGGTAGGGCTCCCAGAATTCCATCTGAGATTTCCTGGGCAAAAAATAGGTCCCAAGAGCTCTACATTTTTCTGGCTTACGTACAACACTTGCAACCTACCAAGGCTTGTGCTATGGAAACAATATGTTCATTCTCATTAAGTACAGTGCATGTCAAACACATCAGACCTACTGTGCAGATGATCGATTATGCATGCAAGGTTTAGCATAATGCAAACATGCAAACATTTGCCATCTGAAAAACGCAGCGGAGTAGTCCACTTTCACTTAAAGGATCTAAAATGAATTCTCCAAAGTCAGCAAGGAAACAAGGTGCTTTGTACCACGCATTATCAGCCTGATCCATCTCTTTGGGAAGACACTGGCAAATTGAAACCTGCTGGTTTCAATTACAGATGACTACCCGAACATCTTCTTCCACAAAAGGAACATGAGCATAATTTCACTACCTAAGCCAGTAGTGGTAACTAAAAGATTATATGTATGTTCCTTCCAATACAATGATATCAATATCCAATATCCAAAGGCAAACACATCTGTCTGGGTATAGGGGCCATTCTTGTTAGCAAAAGTTTGTTATTCTTTCTGTTGTGGGTTTTTTTTTTTTCTCCCTGAAGAATATATTACAATTTTCAACACAAAGAAAATATACAGAGCAATGTTTCCTACAATCCCCCCAAAGGACTTCCATAGGGAACCCCAAAGTTTAGAAGAAAATTACCTGGATAACCTTCACTATTCTGCCAAATGTCTTTACTGTGGCAAACAGTAAATGCCACTATGCACTCCAGCAATAATATAATACAGTATTGATTATTACAGTTCCATGAGCAGGGGAAAACTGTATGCTGAATTATACTCTTCACTGTAAATTTCAGGAAGATTTATAGTCCTTTTTCTATACTTTATCCAAAACAGCTGATCATGACTATACAATGATAAAGACCCAGGCACTAAAAATATTTTAACTGCAGTTTATACTGCAGTGTAACAATTCAATACTATCTTCAACTATCCCATGTATTAATTATGCCACAGCTTCTTCTCCTTATAAGGGTTTAAGGGATGGCACAGTAAGGATGCAGCCCGTCAGGCTGCTTTATCCTCACTTCTTACGTTTAGAGGAGGAGGGAAGGTGGGGGGGTTGTTTAGTAAAACACACCATCTCCTTGAATTTAAGTACAATTTTACATCTCTGCCACCCATATAATCCTTTCGATGAACCCTCCAGAAGTAAGGCTCCAAAATCAGGGACAGGAGGGAACAGTGCAGCCACTCCTGATGCTGCTGTTGGTAGAGAATGTCCTCTGTCACTCACCAGTCCTCTGTGTTGTGTGATCTGCAGGCAGGGATTCATATACAAAGCTGGGTAAAGTGCAGAGGAAACCAATACTTCTCAACTATGCCATAAGTAGGATGACTTATTTCTCTGGGGAAAAAAAATGCATATATACATACATAAATTTAGCTGGAGCTGGAATAAAAATGCATGGGAAGGGAGAAGGCATATTCCTTTTTTATTATCTTCCACTACTGGAAAGCCATTCCTTTCACTCTTTAGTACTTAAGCACAAGTGGACATGCCATTTATCTTCTGAAGCCTCTTTTTGCTACAAAGAGATTTCTTGAATTGGTTCTGGTGTTCAAGTTCACTTGACAATTTCATTATTCGTTGTGTTAGATCAGGTATACCTAGATCCTTGGATCTCTGGGCAAATCATGATCAAGTGCAGGACCTCTGTCTATTCACCAGCTTACCTGTGTCTGTTGTGATTGCTTCTATCCGCATATCCACAAAGCCATGGCACGTTGCTTTGCTTCTGTGTTTTCCCTTGCTCAGCGTATCCTCTCCTGATACCTAAATTTAGATTCAGTAGCAATTCATTCTGCAACTTGTACTGCTGACAGGGTAGACAGTTCTGTGGTGATATTCTCTCTGATGTGCTGAACACTGCACAAGACAGAGAAGAAGTCATTAATGTATTAAACTTAACAAGATGACAATTAGTAGAGAACATGGCTCTTTGGATGTGTTTCAAGCGTACATTTAAAATATGAACGTAAATTCTTTTGCAATCTGAACTGTTCTCTATTTAAGTTTCCTAATTGGGATTGAGAGCTACTAATGATATTGACCTGATCTGAAGCCACTCGTGCCAGGATTGATTTTGTAAAGGGATGAGCACTCTGGACCCTATTCTGCAAGTGCTTCTTATGCACTTGGCTAACTTTAAGCCACATGAATAGTTCCATTTAACACGAAGATCATTCTTGTGCTCTCAGGTTGAACATGTACTCAGCTGCTTTGCTGGAGCAGGGCAGGAGCATGCACCCCTTTCAGTAGTTTTTCACCCACAACAATTTAATTATCTTATCCAATAACTTGTTGCTTGGCTTCCTAGTAAGTCATTTAGACCAAAGACTCCCCTCTAAATCTTCCTTCCCTTTCTGTCTGTTTAACTAAAGCTCCATTTTTAAACTGCTGCAACTGCTGCTATGCCAAACAATGTGTTTTGGATTAGCTTGACATTATTTAAAATTGACTTCTTTTCAGCAAGTTAGGAGAAACCTAAAGAAGCCATGCTGAAAACTAAGTAGGGATTTTGCATCAGGTTTAAGTTAGATGCATATATCCAAACAATCTTCTTGACTTTCCCTGTTATCGCACATCACTTGAACTGTGTCTGTCCTGATGTGGGATAGCACAAGGAGAAAGGAATCACAGGCCCACTGTGTCTGTGTGTTTTCTCTTAAGTATGGGTCATATGTTATATAATAAATTTAAACCTAAATTTATTTCACTGCAATTTAAACGTAGTCAGATTATTTTAAATTTGCCATTATTATTAATGTACATCAAACTGAAAAAGCTCAAATGTTGTCAAACCATAGCTGCTAGATCACGCAGCTCATAAAATACTTCTGAGACCCATTTATTCCAAGTCCATGCAAGTTTCTTGTGTACACAAGTCTCAGCTTAGATTAATACATCAGGTAGATATCTATCATCCATCAGTAATAGCATCACAAACAGGGTAAACATAGCACAAGCCCAGCTGTAGGGAGCCTGACCTAATGAAATCTAGTTTATCTGAAGTCGTTTATGAATGCTCTTGCAAGACTGCTAACACAGTTCTGCACCTAGAAGTACATTTGTGGCCTTCTGCTTCCTACAGCGAGGAGGAACATAGACCACAGCATGGAAAATCAGTTCAGGAAAGTTCTTTGCGACAAAAATGCATTCTTGCTTAAGAGCATCTAGCATCCTTTGCCCAACCCAAAACCACAGAGGCAGAGTGACAAATAAGTCTCCCTCTCTAAAGCCATAATGAAGAACTATATTAACAAGGCAATAAAAAAGCTTGTCATAAATTAACTGCTTGGTTTTCTCAGGGAATATAAAAAATTTTCCTCAGTTTCAGCTCTTTCCACCCTCTACACTAAAATGCTTCCAGGGGCTGGCAGTCACTTGGTCCCGTGGAGGAGTCCTGCTCTCCCTATGGGAGGTCTGGTGAAGATGGTGCCTATCCATGGCATGAAATATGCAACTTCCGTCCTCTCCACCCATCAACAGTGCTGCAATAAGGAGCCCTGAAAGCTTATTTAATACCTCCCTGCCTGTGTGTAATTTCTTTCTGTTTCTACAGAAACAGAATGACAACATCATCCTTGCAAAGATAAGAAAGCATCAGGCTGAAGCATGACCTCTACCTTCATACAGTCATTTTATTGTGGCTATATATTAATGAGTAGCAGGATCCTAAAGAGCAGCAGATATGGAGCTCATATTCTCATGTTATTGGTTAATTGTTTACTCTATATCAAATCCAATAGACTAAGTTTCTTGCTGGGAAATTTCTTGGTACAAAGGTGCGTGCGTGTGCGCAGACACATGCATGTGCACGTGTGTTTTGAACAGCTCCCTGTGAGAAGTGATGTTTTAACAGCAAATGGTGTTCATGCAGTTCCAAAGCAGATGCAAGATATCCATATGCTGTGCTTTTTTATCTCTTAAACCAGATTTACTGTGAAAATATGTGCAGTATGTGATGGTGATTTTTAGCTTATCTATTTATCTCTACTGGGTTTTGAATTTTTTCCTTGCTTTACTTGTTTGTGAGCCTCCTGGTAGAAGATTCATTAGCATTTACCAAGTTGATAAACAGTTTCTATTCTCCAGTCCTGTTATCATTTTCTATTACATTTTTTGAATCAATAGTTTTTATTCATTGATATCCAGCCTTGTAAAAACAAGTTTGAATAACCACCACATTAAAATGAAACACCCATTAGAAAACATTTGACAAGAAATATCTGTCCCCTGTCCTTTGATGGGTTTTCTTACTATTCTAAGCAAACATTTTGGAACGAAGTCCTTTATCTCTAGACTGCCCAACAGCTAGATACAGATGCACCCATCTGTCTGTCTGTCTGTCTATCTACCTAGCTATATATCTTCTGTTTGCTTACTGAAACATTTTTCCTGGACAGTTTATTTTCTCAGCAGAAATTTGCAACATCTGAAACAAAATGAATAAAGGGTTGAATAAGCTGTTATCAAAACTCTTCCCAAAAAGGGCAGACTTTGGGAAGTTTTCTTTAAATGCTCAGATCCTCGAGTGCTTCATATTCTCTGCAAAAAAAAGAGTGAGTGAAAAATGAACAAGTCATGGATTTTCAGTGCTCTAATGACTTATACTAATGTATTCCTTCATCTAAATACAGATTTCTATTTAAAATTCAGTATGCAGGGGTATTATGAATTCTAGTTTAATAGATTCCAAATAATTGCCCTTTAGAAATGATGAATAGCTTTTTAAAGCCACTGATAAGAATATACTATTTCTCCCCTAACAATGGGCTTTCCACATTAACTGTATCATATATGCCTGAAATTAGTTTATTAATTTTTTTTATTGATATGCAAACTACAAGCTGATGGCAGATGGCAAATAACCCCTCACTCTAACACCAAACCCTCCAAAAAAAGCCTTGTCTCTGCTACTGTTCTTGTAGGGGGACAAAAAAGGGAGATAAGAAGGTAGTTTTTATATTGAAGGCAGGCCACTGAAATGCAGATGATGCCATCCTCTCTTGTACTCAGTTTTCAGATTTTCTGGCATAAAAAGAATAAGATATAAGGTTGAATTAATGACCAGATTTTGCACAACTGCAATTCAAGATGCTTTCTCTGTGCTGTTCATGCTATCTCTGACTGCCCTTTAAAACAACCATTCTAGACTTGTTCTTTCATTTAAAAGATGAGCATCCAGAAATACTGAAATTAAAAATACATTATTCATATATCCAACATAGGAATAACCTGACAGAAATTTCACTTAACAGAGCTGATGGTTTCTTCATAACATATGAAACCCTTTGAAAACACCAAGCAAAATAGATTAAATGCATCTACAGTTGAATTTGCAGTTATGCATACAACATGATATTGGAAGTTTCTGAGGTTGTATGTGTTTTGTGTGCTAAACACACCTGCTGTACTTATATGCAGCAGTTGGGAAAATATATGCAAAACGTGAATCTATTAGAAGACTAACACTAACAGCTTTTTCTTTAAAAACTGGGCAGGGGGGATGTGAAGTATTATCTCAAATATTTAAGGAGACATACAAAGATATTGGACACTGACATCAATGGTTTTGTCAAATAATGTGGCAATGCTGAAGTTATAAGAGAGTGCCATATATATGTTTTTTCACTACATAATGGTTGTGTTCTACCAAGCTTTTAGATTACAAGCAGAAATAAAACACTTGCTGGGTGAAAAGTACATATATATATATAAAAAATTAAATTGCATTAAGAAACATTAGTATTTCCTATTATGCGCTTATTGCGCAATGTAACATCCTTGTACCAGTGCTCGCTTGCTCTTTCTGTCCATATATGACTGCATGTAATTGTATTTGTGTACAGAGACTGCATCTCAGCTAAATGTTTGCTGCTGGAAAAATATTTGCCAGTGTCCTTATTTGCTAAAGCTAACAGCAAAAAGAAAACCTCTTAATTCTTTCCTAGAGGTTAGAAAATACTGTAAAAATTGTTTTACTTTTCTCATTTTCATCTTTCCTACCTAAATTTGCTTTCTGATTAATTTTCCCTTGGAAAAGTTAGCAACACCACAAGAGGTCCTAAAAGCCGGTTAAAGCAGTTTATGTCTTAACCATAGTTGCATCTATAATGCTTGGCTCTGGTCCCTTTAGCCTTTTATTTTTTTCTGTAGGAGCAGGGCAGTTACCCCCCTCTTAGGGCCTTTTCTTCCTCCCTCTGGGGTAGGCTGCCTTCTCCACACACCACTGGTACCCAGAAAAGAATGGTTCTTCTGTTTGTCTGGCTGCCTGCATATTGCATCCATTGCTCCATTCAGCCTGTCTTTTCAGGTCTGCTAGCTGCTGTACAACTTAGCTTTTGTGCTCTACTGCCAGGGGTTTTCTGAAGCCAGACGCTTTTTGAAAAGAGGGTATATTTGCATAAACAATACCATGTGAGGAGGTCTGCTGGAAACAAAATCAAAATTCAGCTGAGCAAATCTTCCTGAGCAACTCATTTCTTGCAACCAACACCTCCTATCGTTACCATCTGTGTACTAAATTACGGATGAAAACATGTGCAGCTCTTTCTTTTCACTTCCTCTTGTGTACAGATTCCTCATATCAGCTGAAGTGTATTTTGTTTTCAAATTTAGGCTGTACAGAGACCCTTAAACAGAATTTGATATATGGCATGAGAAAAATATGGTTCTGTTAAATAAGGAACAGAAGGCCAGCCATGCATCAGCTAGCTTGCAACCCAGACTGGATTTGTACTGAAGGCTTATCAAAATGCATATTAGAAACAAGATCTACCCATCAGCTTGCTGAGATTTCAGGTCAGCAATGGCAGGGCGGCTTTATCAGAACAGAGCAGGGAGAGGAAGGCTTACTATTGTGGCTGATAGCCGAAGGAATCATTCTGGAAATCTGTGTGCTGAAAACAAATTTCTAGTGGCTTAAAGTATTGGATATACTGAGTGCATGTGTATGTGTATGCACATAAACACAAACATAAAGAGGTCATACATATGTATACATGAGTGAATTCATGCATATTTCTATGCACAAGCA
Source organism: Calonectris borealis (assembly GCF_964195595.1). NCBI lineage: Eukaryota > Metazoa > Chordata > Aves > Procellariiformes > Procellariidae > Calonectris > Calonectris borealis. The sequence goes on along the minus strand of NC_134313.1, from coordinate 103,510,162 downwards.
AACATACACACATGGTCTGTGCTACATCCTCTGTGTGCATTTACAATATCTTACCCATGGGAATAAAAATAATTAGGCTAACCCTGCAAAAAGGCAGGCAGGCAAACCAAAAGTAGCCACATGGAAAAAAGGAAAAATACAGTTTCATAAGCCACTGCTCAAATCTCCCACTTACTTGCATTTTTTATTCAAATATGTAGCTAGGTAATGCATCTCTCACTATTCCGTTAAATTGCAATCTTAATCTTGCTTTCTTGCTCAGATGCTTTGGATATAATTAATAACAATATTCAAAATGTGTCTCCCCTACTGCATTAGGTCTGTCATACAGCATCTTCTGTTTTGCACTGCCTATTAAACCACACTCCTCTGTCAGAAAAATGGTGCCTATGGATGCGTTCAGCATACAAAAATACCATGAATGAGGGGTTCTCCTTCTACCCTTGATCACTGCCCGTTTCCAAGCCCTAGTGCCAAGCGGGCTGGGAGAAGCCAGACTGCCTCTGAGAGTTGACTCCATCCACAGGTTAAAACAACGTGCACAAAGGGGATTTTTGCGGGCCTCTTTTATTGATCTGGTTTCTTCCCACCCCAGGTTGGAGGGGGCTCTGAGCAACCTGATCTAGTTGAAGATGTCCCTGCCAATGGCAGGGGGGTTGGACTAGATGACCTTTAAAGGTCCCTTCCAATCCAAACTATTCTATGATTCTATAAAACCCAGCTCAGGGGAACAGTTTGAACAGAAGGTCCTATATCACATCTTGTCACCTACAGACAGGAGTCCTATCAAATGGCTTCCTAGGCACCTCCCAAGTGTCTGAAGTAGCCCCTTGCCATGAGTGAGACTTCATTTCTGTAATAGGGCTCCAGTCAGGGTGCGTCTCACCCCAGGATGTACCCAAATGGACAGGTAGCAGAAAACTGGAAGGAAATATATTCATTCCTTCATATAATTTCCAAGTCCTTTATAAGATGCGGAGCTTTATTATTCTTACCTAGAATGTAAAGTGGCCCGTTTCATGTAACACTGGAAAATGAAGGTCAATGAAGGTCCTGTTAAGGAACTGGGCTTAGTAACTCCTTTCAGCAGATTTCAGTTTGGGGGAATCATCCCTTTATAGTATTTGCCATTTGTTACATGAAAAAACCTGCTACACAAATAACATACATAAAACACATCCATTAGTGTTTAATAGGTGTGCTAGAGATAGGAATGCCCACTACATAACATCTGTTAATATGACTTCATTATTCTACTTCATTCCCCATAATAAATCTTTCATAATTCTGAAATTAAATGCATGACCGGTACCCCTATTCAAACCACCCCCAGTATTAGTTTACAACATAAGTGACTGTATCAAGCAAAAGATAAAACAATAATAAAAATAACCAGAATTTTGACCAATGAAACCCAAAATACGTGCTACAACAATGTCATAAAATTAGGAGTGATGTGCCCTAACACTTCCAGGATGAGTGCCCAGCACACAAGAGTTGGTTTCAGTTATACCATAGTTAAGGAGTGCTGCTGCTTTAGCCATTACTTTATTAATGTGCTCGCTGTAATTGCATTTGTCCTTAACAAGAAGAGGAAACAAAAGCAGCCTGGGGAATCTGTAAGACAGGCAGGGCCTGCTCAGAGTAGCTGCTGGTAAAATGCTGGTATTGATGGAGGTGGAAATTTGAACACAAGGCGCAAGCAGGTCTGGTTGAGCTGCAATATGGAACTGGGGTCAGCTGAGGGTCAGAAACTGGCCATGAATGCTCTCCCAGTGGTAGCCTGGGACACGGGCACAGCAAGTGGCCATTTACTCCAGCAGAATCTCAAGCTCAAGCACCAGAGAGCATGTTTGTCACCCAGCACCATCAGCTCCTGGTTTTGAGGTGAAGGAATGAGTCTCTCTCCCAAGCTCAGTCTTCTCTGCATGTCCCTGTTTAGCCCTGCAAGGCCAAGCAAGGTCCTCCATCTCTCCAAAAGCCAGATGTGACCCCATTGCTACCTCATCCAGCTCACTCTGTTCCACTCTGTTCCTGGCTGGTACTCTCATGCGTCTCCGTCTGAAACAGGTCTACCAATTTCACTGGTCCCTTCAGCGGGGGTGAAACTGTTGTAACCTCATGGAGCCCTCCACTGATGTCAAGAGGAAAACATCTGTATCAGTGTATTGAGCCTCAAATCACCGAGGCATACAGAGGGCAAGCTACATTAGTCTCACTGAAGGCAATTCCTCATGTTGCAGCTAGGACATAAATAGGGAAATACAGGAGAAACTCACATTTCAACAATAACCAGTGTCACCTCACTGGTCCAAAATATGGTATGTACTCCCTTCTTTTAAGATCAGTTAGCTTCATGGTGACTGGGCTGCTTCTTTAAAATGACCCACAAAGGAAGATTGTTTCTAAAACAAAGCTTAGGAATATGTCAGTCTGAAAGCAGAACTTGCACTTGAGTGATTAGCAATTATGCATCCTGCAGTTAATAGGCTCCACACATGTTAGCATATACATTGATCTGTATGTTAATCTCTCTGCTTTTCTGAGGATTTTCTCTATACCTGAAAAAAAAAAAAAAAGAAAGAAATTCACAGAAGAAACAATAGTGTTTATGTAAGAGAGTTGTTGCTTGATTAGCATTAGCTGTGCGCTCATTATAGTGCAAGAAAAATTAAAGGGGAGGGGAGGGTGAGAAGTAGGAGAGAAGGAAGAGTGAACTCCGAGTTGTTGGCAGAATGTGTTTTTCATGGAGTCTGCAAAACGCTTTGGAGAGGGGTTTGCATGACTGGATTTTGAAATCCTTATAACTTGGAAATCAGTAAGATAAATGGAGGAGAACTGAAAAGCTAGTGGCCTCAGTCTTGATGATTCCAGGATAAATCCTTTTAATAAAAATGAAACTGCAACAGAGCAGAAACTCTAATTCCTACTTTTGATTTAAAGATGTTTACCTCTGTATCTGCTACATTTCTCGGGTTTTATTCTCCTCCTATCTTTTCAATTTTATCTCTCTGGCTACCCATATGGTTAATTGTTTTTTGCATTTATTCTTCAATGATCAAGCATGCATATAACACATTAATATATGCAGACAGTGGGAACATACATATAGTTTTGCTTTGTAGTGGCTCCCAAGAAGATTTAATGGAAAATTACTGTCATCCTATAGTTATTTTGTTCATGCTTAAAACATGCTGTTGTCTGTATGGGAAATTCACATTTGTGACACATGCAGAGAGAGAGGAAAAGAAGAGAAATGTCATTTAGAGAGAACTTACTTACAGATAGATTTTGCTGATGATGGTAGTGGCAAAGGAGTTGTTTAAAAAAGTGAAACAAACTGCAGTGCTTTCACAGCATTAGGGTTCCTACACTAGTTAATCCATCAGAACTTGGCTTTGACAAGGCTTGGTTTATATAATAAATGTTTGATTAATTTATACGTTTCTACAATATAACAACAAGAATTGGGAAGTTCAAGATTTAATATCCAGGCTTCCCTTGATATACACAAGGGGAAAAAATACATTTAAATCTCTCATTTATTTTCCAATTAACTGTTCTTTATCCGTGCATTAATATTACAGATGTCTCAAGAATAATTAAAACAGATAAGCAATTTATAAAAATCTTCACATTTCATGCTAATTATCATAATGTAATGTTACATTTCTATTAGCAGCTTTTTTTTCCTCCCCCCACCCTTTACTTCTAGCAACTCTGGGACCTTAGCCAGTCAGCAAGTTATAAATCTTTGTTAAAATACAACACAAAGCTAAGAAGCTTGCAGCCAAGCAAATTGGACAGTGATGGAGCTCTCCTTCCTTTACCTTCATTTCCCAACAGCCAGCCTGTCATCAAATATGAAAACAATAATGGTTTTTCACAATTTCTCACTCTGAAGGCTAAGGGGCTCCCAGGACAAAGAGTTGTGAGTATGGACTTTGAAGGATCACAGCCAGGCCATAAGAAAGGCAGAGGAGAGCAACTTGATCCTAGGATCTTGTTAGAGACATAAATCATGGGCCTACGAAGGAACTACAGAGTCAACATACCTACTACCACCATATCACGCAATTATATTTACAAGCAATTAAGTCCTGTCTGAAAATTAGTTGGCTTGTTTATTCCCACCGTTCCTATGCAAGATTATTACGGGGATTTAAAAATAACCATTCTAAGGGGAATTTCTACTGATATTTAATGTTCAAGCCATCAAGTCAGAGAAGAGAAATAATGCTATGTGCTATTACACGAGCTCTCCCACACCTCCATTCCAGCCACCAGTAGAACGAAACACGTAGTCAAGCTAAACAACATGGTTATCATGAGCAGTTTGGATTAAGAAATAAAAACAGGTTCAAAACGCTGATCTTGTGAACAGTTCACATTGATAAAGAGATTTCCTTTGCTGAAATATGAGACTTCATATCAGTGAAATGATGTACGTGCTCAAGTGTTTAAAGGAACGGGATAAACTTGTCCCATGAATTATCTAGAATGAACAACATGATCAGCTCCACTGGTAGCAATATAAATGGCCAGCACGTTAGCACGTGCACACGCAGAGGCACGCACATGTGCGCACCCCCTTCTACTCTGGTGCCGCACAGAAAAGCAAAGCGTTCAAGTGTGCTGTTAGTTGCATCTCTCAGCAGCCTCTTCCACTCAGCCTTTGAGCAGTAATTTGTTTCATAATACAGATAATGTACCTCCATATGTTTCAAAAATACACTCATCCAAGCTTTCAGAAATAATGATGTAGTTTAGGTTTCATTTTGTTTTTATTCCTGAAATAGACTTTGATACAAGGTGGTGGAAATGAGGTATTAAATAAAAATCTTGCTCTGGTGCCAAGTTCTGAAACCTTTCTTTAAGGAGAAGAGTGCATATGTGCATCTCCTCAGCTGCTACCCAGTCTATTGATTCAAAGCTGTAACAATTTTTTTATATTACTTAATTTATCTTTATTTATGGCAACATTGATAGCATTCAAACTGCATTAGATAATGTACTAGATAAGATACCTTTTTAAAACCTCTTACTGAGATCCTGTTGGGACTGGCATGCAATTGAAAACACTTAATGAAATATTTCAGGGCATATTGCCAGAGAATGAACAAGAGAATCACATTTAATTTTAAAATGCCATACAAAAATCACTTAAAATTATCATAGCTGTGGTTTAGTGTAGAAAAGGATGGGTATTATAATTTACATAGACTTTCTTTCTTTCTGAAATTATTTTCTCTCTTTGTTATATTTGACAACTCACCCACTGTCTTTTCAGAAATGCCTGACATTCCTTTTAATTAAGTAGCAAGGGGCGACAAGCAATACATTTCTAAAAGATTGCTGACTGCGTTGGGTGTGTTTTCAGCCTCAGGGCCAAATCCCCAGTTGGTTTGCTCCCTCGGGAAGAAATATCAGTGCTTACAAGTTCTGCCTTGACCTATTCTATGATGGTACGAAGCCAAATTGTAATACTCTTAGTTAGGGCTTTGTTTGCACTGTCCTTACTTCTGTTAGGCCATAATAATATTTAGGTCTTGGAGGGCTCGAAACTGTTAAGTTCTGAGGTTTCTGATGACAAAATCCAGCCAAGACACTTTTCAAACTGGAGGTCTTATCATTAATTTCCTGGGTGCTTGCACAGCCCCAGACAAAACGAGATGTCCTTCTTCATCTGTTATAAGTAAACTGAGGAACAGAGAGTTTAAGTGGCTTTCCTGCGATCACACAGCAGACTACCTCGAAGGCTGGCAATAGCAACCAACCTGCCTGTCCCCATCATCCGATAGACTGCAGAAGGAGATCCCCTGCAGGCAGCTGAATTCCATATACATTCATACTGCAAATTTACCATTGAAACTCTCCCTCAAGCACTTTTGAACAAGGAAAACTTTTGCACAAGAAAAGCCATTTGTGCACGGAAAAAAACGTTTCTACCAAGAATGTCGTAGCCAGGGGAAGCACTAAAAGGCATCTTCAGCTGACACAAAAAATCTCTAAGTTAAATGAATAAAAGCAAGGAAACTCATTTCAGATGTAAATCTTCAAAACGCGACTGTCTCTACACACAGAGGCAAGCATACAATATTTTGCTGATTCAGGTTTGGCCAACCTCGTACTAGGAGCCTGTCTTCATATATGTGAAGAATTACAAGGGAAATACATAAATGTTTTGTTGTACCTGTGCAACTTTAGCAGCTTTGAGCACTCAAACCCTTTTACCCTAATTTTGTAGACTAATATTGTTTGATTGCTACTGACATTTTTGCTCTAATTAATGTTAAAAGTATTCATGCCACAAAGACATGTGTCACCCAGCTCCATTGCATTCTAACAACAGGCAAAGAATCCACCTGGGGCAAATGATTGTGTTTAATTTAGCTTCTGTTCCTTTTGCAGCCTCCTTTGCAAGCTACATTTCAGAGGTAAATAGCACTGGATTCTTTTTATCCTGGCAATGGGCAAGAGAAACAGGTCCTTTTTCTGGCATGGCATTAAAAATTAGGGCTAAATCCAAATAAAAAGCTTGAATTCAAAATCCCTCCAAACACTGGGTTTTGACACGCACCTCCAGATTAAAATGCGTTTGAGTCCTGTTTGTAACTAGCTCTTCTCAGAGGAATCTCTTAACATCAGTGAGCCAACATCTTAAAGGATATAGCTCATCCCTTGTCTATAATCCTGGTCCTGGACCTGGATTTACATGAGCATAGGGATGTGACTACACATTATCACCATATGTTAATGTATATTTGCCTGCAGGTTTGAGAACCACATTAGTATATAGATCCTTCATAAATGTGTAGCAATGACAATAAAATGTAGCAAATATTCTGAGAACTAGCTCATCCTTTCCACTTGTCACTACCTACAAGAGTCTGTGCTGCTATCAGCTAATGTTCCCTGCAGGCAGATTTTTCCCACTGGGTGCTCGGCAATGATGAGGTTCACTGGAGCTGTTCTCTCTTCTTTTCTGTTCTTTTGAGTCCATTGGAATGATGACCCTAAATTTGGAAATTGAATGCAGCGAGGAAGCCACAATCACCAAAATTGATATGGCCTATCAGCTTGATTCCTGTTTTGCAAAGGTCAGCCTCAAGCATTCCCTGATGCTGAGAGATCTCATCTTAGAGAGATAAGCCTAATGTGGAAAGAGCCTGTGGTGAGCAGAAATCTCCATGCCAGAATGGAGATCAGAAATCAACACACTCAGATTTCATGGAAAACTTACGGAAAATAAGTTGAATGTGTGAGCTATCTGCATTCATGGTTTTGCCACTGGAAGCGTGGGTGATTTAGTACCTGCTTGAGCAGCACCGGCCAATTTATTCAAAATCAAATCATGGCCTTCCTAGCTAATAAAAGCAAACCAGTGTTAGTCACACCATCACTAATAATTAATGCCTCTTTCAGAATACATCCAAGCCTCTCAAATAAAACAATTGTCTAGATAATATCCTATCTGCCTCTTGCAAATCCCATGCACATTCTCACCAAATGCTCCTGCCATTCGCTTCTGAAGCAAAGTGATCGAGACTGAAAAACACACAGCATATGTTCACATCTGGGACATGTCAAAAGCAGGTTTTGAACCAGGGCATAGCACAGAGATGCCTGAAGCAGCAGTGATAAGTATCTTCCTTATGGCTATGATTTAAAGCCCAGGTTTACGTTGTTTGAGCTCATCTGCCTTTGACAAAGTCGCAGGTACCAATGACCTATTTCTGTTTACAGTGCCAAGTTGGAGTGGATGTTGCCTTGGAGGACACACTTCATATATCTTCTGGTATCTGAGGTGATAAACACAGGCAGGATACAAAAAATAAGTAATCAGCATAGGGAACGTGCCATGCAATTTCACATACCCATCATGGGGGAAGTGGTTTGCAAGGGTATACGTGTGGTGCTGCTTGCCAATAGACACAGATTGTTTAACAGTCACCTCCAGGCAGTAAAACCGGTTGCCAGTTCAAGTGCCAGGTAATTTTATAGGATAATTATTAACCTTACTGAAGTTATTAGAGACTAGCTACTGGGAGCCTTGTGAAGTGTGAATTATCGCTATCTGTCTGACCAGGAAGTATAGCTAATCCCCTCAAAAATTTTATGCTGAGCTGATATTTTAGATATTAGAAAAATCTTCAGAAAGGATCAAAGTACATACAATTTTTACAATTCTGAGAGAGCATTTACAAGATTTCTCTTCCATTTCTCTATCACCCACCCACCACCCTTCATACCCACCCTTCTTTCCAACAATACATTAGGAAAACACAATTCTGTCTCAGCCATCTCTGATACTGCCATCTTCTTAGTACACCACAAACAGTGAAGTAGTGATGTGAATCTCGTTATATTTTCCATGGAAAATGTTTCTAAAGATGATAGCAGAGCTAACACCATGTGCTAAGGCAGTCAGCACAGCTCTTTCAAGGTCCCACAGTCTCCCCTCCTCCTCCTTCCCACCCAAAGTAAAAATTGTTGTGCTGAGGATATAGACACTTTTCTTTTCCTCTTTATCAAAGCACTGGTGAACTACCACTGCAAGGCAGTGTGGTTACCTTCCTCTCCTTCTCACCACTTTCACCCAAGGTTGTCCCTAATGTTGAGCTTTCAGTACGTGTCCCAAAGCCAAATGCCACTATGGAACATTACAAGGCCGCATCCTGTGAAGAGAAGTGAGAGCAAGCAAGCTCTTCTGCATCTACCAGGGCCAACTTGCTTAAAGAAAGCATCACGTGTACATAGTACTGAAAAGAAATGGAGGTTAACCAGAGGGGAAGAAATTAAGAAAAGCTGTAGCCCAATTTTTGGAGGGTCTCTTCAGTCTCCTTGAAAAGGGAAATGATAGACTATCACCACAGTGTGCCCTCTTGCATATGGTATTCCTTACCATTGGTGTCTCAGCCCTGCCCTAACACATAACCATGTGTTCACACATCCTTTCTCCCTGGGTATCTGGCACAGTCATCTGTGAGGAACATGCAGAACTTGACTATTTCTGCAACAACTGCTGAAACATGGTGTCACTACCCCCAGAGACGCTAATGTCTTTGTTCCAAACCCTAGCTGATGATGCTCCCACCCATTAAACTCCTGCCACGTACCTGCATCCATACATACTGGTGTTAACTGTGCAGATGGAGAGATGGTTTCCTGATATGAGTTCCTGCCATTTCCAATCCACGGCTGGCAAGTGTCTGCCAGTAGGGAAAGCCGTAAATTTCAAAAGTCTGTCCTTTGTTGATTTGTTACCCATCTTGCGGCTGCTTCCTCTCCTCCCTTCCACATGTCTCTTTTGAAATAGCACATTTCTATCGGCATGCTTTGAAGGGATGTTCCTTTGATTATCTTGCCCTTTCTTTTCCTATCCCCAGAGCTTTGTAACTGTCTTTTTTACCCCCCGAGAGAAAAAGATGTACTGTGCTGTTGTCTTCCTTTTCAGGGAACGGTTACACATTAGTGCACACAGGCTTGCATTCCTCATACTGTTGGTTTTCTCTCTACCCACCTTATGTCTTGATGCAAGATCAGGAAATATCTTCTTCAAGGACCATACAAAGGCAAAAATTTGCTATTTCTGTTGCCCAAAAGGGGTAAATCTATGTGACAGTAAGGTTACAGAAAATGTAACCACCCAGATTTCCACCACAGAGCAACTCCTGTTTTACACAGCCACAACTGATAGAGTGACCCCAGAACTGTGAGGCATGTGGGAATCCAGCAAACACTTTCAGTTATTCCTCTAGTATACCATGGGGATTTTTTTTGTCTTATTTTGGTTTGGACTTTTCTGAATGTGGCACTAGATTAAATGTGAATTTTGTATTTCTTATGCTATCTCACTTTTCCTAAGCACGCTCTACTTACATACTACATTTGTGCCAGTAATAGACAGCTTAGTTATTCCAGAAACTAAGAGGCAGGGACACTTGTACCAATATATTCTCTTTTACGGAGCTTCTGGTATCTTTGCTTTATTCCCTAATTCTATCTTAAAGCTCCCAAAACACTGACTGTCTTTTCTCCTGTTATACTTTATATTGTAAAGGAAAAAGAAGCTTTTTGTTACCTATTTGCCTTTTTTTATAGAGATCCTGATGATATAGTTTGTAAATTAAGAGAATGCTGGGACAGCATCATTTAAGAGAGGGTTTTAAACTACTCTTTTATATAGATGGATTTACTTAATTTGTTGAACTTCTTGAGCCTTCTACGAGTCAAATGTGAAAATTAAAATAAATTTGTAAATTATTGGTATTTGTTTAGATAGAAGGGGAAATAAACTATTGCAGTCTCTGTATATATAGTCTGGTAAGGAATCTATGCATGTAGCTATAGATTCTGCTTAATCACAGTCCAGAGGCCATTGCACATCCAAAGCAATATTATTCATTTCATAAAGTGTAAGGCTGAGATGTGGGAGTTCTTTTCCTTGGTTCCTTTCCTGGAGTTTTTGATTAATCTAGGGCATGGCTTGAGTAAATAATTTCTTCCTTTTGTTTTATTGTACCCATTTTGTCTATCTGGGTTTTTTTAGCTTATTCACTCTCTGGAGTGAAGTTGTGCGTGTTCATAAAGTGCTTAGTGCACTGCAGCTTGGAGCTCAGGTAAAGCCCCTAACTAATTTTTAAGTAAATACCACCCAAAGGAAGAATTCAAGCCATCATGTTTTGTCCCACAAAGACTTCCTGGCTGGCTGGTAAAAGGTGTAAGACTTGCCCTGTCTTTAATCTTTGAGGACCCAACCATGTGTTTGCATTGGTAAGAAAAAATCAAAACGTAGCTGTATTGTGCTGGCTTGGGGGAAGGGGTAGGCACGGTCAGTCTAGACAGGAAAAATGAGTGAGAACAATTGCTTCACAGGTCTGTGCCTCTGAAGTTACTCTGCCAACAGGCTGATGCTCTCCTATTAGACAAGGAGACTCTTTTACCATTAAAGGTACCACCTGCAGCAAAAACATCTCTTTTCAGTTACGTAATGAAGTATCCTGAAAATATATTACGTCAAGTTAATAATGCCTGATACTCAGTTTTTATATACCTCGCTGTTGGAAGGGAAGGTTTCCAGGGAAATTTATTTTATTTAATTTATATATTGCATCCCATAATCAACTTTTATATGAATGTAAAATAAATTACAATAAATATTTCAGAGTGACATGCCAGCTATATCAATGTTGGCACAACGGCAGCAATTCCCTCATCAATAAATAAAGCCAGTCTGGGTCTTTTAGGTCATTTTACTCCTTGTAGAAGCCTGTTCCAACACATACACCCTCTGACAGTTAGTAGCATTTTTCTGATATGGTAGCATTTTTGAGGCTACATGCATCCACAATTACATTCTACTTGTTATCATGTCAATATTGTCCCTAACTTTAAAAATTTACCTTGATCGTAGCTGTCTCTCCTCCTAATATATTTAAGTGAGCAGCCACATCACCCGCTCTGCCTTTATTTTGCCAGGTTAAAAAAATCATGCTTTTTCATTCAGGTTTGATCACCGTTAGGGCAGCCCATTCTCTAGAAGGCCTTCTCCACATCCATTCCAACCTGGATTGATCCTGCTTAAAAATGAAGTCTTAGGAGAGGCTGCAGAGCACTGGATGCAGTTTTCCTCATGGTACAACAGTCTGCCCTGCTCACAGTACAACACCACAGATATTCTTCGTATAGGAAGCTACTTCGGGGAATTAGGTGCCTGAGTGTTATTTCATCTGGCTTAAAAGTTCTTTTTTGATTATTCCATGATGAAGTTTCTGTTTTTTTCCCAGTCCCAGCCCCCATTTCCTAACAAACATATATACACTATTATTATACTTTTGACAAGAATCAGGTCTAGGAGTTGTTATCGTTTTCCAGACTTTCCCATTTCACCAAGTAGGAAGCATTGCTTTCTAGCCACATTTACTCACTATAAACTTAGAAGCAGCTGTAAACTTGGTAAGATTATCTGATATTGTCTTGATTCCCAGATATTTCCCCTGCTGTTTGAATGTGTTACAGAGCCCCAAAAACCTATCTACCTGTCTTCCACTCCAAGGAAAAAGTTTAAAATCACCACAGTTGATGGCACAGCAACGTCCCATTGAGCGACGGTGCATCCAAAATACTGAGGATGAAACCAGCCTCTTACTGAGGATCCGTGGGGTGAGTGGAGGTTTGAGAACATGAAAAAGTAAAATAAAGATTTTTCATGGTCCTTTTCCTTTATATAGAGAGAATTCTGATTGGAAGACTGTGCTCATCTGGGGACTTGGAGAGCAAAGTCCCAAGTGCTGCACGCAGTCAAACTGTTTGGGTCAACGGGACCTTGCTTGAGCAAATAGGAAGTTTCAGAGTATTTAGGATCTAGGCCTATTAATCATTCCGCTCTGTATACATCTTGGCTCATGAAGGTCTTAAATTTTATTCTTACTAAGTCTTAAATGAGACTGACTCCTCTTGCATCCAATGTTCAGGAAGAGTTCTTTCACTGGAATAAAAACATTCCCATATGCATTTATTTCGAGGAAATGCATCCATTTTTGGTTCTTTGGTTTCCTTTATTCTGTTTCCTGAGGTGTAAATCTGCTCTGGAGTCCCTGCCATAGCTGTTTTCTTTTTTCTTTTTTCCTTTTTCTAATCTTCATTTATTGCTACAGTCCAGGCTCAGGTTCATAAATTTTCAGCCTGGGTGAATTTAAAAACCCCCACTATTAACTTCCTCCTGTTGTGTGTATCTGAATATGGTAGTGTCTTTTTCCTATGAAAAACTTTGCCAAGAGACTGTTAATCTAAACTTGTGTCATTATATCCTTCATAGAAATCCATGATGTGGAGAGATCTTTGCCATCTGCTTCCATCAGGAGGGTTATCTCAGTGTCTAGACACTGTAGTGATAGGCTTTTTAGGGTTGCTGATAGGTAGACGGGGCTTTGGAGAGCTTGCATTTAATCCTCTTCAGATGTGGATGGATGTTTTCCTGCAGCCTGGGATGAAGTTCAGAATTGTATTTCAAACAAATTTGTCCTGGAGTGTAAATGGGACAACTCTGGTTAACGGTAAACTCTAACAGGTCTGAGGGATTAAATGTGGGATTAAATAATATGAGAATCAGAGAGCCTGCATTTTGATATAGGGTATGTTTCTCTTCTTTTGTTTTTTAACACGAATAAAAATTCATCAAGCAGAGTAAAAAATTGCTCATACGCTTTTCATGGTAATGGTTTCCTTCAAGGAAAACTGTTATAAAAAACATAAAAGAGCAAAATAGAAAGGGAGTGTGTGCCTATACGCACATGAAACTTTTATCACTGACACTTTAAAATATATAGATTATAAAAAAAAAATATTTTTAAATCTTGCTAGCTGCTCACAATTTGTTTATTTTGGCACAATTCTCTTCTCAGAAAATGAGAATAAGGCAAACAAACATACTCCTGCCCCCTGCCGCGTTCTGGTTCTCGTGTGAGAGCACAATGCAGCAATGTTTGGGTCTCAAACAGCAGAAAGCAGCGTCTGTTCTGAAAACCTGCCTCCGTGGAAAGTTTTAAAACTGCCAGACATTCCTGCGCTGTGAGGTGTATGTCCTCCAGCAGCGCTGCTGGTGTTCCCACAGTCCCCAGCACAAGGAACACAGTCCCCCCTGCAAAGTGGTCAGTGCCCCCATGATCAACTGGTTTCAAAGATGCTGAAAGTGCTTTTACCTGACAAGAGGATCTCGCTATCGAGATGCTGGTTCTTCATCTGTGCCCTTTTCTGGCTGCTCTGAGTGCAGGTCTCGACAACTGCCCCCACCCCAACCACCTCACTTGCAAGCCTCCCTGGACAGACTCACATCGTTCTTGCCCTGGCTCCTACTCTTGCCCCGGCTCCCCAGCCATCTTGCAAACTGAGTTTGGTTACCTTGGGTAGTATAGCTGGGATACACCCAACTCCCCTTCAGGAGAACTAGTTCATCAAGGGGAGTTCCTCAGGAAACCAGTCTGGGACTGATCTTATTTTTATTATTTACCAATACAAAAGTAGGAGTGTGAATGAGTGAATGACAATTAGCCATTAGCAAGGACAGAAAACATTGTCAATATGGAAGACTGAAGGAAGAAAGACCTTGTTGCCCTTTCAGATTGAACAGGTAGAAATACAAGTATAAAATTATGCATTTTAAGAACTAATAATATCTGTTATGAGGTGGAATCAGCTGAAAAATCAGAGAGGATAGGCGTGTTCAGATTAGTCAGATACAAGATGGTTGGAGCTAGCACTATTAATATGGTTATGAAAAAGATATATATGGCCCTTGGAGATACGTGGCAACTATCTCCAGCAGAGGAAAGAAAGCATTCATGCCCTTATAAGACAACGTTGATGGCGTCCCACCATGAACGCTGCAGACTGCATTCTGACAATCCACGCTTACAAGCAATAAAATTGGGAATGGAGGATACCCATGTAACTGTTCACGAGAATGGAAGGACTATCATGCAAGAAAGATTAAAAGACCTAGGACTGCTTAGCCTAGGTAAATAAAAGCTTGAAGGAAATACGATTGCTGAAGATAAATGCAAAGCTAGAGGAGAACTACTGAAGTTATCAGACAATCCTGGCAGCAGAACAAATGGGTAGAAGGGAGCCATGGATACAGGCATGCTGGGAAGCAGGAGAAGGTTTCTAACCGCCAGTGTCAGGAGATGCAGCATGTGGAATAAGCAGCATATCTTTCAGTGTCTTCGAGACAGAATCGGACGTGTTTCTGAAGGAGACCACAGAGCGTGGCTTCCTGCAACAGCAGAAGTGACCCTGCACATCCCTCACTCTGTGCCCAAACCCAAAGCTGCTTCAAGCAGCTTGTGATTGTCAGGGAGCACAACAAAGCCAGGCAGCCTTCTTACAGTGTAGTACTATTTCAGATTAAATTTAAGCCACAATACCAAAGTGGAGAGACACCAAAACTTCGACATGTTTGTTTTTCCTGGGCAGAATTTAACTGTCCTCCTGAACAGCCTTCTACAATTCTGATTTCCTCAATTCTCCAGTCCCCAGGGTATAGCTTTGCTCTTGCTCTTCTCTCCTTCATTCAGGTATTTGTCTCATCAAGCTTTCAAGCCTTTTTGTCAGCCTGGTTCACCTGTGGGAGACAATTCTGCACAGTGCTGGAGAAGGAATTTAAAATTCCACTCTGGAGGCGAGTCCTACATGTTGGCTAAGACACAGAATCATAGAATCATAGAATCATTAAGGTTGGAAAAGACCTCTAACATCATCGAGTCCAGCCATCAACCCAACACCACCATACCCACTACACCATGTCCCTAAGTGCACAACATGTTTGTTAGCGCATACTTCAGTGACTCCACAGCGGGAAACCCTACATACAGGGCTGAAGGACAGTTTAATTTGCTGCCTCTTCAGTCATTTACCTGTTGAAAGACTGTTACAACACAACATACATTTGACACAATAGGCTGGATTAAGTTCACCAACACACCCAACACCAGCTGCTGACCAGCCATTGAGCTTATCAAGAGCGCTGTGTGCCAACTTGGCATGCACACATCCCAAATCTTTCATTTCCAGGTCTGTAAACCCTCCGAGCCTTTTCCAACACAAGGTGGTCCTGCAATGATGCTGCCTTTTGTCCACCAAAAGTCAAACTAATAAACCAAGCATGGGTTCAGGTGCACACTTCTGCACAGAGGAGCACAATTCAGTTCTTGCAATAGAAGTTTTACACCACCTTTCCTGAAATGGTTTTCTTGAAAGGTTCCTTGAGTGTTTTCCTCTACAGCACGATGAACTGAACGTTGCTCTAACTTTTCCTGGCAGCCAACAGTGTCAAGATGCCATATTTGCAGGTGAAGATATACAGCTGAGTGATTTATGGGATATGGTCTTTGATGCCTGGCAGTCTTGCATGGAGGAAGAGTGGATGCCCTGCCTTTGCAGCACCACAGAAAGCTGATGCTAGAGTGAGCAGCTCTGGGACAGGTTGAGCTATACATTTCCCTTCAGTTGGGATTTAGAAGTCAGAACAATTGAAAGGACAGGGCTTGTTACTTGTGTTTTGCAGCCACGCAGAAGAATGCATGCTTTCTGGTCTGAGACGCTGTACGGCTATCAGTGTCTGGTTTTCATAACCGTCACTTGTTATTGTTACCTCACAGGGAATAGCAGGCAAGCTAGAAAACAAACATGTTTGTTTATCTACGAAGTTCTTATATGACAAGTGAAAAACTAAAAATCAGATAAAAGTAAGAACAATCTGCTGTGGAAAAAAGTACTTAGTTGTAACTCGGAAAAAACACCCAAATTGGTGGGTGCAAGACTGCAATGTGATCAGAAATAAAAGAAAGCAAATATGCAGTATGAATACAGGTATCCATCGTATCTGATCTGTGAAAGAAGAGCTTATATTCCTCCTGTGTGGGTTATAGCTCAGATTTCAAAGCTCAACTGCAAAAAGTGTAGGAATCTGTTAAAAATATAACTGCTCTTAACCAACAGGCATATCATAACTCCTCAGAGTGTAATTTATCAGCTATTTAAATAGAAAGAGATTGATCACACGAGGCCTCACAAATCCTATCCCACTGTCAATTTTCAGTGGTGTTTTAACATACCGAAGAGTTTGTGTTGCCCAAAACACTGCGGTGCTATGATTTACTGGCTAGGATTGATTATGTTTCTGTTA
Organism: Calonectris borealis; assembly: GCF_964195595.1. Lineage (NCBI taxonomy): Eukaryota > Metazoa > Chordata > Aves > Procellariiformes > Procellariidae > Calonectris > Calonectris borealis. The sequence goes on along the minus strand of NC_134313.1, from coordinate 103,493,475 downwards.
GCACAAATGGCTGAAGTTTTGGTCGGGGGAATATGATGGAATAAATTCTCAGCTGCCACATCAGGGCGTGAGGGTCCTTCTCACTGGGGAGAAGATAGCACGCCCCCCATGCGGCATGCTTACGGGTGCGTGTCTGTCGTATTTGTGACCATACACACAGTTCTTCCTCTTCTCTCTAAATGCTTTCAGACTATTTTCTCCTAAAGGAAGCTTCCAATTATCAGTTAAAAACAACCAATGTAATCACAGTTCCCACTGAAATGGCAAGCACATATCTTACTAAAGGTTAAATTCTGGCCAGTCCAGCATGGAAGCAGTAGGATGAGAGAAGGAAGCATATAGACTTGCTTCTCTGTCAGATCAGCGTAGAGTTTAGGGACACGCTTGCATTCCTTGGCATATAGGAGACATATAGAAGAAGAGGGAGAAAAAGAGCAAGAGCAGAACCAAGAACTATTGCAAATTCCACTTGTCATCTGTGCCGAAGTGAGGTCCAACCTTTAAGCAGCGCATGGCAGGTGAGTAATGTTGGTCATTTCTGAAGCAAAACGTGCTCACATATTTTTCCCAAACTGCTCTGTCAATTCAGTTTCCTACGTGGGAATCTTTGCCAGCTTCAGGCAGGGTGGACAAGGGTCTCCATTCTACACAGAGAGAATCATTGCCATGATCCCACAAACCAGGACATGCACTTTCCCAAACCGCTTGGACTTTTGCACCCACTTCCACAGCTTGGATTACCTGCCTGATGGCTAATTACCTGAGATGGCTAATGACAAAGTTGGTGTCTGCACACACTCCTCAGCTTGACTTTGTTGGGTAACAGCTCCGTTGTGAAACTGGTTGCCACAGGTCACAGCTGCGGTGGGGTATATTGCCATTTGGGTAACACGGGCCACGTTTCTGAGATGCCAGTGAGGTTAAGGCTGTTTGCCAGAAATACTAGGAACTGGCTTCCTGGCCTCTGAATGAATTGCTCTCTAAAATTAGCTGGCTTTTGCCTTCTTTCTTATGCTTGCTTTTTTTTTTTTTAATGTACAAACTTTTGTAATATTTTATATCATGGCATGTATGTTATTATCCTAGAGTAAATGCAAATATTTCATTACTTGTTTTTCTGGGTGGTGATTTGGACCCAAATCCAATTCTTCCAGATACAATAGGGACCGTATAGAGGAATGTTTCCTTTCTTGTTAAATACTTAACAGCAGGGTTAAAGAGTTGAGCACATTTTGCTCAAAAGACATCATTCATTGACAGCAGAGAATATCCAGGACTAAAAAAGGCAAAATCATCCATCTTTTCTCTGACATCAGCCTGCTACAGACCTTCACTACTGTGGGGACGTTTTCTTACAAATGTACTTATTTTACAGCTGAAATATAGCATTTCTCCCCACTGCTGGAAATGGAGAAGCTCCTGCTGGCTTGGAGCAGAGACTCTTTCTCTTGGAGCAGAACTTTCCGTGATCCCTCACTGGATGTAGAACAGCTCACAAAGCTGAGAGGTCTCACAAACAGCACCTTCCTGTTACCTCTGTTCACAAGACAGGAATTCTCATGCAATGACAGTTAAATGAGTGAGAAGTCTCACTGAATCACACTGCGAAATTTTCTCCTTGCTGGAGTGAGATAGTGTGCTGTAAAAAGCTGTTTAAAAATGAACAAGTCTCAGCTGAAATAAGCGAGAGCTGACAGGTTTGGTCCCGCACATTACATTCTTTTATAAACCAGAGAGATGCTTTCTGTGAAAATTTTCCATGCTCCATTAAAAAAATAATCTTTTGTCTTGCATATATGCTGTAGACAGAGACCACTTAACTGTAATGGTGGATGGGATTTATAAGGAAAGCTACACTTGTAAAGCAAGAGAGAAGAAAAAAAATGGTTTTGTACATTTAAAGGGTTACATTTCAGACTATGGAAGGATAAGAAAATAAGTTTCACTAAGCGTTACTAACAAGACAGAAAGCTACCATCAGAATCTCAAATACATACTAGGTACAACTTTCTAAGTCGCAGGAGCGGGCTGCGGGGCTTCAGAGTTCTCCTGCTCTCCATAAAACTTAGTCTATGAATTGAGGGGAAACATTCAGCCTAATATTTGGCAAACCTACCTCTATATTCCACTTTGTCATCATCCACAACAACTCATGGCTTGCACACTGGAGGAGGAAGGGATGCAGTTGCAGAAGTAATGAACCTAAGTTGCAGTGGGAGATTTTGGTTAGGCTTTCGGGAAAATCCAACCTCAAGCCTCAAATTCTGTGTTGCAGAAGCCAGTTTTCTACCACAAGAATGAAAACCAATCTTTCAAATTTAAAATCTAATAAATCTGAGGTATTTTGCTTGTGCACTGTAGACAAAGCTTATTTTTATTGCTGGGGAAAAAGTAAGAGCTAACAATTAAAAATAAAAGCTGTAACTAGAACAGACAATTTTCTTCTCACAAAAAAATATGAACCACCATATATATGCAGGCAACATAAGAGCTGATACATTATCTTTTGCCTCTATTTATTGGTAACTTGAGGCCAGATGCTGATGTCTTTACTCACAATGAGTCAAATCTTACTCTTTAAGCAACTCCATCATTGACTGAAACAGACTTGCAAGAGGAGTGAAGTACTACTTCAGTACTCCTTAGGGGTGTCAGCACCTGGCCCTGGAAGCCACATTAACGTTAAATATACTTTTGAAAACAGAGCAATGTTTAGGCTTTGCCATGTTTGATTGTTAAATTGCTATGACAAACTTTGCCAACTGGCCCATGCATACATAAAACAGAACTACAAATGTTTGCATCCAGCACAGAATGGTTACAGAATAAGCTTTATATGCTTGCATGCACATACACAAATACACATAATTCAGCTCTTTGAAGTAGAACCAACTTGAGAAAAAAACAGTCCAGAAGCTTTTGCTGTTGAGCTGAAACAAAGGCTTGGGTAACGTGGTTCTCCTTGGTTCTCTCTACAAAACAGCGCATCCTAACTGGAAGCATAGCTGTGTGACTCCTTTGGGAGTGAGAAAGCATCCAGGTGCTCTCCTGGTAAATAGGTCACTGGTGAGGGAGTTGGCAAGCCGATGTGAAAGGTATTCAGCAGCAACCAGTCTTTTGAGAGATCAGGTAGTTAATGGAAAACGTGATCCAGAACCTGCAACAGGTGAAAGCATTTCCTTGTTAACCCATCTCTGGTATTTGCCCTGCAAATGCACTCTCCAGCTTCATTTGCTACCTGATGCCCCCTCTGAAATCAATGACACATATAGCAAATTATACAATGAGAGACAGGACACAGTGAAGGGTCCTCTCAGCTCCTCCAGACCCCCATCTCTGCGTCAATAAACATGGACTTGCATCTGTTAGGGTATATCTAATGGTTGCACTTTACTTCCTATACCTTTTCACCAACAGAACAGCAGGAAATGAAAACTCTGAAGGTACCAGCAATTCAGGCAGGAAGACAGATGATCTGTTCTGCTTCTGAGGAAGCCCAAGACACCAGAGACCAAGAACACTCAAGCAGACACAGGGTTTTATTCTAGGGACTGGAGCCCAATTGTTTCTTTTTAAAAAAAATCATGAGTATGATTAATATTTGTGTTTGGGGAAACTACCGTAGTGGATTGCTTTTCTGACTAACTAATTCTCTAGAAGAAAGTGAGTGCTGGGAGTCAAGAACTATCACTCAGGAGAGGTTTACTAAACTTATCAGAAACCTTTGTTTGCTTCTCTGTCTTATTTGTCTATGTCCTGGTTTCATGTCTGAGAGTCACAGGATCACAAGATCACAGAACTGTTCAGGCTGGAACACGTGTCTTTCTGCCCAAAGTGAAGTCAGCTGCAGGATCAGACCAGGTTGCTCAGGACTTTATCCTGGTGGGTCTTGAAAACCTCCAAGGATGGAGACTGCACAGCCTTCCTGGGTTTCCACTCCACTGCTTGGCTGTCTTCATGGGAAAGCAGTTTCTCCTTATATAGACTCCGAATCTCTCTTGTTTTAACGTATGCCCATTACTTTGTCTTCCCACCACACACTACTGTTAAGAGCCTGGCTCCATCTTCTTAAGTCCTGCTGAGGAAGGCAAATATTCCAGCAGGTATATTCCCAAAACTAATATGATGGGAACTTTTACAATCAGATTTAGTATGAGCATATTACCAGCTTTATGACAGTAGACTTACTTTCTGAAGGTAGAGTGTTACACCATAGCAAAATTGACCAATTCTGGCAGAATATAGGGACACAATCCTTCAAGAGATGAAACATTTACCAAAAATAGACCAATCGGACTAGTAGTATGTAAATTCTAATTCAAAGAATTATTTTCTGTGTGGGTCCTCAGAGATAAATAAGTACACAGAAACTCTCCAAATATTTAACACTTGCATGGCCACTGCCACCCACACACACACACAGTAGTAGCTCCATATTACAGATTTTTTTTAATGCTGCTTTTACAGGGAAGAGTACCATCAATATTCTCTACAACATCTTTTGAAAACAGGCATGAACTAGGTAGGAGTACAGCAGATGGAAAGTCTTCATACATGTAAAAAAGAAATGCTGTAAAGCAGATGGTGATCAGTTTTTCAAGTCAACTAAAAGGAGGCATTCGTTTTCTTCGCATGAAAGATACTAGCAAAAGATTCCAGTTATGAGGGCAGAAAGGGGTGGACCACCTGGGGACCCTGTGAGAGTAGAGTATGCTCAGTAAAACCTTTTAAGAACAAGTCAACATCTCTTGGAGGTGAAGGGTCTACCTTGGGATACTTCTGCTTCAAGAGTTAGATGAAGTTTGATTTCCATATTCTGGAATATTGTCCATATTCTGGTTTCAGGATATCCACCCTGGTCTCATGGATCCAGCTTTCCTTTGTCACCTTGAAGGGTTAGCTCCCAGGTTTTTAATGTCACATATGAATCTAGCGTTCAGGAGTAATTAAAAAAAAAACCCACAAAATAACTGACTGCTTGAGATAAAGAATAGAAAAATCATGAGGGTGGTGCAAGGACAAAAAGGAGAGCAAATGAGTAAGGAAATCAAAGACCTGAAGGACAACAGAGAGATGAATTCTGGGAGAGCAGTAAGGCTATTCTTGAATTTGCTGAGAAAAGTGGTAGACAGTACTGTGGAGTATCATAAATGCTTCCCAAGCCATAAGACTTGATTCCTGTTGCCAGCAGATTCACAACTTCACAGAAGAGCTGTGGATGGGACAGAACCCAAGAGGAAGAGTAACAGCCTTGGGCTGAGAAATGCTTTTATTAGCAAAGACTTTGCACCTTTGGGTGATAAGTATCATTCACCCACACATACCTACAGATGAGATAACTGAGAAACAGAACTGTAGGCTCTTGGGTGTTAGGACCAGCTCCTACTCACTCTGAAGCCCAGTAGAAAAATGTTTGTTCCTTAACTATGAAGTTGCACATTAGCTCTTAGCCAGAAGGCCACATGAAAGAGGATCCTGGTTCTGCCACAGCTCTTACTCCACAAAACCTGATTCTTGAGCTTCAGTGTCAGGGTGTGTTCAGGTTTGCAAGGCAGAATCTGATTTACAAATTAGAGCAATGTCTGTTAAAGTAACTGTATCTGCTACAGACCTGTGCTTTTAAATCTATACTTGCATTACACAGGAGGAATGGTTAGCAGTTAGATTGCGTGACCTCTGCAAAACTCTGAGGGGAACAGCAGAAGAGTTATTTGCATAGCTGCAACAGGCTTAAGACTGTTGAGTGATTGAATGAAGAATGAAAATAAATATATTCACCATGAAACAAGACAATTTGAATCCAGAGCACTTCTTCAACCATCTATAGAATATTTAATTGGTATTAAATTGGAGCTTGTATAGTGTAAGCAGAACCCTTCAATTCTACCATGGCAGTCTAACCACAGAAAAAAAGGAAAAACACAAGTGTCCTTATAAAGTTGAAGCCTGTGGTTTTGGATTAACAAAGTGCTGTGATTTTTTTTTTTTTTTTTTAGATCAAAAGTTCAGTCTAGTTTGTTTTGCAGATTCCCTATACCTTTGCCCTGCCAGGCTTTGACTGAAAGGACAGCAGAAGTATCAAAATATCTCGTATATTCCTGTTATTGCAATATTTCTGGCTCAACCAAAACCAGGATTCTTCTGCTTCCCCTGACCACTGGCTGACTGAAGTCTGTTCTTCCAGGATGGTTATTTAAGAGGTGTGACTGTCAGACCCAGCCGAGCAGCGTTTACTTCCTCTGCCAATCCTCCTTGCCAGAGATTGCTGTCATTTTCCCAGGGGCATGCATGCTCAGAGTAGGGCAGTGTTTCATCAACCTCCCTGAACCATACGCGAGGCGGCTGTTTTATTGCAGCACTGCGCAAAGGGTTTCCTCCCACTTCTTTTTGTGCAGCCACACATGTTATACATCCCCCAATGTGGGGAAGAGCTGCAGACATGGATCAAAGCTGCTAATAGAATCATGGAATAAACGAGGCTTAATAGGCTAACTACTTCAAATGTGATTAAAGTTACAAGAAACCAATCCTTCTCCTTAACCAGGCCTGGCAGTTTCAGGTTAAAAACTGATTTTGTGAGGTTAGATGCTCTTCTTCCACATTAGTCTAGTTTCTGTATTTTTCCGCTGTTCCCACAAGCTACAATTTGCACATTTCCCGACAGAACCCTGCCAAGCCATCAAACAGACAAGCTGGCAACTTTAGGGACTGAGCAGCAGTTTTAAGCAGAAGAGAAGGAGCCAGCCAACTACTCGGCTCCCTTCCCCCTCCCAGCAAACCTCCATGATAATTTTGTAGGTCCTGGTGTTTTTGTTCACCTTGTATAACCAGTAATTTATCAAGTTTGCCTCTCCCTGTTGCTTGCAGGCCTGCATATCGTATTGATTTAAAATACAGAAGACGTTAAATTTAACAGTGTTCCCTTGCAGTAGATATTGCACGCAATTGCAACTTTCTTCACGTTCATCTTTCAAGGTATTCCACATATTAAAAATATGAAACGAGATTATTTTTTCATGTTAATTAAGAGTTATTGTGACAGAGGGTGACCTGAATGTAAGAGAGTTTGGCTACAGTAGTGATAGATCAGGTGTATGTTCATATTTTTTCATCTCTAAAATATGCCATGTTATTTGCATTGTACAATACATACATTGTAATCAGCCAGTAGTAAATTCAGGACAGGAGAAGACTTGCAACGGATGCTACCTGGAATATGATGAAATTAAATTGCTAAAGAAAGAGAAGAGACAGTATTTAGGAGACATGTTGCAACACATGTTGGATTTTGAAAACATCCATCATTTTCTGCATCAGTGAGGCTAAGACCATTTGCAAGGCTCATACCACCTGGTAAGGGACAGCTTTCCTGAAAGGAAGAGTTAATAATCAGAAGGGACCTACACAGAGGTCTGTGTAATCGAGAACACCACAGAGAAGGTGCACAGGGATTGAGCGTTCACTGCCTGTCACAATATGAGAGCTAGGGGACCTCAAATGAAATTAACAGGTGGCAGGTTTAAAATAAACAAAAGGAAGCACCTTCTTTTAACCCATTACGCTATGGAAATTCATTACCACAGGATGTTGTGGATGCCAAAAGCTTGTACAGCTCCAAGAAGTGATCAGACAAGATAAGGTGAGAAAAGTTAAACAAAGGCTACTGAGCACAAAGGCATTGTGGTTGTTGCAGGACATCCCTGAGCCACAGGCAGCAGAGGAGGCACCGTGATACCCTTGCCTGTTCTTATAGCCTTCCTGACAGGTCTGTCCTCGGCTACTGCTCCACAGGGCCCTTTGATCTGAACAAGAAAGCCATTCTTACACTTCTATATTAACTGGCAACCAATGTGCCAGATCTGGCCAATAAAGCACTCCTGCCTGGCTTGCTCTCTTTTCCCAGAGGAGTCTGGGAATAGCTGTTCAAGAAGCAAATGCCACCCAGATGGCTCAGCTACACTCACTTGTAACCCAGCACAGAGATGAACGGTGGCTGCTGGGGGTGCAACCTCTGCCAGAGCTACAGCTCCCTGCTCCCTCACAGCAGCAGCCATCAGGCTGGCAGGCTCGGGTCCCATCCCCAGCTCCCCCAGGGAAGCAGGAAGCACCTCGAGGGGTTTGCTCAAGACAGGGCCAGGAGGAGCATTTATCGAGTGTGGGAAGGGAGAGAGACTGTGGCCAGACCAGTATGAGCAATTACCCTGTGACAGAGGGTGATGTGTCCTGCCTGTGGCACAGAGGACATGTGCACCTACAGCCTATACTTAGCTATGGTGAACACTGGAGCATTTTCAGCCTCGCCTGTCCATCAAAACAGGTCATAAAACAAAATATAAACCTAAAATCTTCTACTCTCCTAGTATACATCCACTGAAGGCAATGGGAGCTCTGCTGTTAGCTGTCGAGGCATAAGATCAGCCAAAAAAATGCAAGCATGGTGGTACAGGGTTCCCCCCACCCCCGCCCCATTTATATTTTTTTCTTCCTTATGTTCCAGGGCAGAATTACATGGCAAATACATAACCTGGTGGATTAATCTAAATAAAGTCTCTACTCCAGCTCCTGGAGGTAACCACCTGATCTCCTTATTCAGCATAGATTATATGATTCTGAGGTCTTTGAATGGCAGAAGCCAAAAATGCCTCATAAAACATAAGGTACAATCTGAATACATTTGATTTTGTAAGATGGTGTTAGTATTCAAGGAACATAAGAAGCACGAGTTCATCATCAAGTATTCCAAAGACTGATCAATGTTCATTTATGAATGCATGTATAATGTATCTCTCTCAGTCATAAGTTCATGGGTTACACGCCTGTAAAGAAATCTGTGAAAACTTAAACAAGAAGCTGTCATCCCATCAGTCTTGAAAAGCTGAGACAGCAGAGAAAGGTACTTTGCTAATGGAGCTCTGGTTCTATTTTTGCTTTCTACCTAATGATTTTCCTTCTGCCTTTTAGTTATTTCAGCTACTTTGCAATTTAAAAATAACTATAACACAGCAGAATAAAACACTTTGTGTTTCTAGAGATTCTTTAAGAAAACTGAATCAGAACCTTCCTTATAGCCTCCCCCTAGACAGTATTGCCTTTTTAAAGAAGTGATTTTTTTTTCCCCCCCACCCCTGCTCTGGTTTCAGACAGTCAAGTATTTTTAATTGTGCAGCAGGAATTAAGCAATTATGAATAACTTCATAATGGACAACATATATTTTAGACATATATACATAACTAAAGTAACATCTTTCCAGCAAACACCGCACTATCTCCTCCAGAAAAACAGAAAAACTCATGAAAAAAGGGACACACACCCACCCACCCCTTTTTCTTGAGCAGAAATCCCTTGCTTTTCTAAAGCATTAAACACGTCAATTCTTTAAAATACAGCCTGCTGTATAAATCACTGAACAATGAAAGGGCTCTTAAAGAACCAGAAACGCATCGAGATTTACTGCCATGGATGTATATTCTTTCAAGACTCCTCCAACCACTTTTTTTTTTCTTTCCGTTTTCCCTTTTTCTTTTCAGTATCTGACAAATAAGGTTCCTTATTCTTGTCCCTGCAGAGGGCAACAAAGAGCTTTGCTGCTGGTCAAATGGTTTGATTTGCACCCTAATGAAATACTGTAGCCAATTATACCATCCTCTGGCTACCAGGCGCTTGCGAGGTCCCGACAGCCAGCCCGAAGCTCCGGGCTGACCCCTCACCTCTCTGAACGTGGCGCTGCTGCCTGGCTGCGGGTGCATTTCGCCGGCCGGCTGGCTGGGTAGCTGGGCTCCACATCAAAGGCTTGATTGTTCTGACTTATTGGCCCATGTGTCTCAGAGAAACGTATAAACCCTGTGGAAAAAGGAACGCAGGCAGGAAAGCTAGATCTGTAATCATTCAAAACATCATATAACGTTTTGAAGTTTTTTTTTCCCCTCCTCTAATGCAGTTGTTGAAGTACTGGGCTTTTAAAAATCTTGAATCAATAAATCAGTTTTTCTTTGGAAGAATAGAAATGTTGACTTAGCAGAAGTGCAGGATAATACATAAAGTAAAGTTACATATAGAAACCATTTTCAGGTTCTACACTTTGCATTTTTGCAGGAGATGTTATTAGAAAGCCTGAAATATTTAAGTACGTGGTAGTTCAAGCTGCATTCTGCTACATACAGAATATTTGCTCTTATCCATATCTCTTCTCCCCTATCTGTAGGGCTAACTACCACTTCATCTAAATGTCTGTGTGTATATTTGTGTGTATGCGTGTCAGAGTGGGGGAAAGCAGTGTTCACTCTGCTAGTGTGGAAGTTTCCAGCGTGCCATATGCATTATGGTTTGCAGCACAGCTCGTGCCTGCAGGCTGACAGGTTCCCGTCCTGTATCTCTTCATTATCATGAACCCCTGACAGCACAGCAAAACGTTCAGACAGCAGGACAAGCTGCATGAGTCCACATCTCAGCTGCATGAATCGGGGCTATCAGTCATCAGGTAAAGAATTATACTGGCAACTTTGAGAGACGTTGAGGAAAATACAGCAGAGCCTTAAATAGCAGGTGAAGAAAAACCCCACAGCATTTTCTGTTGGGTGTGTGAGCAGCGGTCTGTGGCTACATTCAGCTGGATACAGTTATGAGCACGTGCATAGATGCCTACCAGTATGCACCCCCACATTCCCCAAATACCTACCAGTCCTACTAGATCTCTAGAGGTTTGGTGGTTTTTTGATTGGTTGTTTTGGTTTTGGGGTTTTTTTTTTTATTTTTTATTTCTTTTCAAACTATAGGTAAGACTAGGGAGTTGAACAGCAACACAAGACAGTGCAAGCCAGCCCCATACTGCAGTGGCTTGTTATAGAAGGGCAAGACAAACGCCCCTCGTTAAACAACTCTGCATCACATCTGCTGCAAAACCTTGCTCAGATCTTGCAGCTGAGATGGTCTAAGGATAAATGCAGGGAAGTAGGTAGGACAGAGCAATATCTATCCTAACAGAACAACTGACAGAATTGGGTGGGGAAATCCAGGAAGGCCTTTGGCCACACCATTCTTTTTCCAGGTCTGAAACGGTCTGGGAGAGCTCATCCCACGTTCACACACGACGGAAGGGTTTGTTTCCCACAGGCTTAGCACATCATGGGTACAACCACTCCCTCGGGTGACTCAGACTTTCACATGTCGTAGAACCTACACATTTGCAAGTTCAGGGCCTAAAACTTGTTTAGAAACTTCAGGGCCTAGGAAAAAAATCCTGGAAATATATACCGAAAAAGTTAGTGTTGGAAGGTTTTTTTTTCCTTGGGTCTGGTAGGGAAAAATGGGGGGGGGGGGGGGAGGGAGGAGGAGGCTTTCATGTGAAATACTCTGTCTCAGAATGAAAAGTGAAAGAATGTTTAAAGTAATGTTTACAATGATACTGGAATTTTTCCCTAAATGGATGTTTTTTCTGAACATCTCCTTCCATCCCCTCCCCCTCCATACTTTCCAAAGAAAATATTGCTTTCCAAACTTGCAGTGTTTCCAAAATTTTTACATCTGTAGCAAGGTTAGGGCTGGGGATAGGACTGGAGTAAAGATCTGGGCCAGTAAGGTAGGGTAAAATAAGGTAGACATGTTGAAAGAAATAAGGATTATAAAACAGAAACTCGAGGCTAGGTTTCTGGCTGTGCAGACATGGGACCCTGACCAGGTTTGAGGCACAGTGTTTATTCCTGGAAACCCACTGTGAGGCTGACAGCCTTTGCAAGTGTGGATGACCTGACTTGGTTTAATCCTGAAGCTCACAAGCATCTTTCTGTAACAACCAGGTCAGGTCTAACGGCTCTTACCATTTAGAGCAAAGGGATAAAATAAGCTACAGTTTTAAAATTAAGCCAGAGTGTGTCACAAGGTTGCTGGACCCAGCCAAGGACCAGCAGAGGCAGTGCCTGGACTCAGCCAGACAGCAATCCTGCCTAGGGAAAGGATGCCCACGTTCATCTTTTTTTCTGGAAATGAGTTTTCCTGTCTCTATTATAGAGCTACAACTCCACTCACTGGGTTTCTCTTTGAAAGCCGCATACACCTGAGTTCTTGTTTTGTATAAAAGTCAGTACCACTCTTGCTTTCTATTTTCAAGATTTAATTTTTACTTCCAGTCTTAGGGATATGTTAACAGGTAGCAAATACACTCAGGAACACTGGTGTGTAGGAAATCGCCATCTTCAGCATTTGGTACAGCCATTATTATTCAAAATAAAAGTATCTGGTATGCACTTATTTTATATAATCATACTTTCTAAATTATGAAGTATATTTAGCTAGCTAAATCAGCAGACTCTTTTGTTCTTAAAGAAATTAATTTTCATAAACACATAATAAAGACATATATTTTAAATTTTCCCCAAATTTCTGGGTTTTCCTTTCCTCTAAGAAAAAAAAAAATGTCCTCTGACATTTCTCTTTTCCTCAAAAAGACCTGTAGATGTTCTGCCTTTTCTCACAGTCACATTTGCATAGCTCAAAGTGACCTGTGATAGCTGTCTGTGTGCTCACAGTAAATATAAGGTAATTTGCACTCACCATAGTCTCAAAGCACCAGAGAAAGGTACTTCAGCCCAGGATAAGATCCCACATACTTTTTTCAGCCATGGAGCCAAATTTGTTGGGGGCCTACTTCCCCTCCCTAAATAATGAGAATGTTAATTACAGTTCACAACCAGCTGTGATTCAGAAAAGCCTTTCCTAATGTAAATCCCTCTAAGGACCCAGCTGACTTCAAGAAAGTGTTTTTGGAAACTGAATTAAGAGCATGTCTCACCTGTTTTAATAGTGAGGCCAGACCTTGGGGAAAATTGTATCTAAATTCATGCGGTTTTACACCGTCTCTAAGTTATTTATATAGTGTAACAATAGTGCTGCTTGTTAGGTTCATATAGATGATAACCGCAGTTGAAAGCAGGCAGGAAAGGTTGACACAGAATAAATGTATGGAGGGTAGGAATTAATCAGTAGCAGTGCTCATTGCAGAGGCATTTATCTGTAGTTCCTCTCGCATTTCTTCCTCCAGAGGCAAGGTTATACAGTGTCCCTCCTTATAGTGCTGCACAAGTCTCTTCACTTTGCATCATGCATTTTTCATGAATATCGACTTCTCGTACCTTCTCATACCTACAGGTCCATGGCCCCATAGTAGTTAGAAGGATTTGACAGCAGTAAGTTAAACTCTGTTAGCATGCACGCATCCTGAGAAATTCACTCTGGCGAGCCACACCTTGACATCGAGCTGAGTAGTATCTCAGTTACGCCCTCAAGTAACTCAGGGTCAAGGCTAAGAATAACTCCTTGGTACACACCCAGCTTACAGTACTCACAAAATTCACCATTATTTGTGGAGGTACCGCAACTGCCCTGTAGGTTATCCGCTCGTAACACCCACGCAAACACATCTCAGCCTTCACCAGGTCTCCTCTGCTCTCCGTTACAGCTCAGGAAATAGCTGGGAGAGGAAAATTCGTTTCAAATATTTGTACTAATACAAAGTTAATTTCTCGGTGAAGGTTTCTACAAACCTTTCATGATTATTTCATAGGAATCCTTCCAAACTACAAGTTCCCCGGCAGGAAAATCCACAGAATAAAAATCTTCCTACCTCATTCACCCTCAGCAAATTTCAGCTGAGCTGTAACCCGGCTGCGGACATTAACAATTCAAACAGAGAATTTAATTTCTGCATTTATAACTCACAGTTCTCAGTGGGAATAGTTACATAAATCACACTGTTTTGCTTTTGTTCCTGATTGCACAATATAACAGTGTGACCATACCAGAGTGAAATTTTCATGTTACACCCAGATATGGATTTCAAAATTTCTTCTCTGTTGGCTTATTACTTTGGCCATCGAAAGAGGGAAGGAAACAATACTATATAATTAACAAACAGCGTACATATTTAGCCGAAAAATTAAACTATTAAAATTGGAATATCCTAAATGTAAAAATTGATGAGTTATACAACAAATACACTGTTTCTTTAAACTGTTCGGACTGGATGTTTTAAAATACATACTATAGGCAATACTTATTGATTATTCTGCGGTATAACTGCATCAGTAGAAGGAGGGAGATACAAGTGAGGCTGGGGAAACATCCACAGATCCCTCTATCTCTAAAGAGCTTGGCAGCAAGCTCCAGCTCCAGCTCCATCCAAATATCCTTTTGTCAAACACAACTTACTTATTTCTACCTAATCCATAGGCTTTTTGAGCTCCCACTAAACTAAACCAACCTCACAAACACACTCCTGCTCTATACAAAACAGCTCTGAGATATTACAGGAGCCATCAGGAATGGCATCCTGATGGGTTTTAGGCAAGATTCATTTTGGCAAAAGATTTCTAGCAGCAGGCTGCAGCTTTAAATTCCCCTGGATATCTGCCCTGGGCTTCCTGGAGTTGTGCCTAAATATCTAACTACATCCAGGTACATAGAAAGCCGAATTTGCTTTCTCTGGCCCAGAAGGCTCACGCCAAGGAGGGGAGCAGCAGGGAGCCGGCAAACCCCTGGGGAAGTTTCAGAAGCACAGTTCTTTCCAGGGCTAGCCCCGCCAGCCTCAGGCACTGAAATATTTTTGAGATGTGGGTTTAATTTTTCTGTTCGTTCGTAGGAGAGGTATAAGATGCGCAGCTTTTTTGTTGGCCTGCCAATCTGTTCCCATCCCTCGCGCTGCCCTGCACTGTGTGCAGCCATTTAAACCAGAAAGAGCAAGTACATCATTTGGCTTCAGCCAGAAGCTGTAGTTTACCGACAATTTACATCAATATCAACTACTAGACTGGGGAAAGCAGTGGAGAATCACGCCTTTTGTTGAAATAGTTAGGTGGTATGGGTAATGCACGTGAAGTGTTTTAAAACTGCTTCTATCTGCTGGCTTGCAGAAGGACGCACAAGCTCACTCCCTCGTTCCAGTACACGGCAGTGAACTTCACATAGCATTGACTGAGATTTATGGATGGTATTTATTTTAATAATGATGTTGGGTGAAACCAATCCATGTTTTCTCAGAGGGAGCACATGCCTCGGAGTGAAAAATAAAAACAAACTATTTTTCTTGGGGAAGAAAAAAAAGAAAAAAAAACTCTTAGGAAAGGGTCAATGTAAATAAAGTGAAAACCATTCAAGAATGAGATGTTGAGGGACATTGGAGTCATCAGCAAAGCTAATAGCTTAGATGTCTTGGATTTGAGCACCTCCTCAGCACAGACCCTCATCCTGACAGGCCATGCTGTTATTCTTCTCAATGAGTGTTAAACTCGGAGGAAAGGGCTACTGCAGCTATGCTCAAGGAAAACTAATCTTCTGTGGTACTTCACTGTACCACAGCACGTTCTAACTTTCCCTATTAGCAAATACAGTCCTGTGCTAATGACAAGCCAGACCTGCACCATGAACAGGAGCCACTTATTTTCTGAGGGGGAATAACACTTTTTTCCCCCCCTTTTTCTCCCCCTCACCTCTAACCCCCTGTGTGCTCTACTCTAATGAAAGGTCAGAGGTTAGGACTTTATTTTCCTCCAGACCATGAATGCTAAATAGCACCAGCACGAACAGTTCAATGACCTCTGTGTGTTCTGAAGCCACTGAAAAATGAAAACAAATGTTAATCTGGGGTCTGACTCAGACTCTCTTTGCTGATCTATACTTATGGAGCACATTAGGGCCACTTACGAAATCAGACTGTGCGGTGATCTCTGACCCCGCTCCGTTTTCAGATGGCCTTGCTTCATTTGCTGGAAGCCTGGCGCTGCCGCTGGCCTCGCAGCGCGGGGGCTCGACGCTAATTCTCCCGCGGTGCCCACTGCCGCTCACGTGCAACTTACATAAGCCAGAGCAATCGCTAGCACACATCAATGGCAACGCTCCAATTTAGAAGTAGATGGCTGGAGTAGGTGTTATTAGTACCCTGTGTCAAGCTGTGATTGCTCACATATGGCTGCAGGCTGAATAGCACTTTTGATTCAGGGCAGAGGAAGAAAAAGTTGGTGGTAAGAAAAAAAAAGAAGATGAAGCAGGCTTGGTCTTACCATTTTCTGATTTGAAATGGCTGGATTAGAAATAACTACAGCCAAAAAGAAATCAAGTTGGATGTCATCGAGATACCTATATGTATAATTGTCTGGATTCCTAGGTGGTCCTGCTCTTAAACTGAAAGTCCTAGTCCAGTGACATTAAAGCCACATATTCAATAGCAAACCAGTTGTTTGCAAAAGGCTTCTGATGAAGAATACATTCTTCTTGGTCACATGACAAAAGAAGCAAGAGAAATATTTTCTCTGTAAGGTTAATATTAAACAACAGTAGTGTTCTTGCATTTAATTTCATCGTTCTGAAACAGATACTTTTCATTTCTTACTTTTTTTTCTTTTACCCTACCCTTTTTCCTGTTCAATGTCTATAATGCAAATAAAAACCAGAGTTTTAAGTCTGCACTGTTGAGATCTGAAGATTATTGTTGGTCTATGAATGTAAGCTGTGTGAAGACTGTTACAGAATTTGCCTTTTTTTTTTTTTTCTTTCTCTTGAAAAATCTCCTGGAGTAAAAATCATATATGTCACATTAGTTTCTATTTGAATATTTCTTACTGCAGGACTGCCTAAAAAGCATATAGTGTGCATATACAGTATTGCGTAAGGGAAAAAAAGAAGAGACGAGACATGATAGACTCTATTAAAGCTTGCAAAGAAAAACAAACAATTAAATAAAATTCTCCTTTGAAACAGTCAAGCCTCAAAACAGAAGAAAAGCCAATGAGCACTTCATTCGGGTTGGGCTGAACATATTTCTAAGCTTACAGGTACATAAAGCCCTGGTATACTAATGTATTGTATCTCCCTGCTTGTGCACTTAAAAGCAATGTGCAATTTTCTCTGCTTCAACAGGGCTCTTCAAGTGAAAAGGCTGAGCACTAGGGGTCAGAAATCACTAGACATTCTCTTTCATAAAGCAGCAATTGTTCACAAATTTCCTGCATACTTTGAGTACCATTAGTTTCAACTGGTTTTAAAGAATACAATTTGGTCTTTGCTTTTGGGGACATCACCTAGCATTGTATTTGCAACAATAAAACTAATGTTGGCCCACTTCATTATTTGCAATTTTCTTTGTTTCAGGTTTCAAGGTAAATCTAAGTCGGTTGATAACTTCAACATGTAGTGGTTGGCAATTCTATTCAGAATAACAAAAAATCATACATTGTTATTATTCATTATTTTTAAGTCATTTAGATGGGTCTGGCCTATGCTAACTGAGTTATTCAGAAGGTCAGGTCTTTTATATTGTGATGGATACATATATTGGCTGGTATTACAAAGTCAGCATTTACTATAAGTTTGTAAAGTAGTTGACTGACACTCAAGAAAAAACACCACAGTCTTCTTAATGGTGACAACCATAAGTGAGTAGATTAGCTGTAGATATATATTCACCTTTAAGCTATAAAAATTGGTAAGACTGAGGAAAAAGCTGATGTGGGGAAGGGAGGGAAGAAAGAAATCAGTCTATAGGAGCTGTAGATTACCAGCATTGCTGGAAGCAAAGCCATTTCAATTTAAGGATGTAAAACTTAATTTAAACATGTCTTCTCTTGAGTTTCCCAACTTGCTGTCCTTACTCATGTTTTGAAATCCATCGGTAATTTTCATCAGGTATATCTTGACAGTGCCTTGTGCAAACAACCTTAGTCTTGAAAACTTCCCCCCTACCTGACAGCCTGAATCCTGAGCGGACTCACTCAGCAGACCAGGAGCTGAACTGACTGCCAGTAGGCAAGATTCACCATTTTTGTGTAAAATCCTAAACATTGAAGTATTCAATTTAACATATTTTGCCTTAGGCTATGGGATAAGCTAAGTGATTAACTGATGTAATTCTGAAAGGGGGGATGAGGTGTCAAGGGGTATTTTGCAGAACTGTCCAGGAGAAAAATCTCTTCCATTGAGTGCTTCTTGTCTAAATTTCTGGCATCCTTTAAAACCTGTTTCAGTTTTACTTCATTCTAATTTTGAGGTTGTTTTGCATGTCTCCTCTTTCTTTTCCCTTTGCTTTTCTTCTGGGTATTTATAAAAATTATCTGTATGATATTTATGTAGCTTATGTAAGTATTTCTGTAACTATGCATGAGGATACATAACATTATAATAATATAAAGCTGCATTAGCACCACAAAAGAATATTAAACCATACAAAAACATAGGCACTTTTCCTAAGTGATCGTACTCAGTGTTGTGGTTTTGGATGGAAGGACAATGCAAGGGGAGCTGAATGTGAAAGGAGGACTCTCCTCCCCTACAAAATTAGTGAGTTTTAATTACCAGGGTGGCGCTTTCCTTATGTATGGAGGGAAAAAACCTTGCATACTTAAACTTCACTCTTCTGTGAAATATTTTCTTCTGTTTGATCTAGTCTGAACAGAGTTTGGTGTTCTTTCCTTGCATAGGACTCTAGTAGTCCTCTCTGAAACAGAGGCTAAATAAACATTGTATTACTCAGTCTTGCTTTTTTCAGGGCCAAATTTTTAATTTGGGTCTAGATAGCCTTTTCATGGGGGCTACTAACTGAAAAGACTCATACAGATTGCCTCTCGCATATTGTCCTCCCCTGACTCCCCTGTAGAAGCATCACGCAGATGCAGGAAATCCTGTAGAGCTGGTACACACCAGTTTGGGAGCCAAACCCAGAAAACAAGGCATTGCAGTGAAGCAAGAAGAAAATGCTGGGAGCAAGGCCACATTTCTCGTTGCCCGCCTCCAGGCCCATTGGCTCATTAATACAGACTAGCTTCTCTCCAAAACCACCTGACAGAACTGAGAAGACAGGGCTATGAATCCTACTTCCTACGACACACTGCAGCTTTCAAGCACGAGGGGATGGGGGTACCATCTCAGCTGGGAACAAGACTTACCTTTCACTGGTCTGAGCACAAAATAGAAGTGCTTCACATGTTGTCAGTTTGCATCTCATTTTACACCTATCACATCATAAATACTCTGTCTTTGCTCAGAATATAATAGAAAATGTAGGTCCAGGTCGAAGGGGTGGGTGGTTATGGAGAAGAGGACATTGGTTTAATGGAAACAGACCATCAGAAACAATTTTCAGAAAACAACGGAAAGACAAGAAAAAATTATGGAAAGGAAGAAAATGTGCATTATCTTCCCTGGCTTTTAAAAATACACAACTTCCATACTGAGCATCAACTGCTAGAAAATTATTGATCCTACACCAACATCAGCATTTTTCTTCAGAAAGATTTCAGAAAGTTTGTTGAATGAGTTAGGTCTGTGAAATTTATGTAAGCTGTTTGGAGCAGGAGCTATCTTTTACGTATTTGTACAATATCTAGCACAAGGTATTTGTAAATGTCTAGCCAGATAAATGGAGTTATTGGGCAGTGTCACCTAAAATGCAAATAACAATAGCAACAACAGCAATAAATCTCTCTGTACTGAATAGGAATTTAACTCTGAATCACAAGTAGTTTAGCTTCAATTTTTGAAAAGTTATTGCATGTATATCCAGCCAGATAAACAAGATCTGCTGGATCTCACAGCTCTTTCTATTTCTACAGCTCTAGAGAAGAAGTGCATGCAATGCTGGAAGACCAAGGAGTAAAACCAACAGGACCCATAGGTCGCCTGTGGCAACGTGAGCCAAGAACCTGCCGGCAGTCACACAGCTTCTTGTGCAATGCTGAGCCTGCCGGTGCAACCTAGACACCTAGCTCAATGTCCCGCCATGCCTATATCTGTGCCTCTCCACAAGCCACTGCCAGGAGTTTACCAGGATGGAATAAAGCTCAATTAAATTTTTTTGTCCTAGGAATTATAGAAGCCAAATAAATATAATACAACAGGATATGATAATGCCCTATTCAAATGCAAGAAATATATATGTGTGTCTATGCATGTATATATACACATTTATGAATATATGTATACATGCATATTTAAGAATGCATATGTATGTATGTATACGTATATGTGTGTGTGTGTGTGTGCACTTACTAAAGACTATAAAACACAGGAGATCATTTTATACAACATATATGGTAAAGAAGAAAGAGTAGAAATCCAAAATCACTACCACTACAGGATCCGCATGGTAAGAAACCAGTTGTATAAATATCAGAACAGGTATTTTAAGTGATCTTACGGACTCATATCTCTTTTGGATTAACCTCCAGAATGAGAACCATACAGAAACATTTTCTATTCTGATTTTCTGATCCTAAAGCATAATTAATTTATTACATCAACAGACACCCAACTCACTGGAGGAAGAAAAATTTCATATGCAAAACTCTTAGTCCAGATGAAGTTTATTCCTCCTTACATCTTTTTTCTCCTCTTCAGTTTACAAGCATAAAGTCTCTGAAAAAAAAAAAAAAGAGGGGAAAAAAAGCCTCCCATATATGCCTCCAACTTTGTCATCACTGCCTGACATTGTGGCAAACACTGTTTGATACAAACAGTCCTTGAACCCTGAGGAAATAAAATGGACTATGGAAAAAATGACAGCAGCAGCTATAGATGAATGAAGACCACACTTAGCTATAATTTTTCCAAAACGAATAGATACACTAAGAATTCACCCAAAAAACAATCAAGGCCTCTAGGCCCTCTCTGCCTCATCTTATCTCTGGGTCCTCGCATTAATATTGATTTCTATTGATTTAATTCCTAGAGCCTCTCAGCTGAGATCACTGGTAATATTACAGTATTTCCTATAACAAAAAAAGTCTTCATTTTGAAGACACTGCACGCTCAAGAAGTGGGAAAATAGGATTGGTTTTACAGGCCCAGTGAGTCGCAGAGGTGGGTATAAAACCTACATGTGCCAGCTCCTACCCCCGTGGCCTGAAACAGTTCTGTGCTGCATCTGATTCACCCAGTCTACCTGGACGGTAAAAATCCTGCCTTAACTACACGCTAAAAGGAAGGATGGCAAACCTCTGTGCTTGCTTTCCCGATTGCAATAAATGCCGGATGCCTTCCCAAGGCATGAGTGTGAGTTGTGTGAGTTCACGTGATGCGCACAAGATTTGTATTTGCTCGTATTGCCTGGTTAAATGGGTAGTCAGGCAGACCGATGGGATAATATCATGACCACATTGCTGACGAAAAGTCTGAGTCTGGAAAGATGGCCTCATGTTTTCCAGACTCTTGTCCCAGGGAACAGGAGCTGGGGCCAACATCCCAAGACTGTGTTGTGGCTAAACACCAGCGAGTTCTTCAGAAACTGCAAATTTGCCCAAAAATGCAGTTGCATGGGTATGAGTGGAAAGATAATTCCAGATGAAAGAAGAAATTATAGAGAGCAGAGTTTGAAAAACCCCACACATGCATTGTAACAGGGTTCATTTCTAAAGGGTTCAAATGACATTTTTTCACATAGTTCTCGCTGTAGCATTACGATAAAGCTTCTCCACGCTGCTTCTGTCTTGGCAGATGCTCAGCAGTTCTCCCTCTCTTCTTCTCTCTCTGTCAGCAGCATCTGGCTGCAGCACTTCCACCTCTGCAGCTGTTTCTCAGCTGTGCACACAGACGGGTGGAGCAGGGGTGACACACAGCCACCGGGAAACGAGGCGAGACAGGGAAATGCAGCCTAGGAGAAGAGGCACCTAGAAGTCGTTTCCAACCCTGAAAGTTGCCAGCTGGTGGAGGATGCAAAGAAAAGACAGACCCGTCCATGTGGTGAGAAGGCTAGAGGACCAGGAGAGGATGCATGAGGAAGGGAGTTGCGTCCTCCACGGAACTACAGAAACCTCTAGACAGGTCTCAATGTGCGGGCAGTCTGATCGCCAGTGTCAATGCATAGAAGGTGTGGAGAGACTCCTCCGGCAGCTCTCTGTCAGGTGCCGGTGGCAGGACAAAGAGCTCAGTGTTGTGCACGTCTGCCTCGGCGATTCACATCAGGGGATGTGGTGGGCCAGCAAGGTAATGAGAACGTCAAGGGCAGTCTCTGTGCCTCTGCACAGTGTTTTCTCTCTTTCTGTGAAACAACCGTTCATAATCCCTTCAAAAAAATCCCGACTGCGGACTGGGAGCAGCTTTAAACCGAAACACCTGCGCGTCACACGTGCACAGCCTTGCCATTATGTGTAGGGGCACCGACTCCTCCACAGTGTGTACCAGGTGTTTGACTCCA
Organism: Calonectris borealis; assembly: GCF_964195595.1. NCBI lineage: Eukaryota > Metazoa > Chordata > Aves > Procellariiformes > Procellariidae > Calonectris > Calonectris borealis. The sequence continues at coordinate 103,471,306 of NC_134313.1, read as the reverse complement.
GGTAAAGTTGGATGGACAGATCCGCTCGCTGGAAAAACACGGGACTCTGTGAGACTCTCCTCCTCCCGTCGCTGGATGGCCTTTCTCTGTCCCTGCTCGCACTTCTCTCTCTCCCTCCAGCCTCTGAACCCCAAGCAACGGTCATGGAGCTGATGCCCAGTGAAACAGCAGTGCTAGCAAAGGCTTTTACACGTTCTCAGTCTGGGATGATCGTCTTTCTCCAAAGCACACCGAGAGCTTCACGGATCACTCCTTATCTAGCACACAGCTGTCACTGCTCTGGAAAGGGGCAGGCAGAAGTTAGCTGCTGCTGCTGCTGCTGCTGCTGCTGCTCGCTCGGATGCCAGGGTTGGTAAAACTCCTCTTTTACCAACTCAGCCTTTTGAGAGATTTCTAACAAGCAAAACCAAGGCAAGTTCTTTCTGAGCAGGATTTCTTTCTGCCTTCACCAGGTCCACAAGCTGCCCTTTCTGCTGTTGGCTGGCATTAATCTTAAAATGTACAGCATTAGGAGCTACACCAGTGCCCATTTCTTTACCTTTTAGAACAGGCTCATGATATAAAAACATTATTAATTCAGAACATTGTGAAAATAGATAAGAGAGGCACATAGGTGAGATTTCCCCTGATCAGAGAAAGTATGGATGTCAGAATAAGCAGCAGGAGGAAGCTGCTTTAAATGCTCCTGAGTCCAGCAAGGCGTCTTCCCGAGTGCTGGGAGCACAAGCACAGTCCCTCCCTTTCCAGCCCTGCGCGCAGCTACCTCACCACCTCCCGGAGCCACCTCAGTACCCATCCCCCTGCTCCCCTGGGAGCCAGAGCCGTGCCAAGGAAAATGGGGAGGAACTGGCTGTTCTGCCCCTCATCCCCAGCAGTTGCCCCTATGTCACTGAAGAAGAGCACGTATCTTGCTTAAATTGTAAGCCCTCTCCGAGACTCCCACCAGACAGGGTGAGTTGCATTGCGTCCAATTCAGGCTAGTGGCTAAATATCACTTTTTGGCGGTATGCCTGTTTTTTAAGCTTTAGTTTTCCTCAGCTGTGGTGGGATTGCTGGGGTAGCAGTGGGATGCTGACCTGGAAAGAATGAAAATGGTGGAATACGCTTGCCAAGCATATTCCAAAGACGAACTTTGGAAAACCGTGTTTTGTTTTTATGTCTATACATTAAATTAATCTCTCCAGTAAGCCAGGTTTGCTCAAGAATGTGATTTTGAGAAGGAGTGGCAATTAAAATTCCTTATGTACTTTCCACCCTTAGAGCTGAGGCCAATGCATCTTAAAAAATAAAAGCAAACCACAAACACATGTGCACACTGCAAGCATCTGATCACCTGACTTCAATCAATTGATATTCATTTATGTGAACCCTCTTTTTGAAAAGTGTTGACTGCAACAAGTGATCCCACTGATCCCTTTACGGGCATGCCTACCAGACAGATAGATGGGGCGTGGGGGGGAACCTGCTCCTGCTCCTGCTCCTGCTCCAATGGTGACCATATAGCTTCTCTTTTTCCTACGGAACCTTTCTAAAAGCCTCCACCAGCTGTTTGAAGGAGTGTCATTACTGGAGGAGAAGAGAAAAGAAACAGACTTTCATTGCTTTTAAAGCAGTGGTTAGAAAAACAAGTATGAACGTTTTCTCCAGCCCTGGTGTCCTATCTATTCCTGTTACTGGCTTTTCACAGTCTTGGGCTGTCTATATTCAAAATAACACTTTCAATAGGGCCCCCAGTGGTCCATGACTTTAGTCAAGAACTTAAATCAGACTTAGCCTCCCAGGGACCTTCTTTTTTTCCTGAGAGCAAAAGATTTCCACATGATTTGAGGTTTAAAATGTGATTTTTTTTTTTACAGGAGCTGTCTGCTGAATCTCAGTGAGATTCAGCCACCTAACCCTCTTAGGCTTGCTTGGAAATCCCACCCTCAGCCAGATAAAGCACTGCATTTTAGCTGAGGAATGAAGTTAGCATTCACATGGCTGTCTGATCCCAGGTTTTGTTATTAGAAGACAGACTTAAAGAACATGGGGACTGAGCAGCAGAATAATTAACTGTGGAACCTTCTTACTCCGTTAACCAAGAAGATTGTGCCCAATTACAGAGGCAAGAAAGAGGGGTCAGAGCAGAGATGAGAAGCTAAAAGCCAGCTACAGGAATATGAGCTATTTTCTTCCTGCATTTAAAACGAAAGACCTGAATGTCCTCCTGCATCACAGCGATGAATGGAAGTAGAACCAAAATGGTGGGAAGTGGAGCCATGCAAAAGAGGGCACAACTCTCTTCTTTTTTTCTTTTTTCTTTTTTTTGCGTACTTTAGAAGATGTTCCAATTCTGTTTTGAGAAATATGTTTTAGCTCTTATGGACTGGTTTGTTCAGCACAGTTTGAAGAGGGCAGCTACAAGGTGAAAAAGTAAGATGGGAAAAAATGCAGTCATGTCTAAAAATAATTCTAAATATATAATAAATCTGCAGTCTCAGTTGTAGTCTTCAGTTTTATTTAGCGAATTACAAACATGAGTTTAAGGAAACTTGTTTGTACGTAAGAAGTAGTATAAATATGCTTATAAAATAAACATAACCTTTAATCTGCCAGGAATCCTACTGAAGGCTATATATGTATGTATATATATACACACACATATGTGTGTGTGTGGAGGTGGGGATGATATTCAGACACAGAAATGGAGCAGTATCAGGACTTTCTTCCCCTTGTCAATAGACTCCTCTCTGGGAGGGAAGGTAGCAGCTCTTCAGCAGTGTGATGTTACTAATATGAGCACCTTATACGTCACAGGCACTTAGCATATATCCAAATAGTGCAGTAAAGTGAACTTTGGATACAATTGCGGCTGAAACTAGATCCCCCAACATGTGAAACTTACCTTGAAATGCAAATAAACACAAATAACGTCTTATTTTTCTCTTTTTCAGATTCAAATCCATGCTTAAATGTTGGTTCAGTAGGGATCCAGAAGCACCATCTTTTCTTGAAACATTAACAGCCTTTTCTTCAGCATCTGGACTGTTACTGTGCCTCAAGTACTAACCCAGCCCAATTCGGCTTAAATAGTAAGGTGTAATGAGCTGATTTTTTTTTTTTTAATGTGGCCTAGCAGAGTAAAATAAGTTAAAGAGCTTTGGCTTAGTTGAAACCTAAGATTATCAGGCTTTAGCTGCACGCAGGCAAATTTAGCAGTGAATAGCAACTTGGTCCAGTCTGGGTCAAGGCTGGGGAAATCACGTTTTGGGGAAGTGGTGATCCCTACTCCACAGCCTCTGAAGATTGCAGCTGAAATTAGATGGTGGCTGCTAGCCAGAGAAAGAAGACATTTTTCCCTGTTTTGCAATATATCCAAAAGCCATGTTTTCAGGGAGATTTGGTACTGCTGACTGTGATTTCTATAAATCTGTCAGGCATTCAAGAAAAAACGTAGATCTTCCCATTCACCTGTGAAGCAAAAGTTGACATCTCAGTCACAGAGATGAGTATGTTCTGGAATACTTGGAAGAGTATTTAGGAAATCAGTATCATATCATTGTCCCCATTAATGTCAGCTTAGGACAAATACATGGGCAAAGTTTTCACGTGTATTTTGGGACACCTAGTCTGAATCTCAGGTTTCAAAGGCGGTCTGAATTTCAATAATAATTACTAGCCACTCTATAAAAATCAGGCCCCCTTCCCCTTTCCCATCCCTTGCCTTAGACCTCCAAGGCCTCAAGTCTCTTCTGAAAACCTTAAGTTTTCAAAACCTATACCTGCAGAAAGAGAGCCCAATAACATAGTCCTTGGTGCCCCAGGCAAGTCTCTGCGGCCAAGTGTGAAAGGGCGATCAGAGTTCAGACCCGTTACCTTCGAGGGGCCAGAGCTCTGACTCACCAAAACAGTGGCTGAAATAGCATATTTGCAGAGTTCTTCTGACGAGAAACCTGGATGTCAGATGGGGAAAATTTTGATTCTTATGGGAAAAAAATTTGGTAAACATGTTTCACATCGAGCACGGTCCGCCCACATAGACAAATCCAGTTTGCAGCCCTCTGTTAGTTTTTCTCCTTATTTGGTAAGAAAACATATATATAAATGTAATCTTTTTCATTTTCTTGTGGCTGAAGCCTCACTTACGGGCTTCCAAAATGACACCACTGAAGAGCAGAGCCTAACCTCAATGTTTGGTGAAAAAACACAGGAAAGGCAGCACCTCCCCTGAGGAACAGAGTAGAGGCAGTGAGCAGTATTTCCAAACAAGTGGACAAACAAAAATATACAAAGCAGCCACTACAAAGTCACTGCACCTCTTCTCATTTCTTCTGGGTATTTAAGGTGAATCAAAGCCAAGCCAGAGGCTCATGCAACTACAGGGAAAGAGTCCAGATGTTTAGGCTATTTTCCTGTGGCACTTCATGATGAAAAACTGTGAAGCGCAACAGTTCTTTCTCTAAGCTCCTCAGTGTTTGTATATTTTCCACATAAAATAGACACTGACAGCAAAGATCCAGCTGCTTTTTGTTTTGCTATTGCTATTTTGAGGAACGGTAAGCCTCCATTTGGGATGGGAGAAGAGGGATTTCTTTGAGGACAGTTGACAGTGGTGAGACAGAAAAATCTTTTTTTTTTCCCCCCTCTTAATTCACTTTCTTTCTAAAAGGATCTGTAGTGAGTATCCGTGCTGAAAGCGACACAGTTGTCAAGCATTTACTGGTATTATCTAGTACGAGAGAGCCTCCTAGCATGCTCTCAAAGGCTGGCAACAAAGAATAACTCATTGTAACTTATTCCTATCCTAAAACTGAATAGCTGTTTTACAGAACTCCTGGGGAATGTACAAGAAATACCCATATGCAAAATGATAGGTGCTAGAGAAATCATATCCTTCTGTCAAAGCGGTGTTTATCTTACAATCCTCTTTTTTGATAGAAAGGTCATTTTAATTAGCAAGTGGGAGCAGGGAGTTATTGTTGGTAGGCATAGCCCCATGTTGATGGTTCCTCTATACGTCAGTGCACGAGCATTAATATTGCTCAGATAATCTTGCTGGCAAGCAAAGAAACAACTATCATGTTACTTGAAAGAACTGAAGCTATATTGTATAGCAGTCATTAGTCTCCTTGAATCTGCTCATAATGATGAATGCATCATTCTGCCTGCCTGCAACTTTTGTAACAAACAGCACAGCCAAGTCTTTTCCAGTTCTGTTATTCTGTTTTAAAAAACACTGACATTTTCTTAAACAGACATAATTTACAATTTTAAGTAACACAACAGTGCCTTGGTGTGTAAGGGCCAGCAAGCAAACAAGACTCCTTTCACAAAGATTAAAAAAAAATAAAAAACACAGTCTCGTGCTCTCTGAGGTCACCATGGCTTAAAACTGGGGTGAGGCGGGGAGGAACTAGGACCTTTCTGTGACATATCTTTGGCTTTGAAATATGTATTATGCTCCCATAGCAGAAACCCCAAGTGCAAGTAGAGTTAAAAGCAATATGTAATGCCCTCTGGGGACAAACAGCTGCCTGTGTCTACACCATCCTATCAAAGCACCTCAGGCAGCAGTTCTGGGGTCTGAGCATCCATGCTGTTTTGATCCCTGATTTATATTCCCGGCTTGCCTGAGTTCCCCTGACTGCAACACCACATGAGAAACATCGGGAGCACCCAGCTCTCACAGCACCCACCAAAGTATCCCCCACACACCATCTGGCTGAACCACCTTGTCGGGCATCACTGCCTGGAGCATCCTCCACCTGCCAACATATACCCCACCAATCTGCATGGGGTGCCCCTCACCACTTACATTCCCAGGCAGAAATCACTTCCCTTTATAGGATGGGCTCAGCTAGGAGGCATGCTCTGCCTACCCATCATCTGTCTGCCACCCATCTGTTCTGGAAAGCACAAGGTTGTGCTCATGAACTGACCAGCGAAGTCCTGACACACGGTAAAATATTAGTAAATAACTTGAATTCCCTTCTGGTGGCCGCAGCGCTGCCTGGACAATGCAACTTGTCTCAGTCTAGCAGCTGAGGACAGATCACAAGCACATGACACTGCAGACCTCCAGGATAAAAATAATGGTGTACTTGTCAATGCTGAACTGCTGTGGCACAGGTCTAGAGGAGATCAGGGTGGCAGCCAAGGATTGGATGCTTTTTCCTCTCTAGGCTTGTGTAGAAGCTGCGGTAAAGGGCCATGGAGGTGGCCTTTTATGTCTGGAATTAGCTTCTTGCTCTCTGTTTTTCCGTGTTTGGAGGACAACATGCTTCCCCTGTGGGAGACTGTAATGTACACCATAAGGTCAAACTGTTTTCTGTCACGGGGTGTTCGCTGAGGCTGTTAGTCTTGAATCACAGCCCCTGCATTCATGCAGCCTATGGGAACCATCTTATCCCTGGCTGTCACGGCAGTGGTTCATTTTTCCCCCAGGCAGAGCACCTGGCAGCCCACTCTTCCTGCTATTGCCCTCCCATCTTTGCGGGCTGCACTCTGGACAAGGGGATCAGCGTGGCACTGTAGGATACGAGTGATGAGAGGCAGCTGGGCGTCTATAGGATGCGATCGAGATGAATTAGGTCTGGAGCTTGTGTCTAGAAGGACTATGCCAGAGGGCTTGTGGAACACAGGTGCTTGAATCTGCCCCTTGTAATGTGAACAAGCTTGCTTGGAGACGCATGGGTGGATGGCACATACCCTACATTGCTCTGCAAGGGAGCTCCTTAGGATTAGCCTAGCAGAGTTAGCAGATACGGCCAGAGATTTTTCATCTGAGCTTGATCCTTCTTCAGCTGAGGTCAGTGATTTACCTTCCACTGGTTTCAAGACACAGGCTCACACATTTAAACTCAGATTTTCTTCCTTAAGAAGCCTCTGTGAAATTTTCTGGAGCTGATTCACTTTTATTATCGGTGCTCTCCTACTTCCGTTCTTCCCTCTTAGAGCTTTAGCGCTGGAGAAACTCGGAGCCTACAGTTCTCAGGTTACAACAATACTATGGCTTTACATGAACTACTAACTGATGTCACAGCTAAATAAACCATCCCATATATAGCTGCCTCAGACAAAATAAATAAATAAATCCTTTCCCTGAGGATTATCAACTCTGGGTTAGTGACATGAGGTCCAGAATCCAAAATCCTTCACTAAAAATGCTGTCTCTCAATTCCAGCAGCCCCTGGGACTGCAGCAGGAAGGAACAGCACCTTGTGGACTGCGGCAGTCTATGAAAAGTATATGATTGCTACATTAAATTCGTGATGGACTGAAAAGAGCAGATGACACACAAACTGCAACGCTGGTATTGTCAAATAAGTGAGCAGAACCACTCTGCAAGGGCAAATCTTCCTCACAGACTCCCCGAGCAGCTAAAGTGAGAAACACGGCAGTAACGCAGCCCGGAGGGCAAGGAGACGTGCATTAAATACTGTCCCAAACATCTGAGCTCTGTGTTCATGGCTCAGACTCATTGCATCACAATTAAAGTTTGTTTAAGTTTGGGGGCTTTTTTTATTATTGACCTTTAATGGATGTTGGGTCATGGAAATACTCAAAAAACAACATTAATGGAGGGAAAAAACCAATGTGTTTACATTCTAGGCTGCAAATGAGATCATGAATGTCCTAAGCAGCGTGACAAAGGCTGCTGTCAGGAGATGTTTTATGACTGAGCAGAAACAGGAAGCACGGTGACTCACACGTGACGGCCCATACCTGGACATTTCCAGAAAATTTCGCAAATGTGAGTAGTTCAAATAGCTCAGATAAGGGTTAGGTAAGAATGCAAATATGGGGGCTTTATCTGAAAGAAATTCAAGCTGTGAACCTTCTCCAAATCATCTTGGTCTGGGGTACACTCCCTGTGTACATTCAGCCTTTTGGTCATGCTTACATTTTGCTGAAGAAGCGAGTTTGATAATATTTTCTTCACTCACTCTTTCCCCATCTTCCGAAACTTCAACCCACATCAGTAAAATAACATGATCCACAGGGGAAATTGTCATATTTTTCCATTGTCTACAGGCTAGAGAAAATTTGAAATCAAATCTGAAATTAAAAAATTGGCAGAATATGAATTGAAGTCGGTATTAACTAGAAACTTCAGCACAAAGTATATTCATCTGATCAAAGCAATATTCTATATCCCGTGGAAGCTTTTGAAGAATATTTAGAAGTAAAACAAGTGGGAAAAATCTCTCTGTGCCAAATTTTGGGCTGTTTTTTAAACACACATCAAGGCAAAACCATAAAGCAGCCAATTGCCTGTATCTTCTGCCAAGAGCAGCATTCCCTCTCTCTCTCTCCCCCTCACTTTTTCCCTCCTCCTCCCTCCAAATGAATGAGATCAAGATCAAGAAAATTGTATCAGGTCCTTGAAGCACTTTTCAAGTCTGCAGGAATATCGCACTCACATGAGTACAAACACACACACACACGCACGCCCAAGTCCCTTTAGATGCTTCTGTCGCTGCCACCACCAAGAGGCAACCACAGGACTGTGGAGGTAGGTAGTGGCATAGAGAGGTGACTGAGGGAAACAGAGAATTTGGTAGCCAGTGGAAAGCTAACAAGCAGAAGAGGGGTCACAGAGAGAGGGGAGAGAGTGGGTAGCATTTGCGCTGGATGCCAAAAATGTCTCCCTACAGCTGTGTGCTAATATTATGGTTATTATTTTGGCAGAGGCCTTTTTGTTTTCTTTCCCAAGCTGATCCTGCTCCCCTCTTGTGCAGGTATTGAGCTTGTGCTGGGCCAAAAAAGCAAAAGAAACAAGGCCATCAGTTTTAGATTTGCTGTGGTATATCCAAGATATATAACACAGGGCAGCAGGGGAAAGCAGGAGGAGGGGAGAAAAGGACCATGTCAATGGTCACAGCCTGGGTAAGGACCTTTGACTTTTCTAATAGCTTCAGTTCAGGGTGAAAAGGTGACAGGGATGAAGAGAAAAAGTTTTAATTCCAGATTGCCTGTGACGTAAATAACTGATGCAAATAACTCAGTGTATCTGATTAGCCTGAAGCTCTCAGAAGACATTAAAAAAGCTTTAGTACTAGAATATTTTACTGGAGGAGGTTATGGTCAGATCCTTCTACCCCGCTCTCTCACTCTTCCTTCTTCTATCAAACTACAGTACATATATAATTAAAGACCTTTTATAGCTGTCACTAGGTTACATCAGCTCTGCACATCACATGCTGAACCAGCAGCCCTCCAAACAGCGCCGTCTGTGACAGGCACCGATGCCCAGTGGCGGCAAGGCAGTTTTAGTTCCTCAATAGCCTGAAAAATGCCTTACATACAGTTAAACTTTCGGTTTTGAGCAAAATTATTCCTCAGATACCCCATTCCTTAGAATTATACCCCCCCAAAATTATTCCTTTATTCCTTAGAACATAAAACTCTGCACCCTGAGGTGTTTCTGCATCCCTCCTGCAGTTGGGAGTCCCTGCAATATGAGGCTTCCAAGCACATTTTCTCAAAACTCCCTAGAATAGGGAGGCATGACAAAATATGAGGCAGTATGGGTACAAATAAGAGTAGAAGCTGAATTTGTGAGTATCAGTCAAGCATGTTGTGATTTAGATTATTAAATTAAGAGGAGGCATTCAGTCTTAAATTAACATTCCAGTAGCCCCTACTTCCACTTGCTGTTTCTTTTTTTTTTCCTCATTCTATTACTCTGACATTTATTTTCATATGTTGCTTCCCTCTGTAAGCCTGTTACTTTTATCATACATCTTTTTCCCTCTTCTACTTAGAAGTTCTTACTATATTTCACATGCTTTTTCCTCTTTGCAGTGTCTTTTTTCTGCCAGCCTCCATTTTCTTGTGTCTGACACAGCTACACTCATTTGTCCTCTTTAGGGCCTCGATCCTGAAAACCATCTTAAATCAGAAAACACTTAAGCACATGTTTAGCACTGGGGTTAATTTTTACATGAAGTGCAAGGTAAGCATTTACCTGAAGTTGATCAAAGTTCAACTGCTCTGCCAAACAGGTGTAGATTTTATATATACATATACACATACATGCATATAAGATAAATGTTTTGGTTTGAAACTGAACAGCTTTCCAGAAGGAGAACTGCTGGCTCATGAAAAGTATTTGGCAAATTATAACCTCTGTCTCGGGTACCTAAGACATATTGCATTCATCACCATCACTCATCTCAGTGGCTATCAAATAAGACCCTGCACAAAATACATCCTCTCTTCATCCATGACACACGAGTGGGGTTTCCTTCCAAACTGTTCATTCTTCTGCTGCACTGGACCTCTGCAGAGTGAAGCAGCCACTGGGGTGGAAGGACTCCTGGCAGAGGAGCAGCAGGACAGCGAGAGGAAGCAGGACATCCTGGAGTTGTTCTGGTATGGGGGCACAGGTGTTGTGTCTAGAAGACGTCTGCCAGCTCGGATGACACCTGAAGCTCTGCAAAGCAGCTGAGCTGACCTGCCTTCGCACAGGCTCAACAGAGCTTCTCACCGGGAACCTGCAGAGGAGCGTGGCATGGCCACAGCCCCACGGCACGCAGATAGCCATCCAGAGAGCTTCAACTTGCAGGGCCGAGCACCGTTCCAGCAGAAGGGAGCTCAGAAGAGGTTTCACAGGGTTCCCACCCACTGCTACTCATTGTTCGTACTGAAATTTAGGTGTACCCTCAAATACTCATTTTTCCATTCAACTCATATTGCAGCTTTCTCTCAGGTTGCACACACACACACGTCTTTAACAGGGCTTCGCTCCACCTTGACCCAGCCCCCTTCACTCTGTCGCCTGGATAGGCTGAAAGATGTGAGTATGAATTTCAGGCACAGGGTAGATATGGTTTTCAAATCAGAGCTGTTTTCTGTGCAGGATTCAAGAATGTGGGCAGAAGGGCTTGCATCTGCATGTGCTATTGGTCTCTGCCAGAAACGGGACTTGACCCACGTGCCCCCTCCGCCTTTCTTCCTGGATGAGTTACTTTGCTCCATGCTCAGTTCATTGCTTTTGCTGTTCTCAGGTACTCTCTTTTCACCTTGCATTGTATTGGGAGCTTGAACTGTGAATTCTGCTGGGGACAGATTGCCTAAAAAGCTGGGCTTTACAAAGCCTATATCCATTTGGGGATTCAGTCATTTAATCCATTTAGATATGCCAAGGATACCAAATGCATTTAGGTACTTTGCTGAACAGAGACTATATTAACATTAATAAGAACTATTTCCACAAGAAAGTAATTGTAAAGCTAGGAGCCTTTTCTTTTTGTTTTACTTCTAATTTGGAGCCCCCTCTCAGAGTAAGACCTTGGGTGAGGAAGTGGAAAGGCAATTACTTCCAGTGTACTGGATGAATTTGCCAGAGGAGAGAAACTGAATGTTTGATGCATTCCCCAAGGCCAATGTTCTACAATTATAAAAATATACTACCTCCCCTGTAACTCTGTGAATATAAAATGAAGCAACTTACCTACCATTAATTAGCTATATTTTGTAGTTTTATGGACACTGAACATGGTGTGCTAATTTGCATACATTAGCAAGTAATTTACATGCTTACTTCAAGGTATTCAGTTTTATTGCCATTACCTTTTGTGGCCTATTTCTCTAATGACTGTAATGGAATACAAAAGAGATTTCTCATTGTGTTTACCCTGTTACCTTATACATGAGTTTCAGAATAATGTGTCATGCTGAGAAGTGGGAATTTTCATGCAAAAGGTTTTGCTTTCAAGTCTGAGCCACTTCATGACCACCCACCCTGCTGAATTTTCTAATGCTGCCTATATTTCCTTGGCCACTGTTCTTTTTTCACCCATGTAAGGACCCACAATATTTTAAAAGTCAGGTACAAGTGTAGGAATTTGCTCCATTGCCTGCACTAAAAAAAGAAAGTCAGACACAAGAATTAATGGGTCCCACTCTGTCTATCAGCACCTAAAGGCACAGAGAGAGAAAAATAATCTGCAGCTGGGGAAAGCTGAGCCAGGTCAAAGGGCAGTGCCTGCATCTGCATTCACTGAGAGGCAGAGAGGAAAAATAAAGGGTCTCTTTTTGTTGCAGCTCAGCACTATTTTAGAAAGCGCAGATACTAACTTAATTACCACAGTTCCCTTTTGCACTAGAGCACTGCAGCAGGCTATAAATCAATACTTAAGGTCACATTGCTAAAAGCACTGAAAAACAGTCTTTTCTTTCACTATAGCATGTTGTTTGCTGCTCCTGCATCAGTGTCACAAGAGTTCAATATCAGATAGGGAACAGGGCTCAAACAATGATTACAAAAGAAATCAGAATTGCAAAAAAGTAAGGTGTGAAACAAGCAAGTCCTGCTCATGGCAAATATCATAATTGCATCAAACCTTCCATCCTCTCCAAGCTGAGAGACAGGAGACGTATCAGCAGGTGCCAGGAGTATGAAATACGCTTCACTCTGTGCTGAATTCTTCTTTTGGAGGCCAAGTTGATGGGAGAAGAGCAGATCTGAAAAAATTACAGTTATTTCTGCTGAGTATATCTTTGGCAACTTTACCATACATCTGAAGTCAATGATACATGTGCATGCATGACATCTTATTTCAATAAATTGTTGGGAACGGGGCTCAGGAGTTGCAAAAATAGATTTTTTTTTTTTTTCCATTTGCTTTTCTATTATACCTGCTGACCCAGATATTTCACAATCTTTGGAAGAGAAAACAATTCATATGAGATTGGGAAGATATGGAAAAAACCGTTTCCAGCTGAGATTCGTTTGGCATAGCATTGAATGGCTTAGCCAGAGGGAGGCTTCTTTTTGTTTGGGTTCACACTGGCAGTATGCGGCCAATACTAATATTAGATAGATAGAGGACTTGCATCCACGTGCCCAGGGTACTACAAGAATGAGACACAGGATCCTGTACATGCCTAATTTAGATGCTAGATCATCTACAGCTTTGCTGTTTACAGACTAATTTATGGAGCTTATAAAAAGTCTAATTGCAATGGGGGCGGGGGGGAAGAATTAAGGAAGCTAGAAATATATCCAATATTAAAAAACAAATTTCAAGGAAACTTTTATTTTCGAAGCATAAACAGATTTTCACCTAAATTGAAATTTAATTTCCAAAACTTGCCTGTTTCCTTACAAGGGACTTGGATCCCAGAGGCTGGTCAGCACATTACTAAACAGGGTTATTAGTTCAGGTGCGAAGTGGTACAGATGCATTCAGTTTAGAGCTACCACTTCTAGATTCTGTGGATTTCAGCCCAAACACAGCCTCTGGAGGTCTGCCATACAAGTGGGAGAGCATGGACACATGTCCAGGAGCTAATCATCTCAGGCATGCACCATGCAGCTCATCAAGAAGTCCTTTTATTTAGAAGGAGAGCCTTAGACAATGCATTTTGGACTCCACAAATCACATTTTCTGATGGCACTTTTGTGAAAAATTTCTGAGAAAAAGAGCAAGAGCATCATGTCATTTTGAGTTGATGGGGGGATTATTTTTTACCCTTTTGCACAAGCAAAAATAGCTCCAGTAACCTGTGACATGTCTGTCCTGATAGCAAGAGTCCCCAGAGTACCGGAGCCAACTTCCTGAGACATTGTTTGACGAGAAACTGGCCTAGATTCTGTCATGCAGAGGATAAAATTGTCCATGCACATCTGCATCTTTAGATGTAAAGACAAAAGTAATCTCTTCATTTTCGTTCTTTGTCAGCAAGACTCATGCATGGCTAGTGAACACGTGCTGGCTAGGAAGAAGAAAAAGATATTATTTCTCTTTTTGAAAACATTGGTATTCTGATGACGGGCATTATACTAGTTCCTAAACAGTTACAGAGACAGGGCTTCCTTTGAAGGTATTCTCAGTTACTAATGCATTTTTGGATATATTTAGGTTGGAAAATTTTGAAAGCTTCCAGACCAAATGAATAAGTCTTTGTGGTAAAATTTGACGAAGTTTCTATATTGCAGTAAAAACATGTAAAATCCCAATATTCAAAGCTATGCCCAGAGTAAATTTACTACTTCCTAATTCATTCTCGTACTGTTGATTTGAAATCATTAATTAAGGCCTCTAAGTCCTCTACGATAAAATAATACCTGATTCAACTTTTTTGAAGGCTTAAGTAGTGCTGTAGGAGGAAGGAAACCTCAATCTACTTTAAATCATAGGAGACTAGACAATGCCTAAACATCTGACAGCACAATATTTATAACATTATTTACTACAGTGACAGTTATGAGCACCAATTAACTATGCATTCAGAGTGTTACTATATTTATTTAAATTTGATCATTTGCCATAGCTCATTCCAGTCTTCAAGTAGCTACAGCGTAGGCTTTAAGAAACAGTTATGCAGCTATAAATGGGAAAGTGGCTGGGGATAAAACATTGTGCCAAAACTCCAGAAAACAACACACAGGTTTTCAGAAGAGAGCTGCAATACCTTGGACGTAAGATTTAAAGCATGACTTAGGAAAAGTAAGTATTTTCTACATGACATGTAAAACTAAACTTTTTTGATAATGATGGGTGCTGTTGCATGATACAAGTAGCATGAAAGTAAAAAAGCCAGACTGGGCCTTGATTGTTATTGTCGTCTGAAATTTGCACCATTGGAAGTCTTTTTTTATGCAAAGAGGGGTTGTGCTGATCATTAATCACAGGCTTGCTCAAGCAGTGCCACCATAAATACTAAATACGCACAAAATTCACGAATGAACCTACACTGACATTTTTCCCCTTCCACAGACTATCATATGCAGAAGTCATGTAAAGAAAGCCAATAATATACACAGAATAAAAGCAAAAACAGCACTTCCTCATATCAAGCAGATTTTGCTTGAGGGATGCATTAAGACAGTACTGTTCACCTTGAAATTCTTGAATACTGCAGTTTTCATCCTTAATACAGATTTAAAACAAAAAACAAATCCTGTAATTATTTCCATATTACTTGCATACTTTTTCTAAACACAGCCTTATAAAAGTACATTTTCTTTACATTCACTGTATCATATTTAGATCTACATATGGTATCAGGCTACAGGGTATGCAGACAGCTGAAAATGCCCGTAATTAATAATATTGAACATACATAGAGAGAGAGAGATACATATTTCTATGATGTCTGATATGTATAATACTGGCTCGACTCACTAATGAATAAAGAAGCAGGGAATACTCTTATTTCTAAATATCTCTTTCATCTGTATTCCTTCCATGCCTTGATAGTTGCACAGTGTGAAATTAACAGTGCTTCTGCTTACAGGTGTTACAGATGCATATAAATGTTTGTGGATTTTGAGGACTAGAACAAGCAACAAAGATTCAAATAGATTTGTATCCATTCCTGGCTTGTTTGTGGACTTTCAGTGTAACCTTGATCAAGTCAGAGAAAATCTGCTCCTTAGTTAGGTGATCCATAAAGTGGGATGAGGTTTTTAATCTACATCATAGTAATGTTATGAGACTTAGTTACTGCAATTAAGGCTTTTGCAGGAGAGTTTCTGCATGGGATACCCATTCCATCCGTGTATGAAGGGGTTGTTAAAACAGCACCAGATAAACTACTCACGGGGAACTTGAATCATCAGAAGAGATATTGATTCTAAAAAGTTCAGAAACTGTGCAACATATTCTTGAGCACCATCTACTGGTACTGCAAATGGTCAAAACATCCATAAAACCATCAACAAATATGTCGGTCTTCAACAAGTTGAAATCGTACATAGAAGTAGATGTTCTCTATGTTGTTTTAAGTTATGTTGTTCTGTTCATTTGGTGTTTTATGATTTGCTTTGGGTTTCTTTTGGGGGGTGGGAGACTCAGATGTCTAAAAAAATGGAAATATCTTGGCCAAAATGCAAAATATAATGATTTGAGATGTGCTGCCACAACATCTCCTGACATATGTAGTTTGCTTACTTTGTGCCTCAGGCTCATCAATTGGTAGACCTCTTTGGCCAGCCTACATCTCCCACACTCCACTCCTTCCTTTTCTTCCCCGAGTCAAATTGCAGGAGATATACCCTAAGCAAAAAACCCTATGCTAAAGAAGAATGAGCCATCACAAGCAATGTTGTGTATTAGTCTAGGAAGATAGATAGACAGGCAGAAATCCTTAATCTTTGCAGAAACATTGACGGTTTCGGGAGAGGGTGCATGTCCAGATATCACCATGATGTCACCCAGATGCAGTCAGACTGTGGTATCACCCACATCTAAGGGTTGGGAAGCCCATACAGTTCAGGCAAACCTAAAGCCAGACCAGACTCTGGTGCAGCAGCATTTATAGCTACAGGTTATCCTTTAACCAGAGTAACTTGTTTCACTCCAGTAGGCAGTTTCACTGCGCAGTGTAAAGCACAGCTTTGCTGATATGGATGCATCCACAGTACGAGTGTTTCAACAGTTTCACACACCTGTCAAGTGTGGACAGTACAGACACAGCTGGGGGGGAGGTGGAAGGCAGAGAGTCCTCACTAGCCCTGGAAGTGGGATGTGTTTGCCAGCTCACCTGAGGCAGGCAAATTGTCGCCACGGCTGGAGAGAAACTTAAGAAAGTAGGAAAGAACTGGGTGTTGCTGCAGATATATTCCTTAAGAGAAGTTATTCCTTTTCTTGTGTTAACTGACAAGGCCAGTAAAAGTCAAAGCAGGATGATTTTTACTCAGTAAAAATAATTTTTCTTGCTTTTAACGACCCTCTGCTGACTCTCTTCTGGCAATATTAGGCACTGGACTTTCATATTTTTACGATATGTCTTAACAATATTTTGGGGATTTTGATTAACTCCTTTCTATGGAGACCACTGGATTCTCCAGTGGCAGACTTGAATCTATCCAGTAAAGTGCCAGAGGGGAATCAAACAGAAAAGCCAAAAATGAGAACAGTAAGACAAGCTGGAATAAGGCAGTTTAAAGGTCTGATTATTCAAGGCGCACGTTAGCTGCGGTTCAAGTATTATGGAACTGAGGGGCTCAGAATATTCATAATATTATTATTCCTTTGTGTACCAAAAAAGACCAATGTCAAGCAGCTGCTCTAGCACTCCAGGACAGTGTATCCAGTCCTTCATAGCTGAAAGTACAAAATGGGAAATTAATGGGACCGTCCAGATAAAAATCAGAAGTATTCCCAACTTAGTAAAAAGTGACTGCCATACTTGAAACTTCTTCTTGCACCCTTTATATCAACTTGACCACTCCTTACAGCCGTAACAAAACCAAAATTCTACTCTTTTGTACATTATATTTTTCTTGAAGACAGAAAAATAAAAATCCTGGGAAAGAAAATTGTTTTTCCTTCTTTACAAATAATCTAAAAGACCAAGATACAAAGTATTGTGTATGTTTAATAATAATATATATGTTTTTCCCTAAAAGATCTCAATCTCTGCCTGGAAGAAACATTTTGAACATCATGAAGTCATCTAAACATTTCCTGCAATCGTAGCAAATTTAGGCAGGATTACTGCAGCAATATTCAGGCTTTTGATTCCGCTGACAAAGTTTAAATCTCTCCACCTAATATATACCTCCTGTTTCTCCAAGCCACAAGGAACACTTTCCAAGACCAAATCTCCGTAGCAATCCCTCCGGCTTTTTGGTTTAAAGGAATTTTGGCCCGTGCCATTGGTTATAAGGGCTGGAGAAATTGGGTTGCCTGCCAAAAGTCTGGCAACACATGGTGATCAGATAAGCACCCCAAAGCCTTCACTCTGTGATTCCTCACACCTTGAGTCTTTGCACAAGGACCAAGCTCTAATGACCCTGTGGGGAATGCCTGCAGAGTAAGGGCAATTGCTCATGGTGATCTAGAGTACATGGGTGTAAATACGTAGTGTTTCTGTTCAGATGCCAAACTGAGGTAAAGCCTGAGGAAAGAAGAGTCCAATTCTGAGTGAATGAAGATGTGTTGCTGTGGTTTTCCTCATTAAAACACAAGAAGTTGAGCAGGTTTTAGGCTTTGTAGGTTTTTTTCCCTTTTCCAGTTTGAATACAAAATGAAGTGTTTAGTTCAAGGAGTTAAGGGTTAGAATCACAAAACTGCTGAAGAGAGGGGCTTTCTTTTTTACCCTATTGCTCAGTGACTAAGACCATGATCCAAGAAAGAGATACCAGGTTACAATTCCTTCCTCTCCTTCCTGAAGTATGAGAAGGCAAGTATCTTCTCATACTTCAGCACTTCTTTGTATCCATTGACATGTCCTCTCTTTCTTCTGTGGTGTGTTGTCTGTGCACAGCTACCTTCTCATCCTGCTTTCAGCTGTCCTATCTGCAGAAGAGCCTTCTTCCCCTCATCTTTTTGTGCAAATTTACAAGAGAAATATCATAATCTGACTCTATGTAATTAGGCGTTAAATATACTGTGATAAAACTGCACACATTTTTTGCTTACCCAGTTTCTAAAAGAGGGAATGGAGAGATGAAGGACAAGCCCAGGAATAATGACAGGACTGGGGAAAGTTTTTAAGAATATTCTCCTATGTTCCTGCCACCGTATCATGCTCACTCATACCAGCAAACATGATTTATCCACTTTATGCAGCTGCAACTATTTGTGAAAGCATCCTTCCTTTTTTAGTGTAAAGCTCTTCTTCATTTGATTAGGTATTTCATCAAGGTATCATCACAGGTTTTTTCTTTGTTTGTTTCAGTTTGTTTTTTTTCCTGAGTGTGTACACCATGGCTTTTTCAATAACACAATTCTCCTTACAAGGTTTTGTTTCAAAAAGGGATTGTGTACTTCATTAAAGACAAAACAAGAAACTCACCTAGAGTAACACATACACATGCATATACACACACGAAGAAATAAATGAGAGTAAGTCTTCCATGACAGCACCGTTTTCCACTGTCTGAGTGATTAGAGTCCAATGCTTTTTACCAAAGACAACCTCTTTCTCTCCCTTCAAGCTTTAAATAAATACTTGTGCTAATTGCAGATAGCAGCGGAATACAGCACCAAGTGTTTCGAAACTGGCATGGATGTGAGAGGGAATAAACAAGCTATGGTAGATTAAACAGTGTGGAGTGCTGTTTTTCTGTCACTGTCAGACAGTATAATAAAGAGTCCCATGCTATTTTACTGTTTCTGTCCTTGTAATGCATGCCGGATACCTATAATTTATGACACAGAGCTATTGCTTCATGAGTTGCACTTCCTTTTAAACTGATGCTGAACTCGTTAGTGGGGGAAATGTGACAGGTTGATAGTGGTTTCTTATCTTCAGGTTAAACATTGTCAGAATAATTCATGGCTGGGCAACTGTTAGAACTGTAATGTTTTTATAATTAGAGCTGGAGTGGACTGTTCACTAAGGATTTGAGCTCCAGCAAACAAGCCCCCATTACGGTCAGTCTGAAACTTGTTGCCTTCCCATCCATCAGATTTCAGGGAGGAAATGTTCTGAAACTCAATCTGCTGAGCTCGAAGGAAATGTTCCCAGCACTGAAGCTACCAGCACTCTGAAAAGCCAAGGATGACCGTATTTCCAGCCATCACCATTCAAAACCAAGTCAGGCTCCAGAAATAAGAAGATTTACTTAAAAATCTTAACACTTTTTTGGGATGCGTTATTGTTATTTTTGCCCTCTTGACTTTAAATCATTAAGATATGTGTTTTGAAGCTTTTTAATTATCAAGGCCAGAATCTTGATTTCCAGTTCCTTGAGCAAAGGCTGCAATTCCTTTGAAATCCTGTGACTCAAAGAGATGGAGATTTAGAAAACATACTGTGAGACTCGTGACAAAAATTACAAAAGTTCACTCAATAAAGGTCATAATCCAAATGAGGACTTGCCAACACAAGCTTAATTTCTCTGTTGAGCTATATCAACTTACATCAACCGAGAATCTAGTTTTGTCTCTAATTTCAGCAGTGCATATATTCTGACAACTGTGCAAGTTACCTGTAAATGGGTGGTTTTCTGTGTTCCTCAAGAATCAGAGTATACTCTAGTATTCAACACAAGGGGGTAAAAGTGTATTCAGGTTCGTACAGTCTGCATTATAGCTCTCTGTATGTTTGGTAAATTGCATCCCAGATAGGTTTCCCTCAAAACTTCACTGTTGGAATGTGCAAATATTCCAAGGGAGCATTTTGTCACAATTGAGCCCAATAACAATAAGATCAACTGTTGATTTTAACACTGCCCCATTGTGTCTGTCCATTCATTGCCATACAAATTTCTTGTTTATTTGCTTTCATTATTTTTGGACATTCACAGGACCCATGGAAGGTTCTGGGGCCATACCTTCAAAGAGTGGCACCTACCTCTAGCTTCTGCATCATAAAATAAGGCATAAGTCCTAATTAGAGCTCATCCACAGTAAAAAACCTGCTTTATATACTTCCTTCCAACAGATGAGTTGGTTTTTTTCTTTCCAAGTTTATTAGAAAAATAAAAAATTCAGTGTTTTTTAAAAAGAGAAAAAAATCACTGTAAATAAATAAGTAAGCAAATACACGTGCATTTTTAATAATGCATTAACCCTTATTTTAAGAATAATATTCATGGAAGAGCTATGATTGTTATATGCCTAAAATTCCCAAATGGCAAAATATAATTAAAGTAAGAACTGTTGAACAAATAAACCTGTTAAATACACAATATTACCAGGCAAAATGGCTATGCATTTATCACTTTGCCACTGTAATTACACTGACTGCTGCTCTTCATGCATATATTAATATCTCACTAACATTATGGAGGCTGAGACAAAGAACTGACTTAAAGGAAGATTTTTAGCCAGGCAAAGTGGTAACAAGTATTACATACTTTTTAAAAAAACATCTTAACATTGAATCTGATTACTGGTTTTCTTTGGATAGTCATTTCTTGTAGTTCTGAGAAACCCCATCTTCCTAAAATAGTAATTAATGAAGTGCTGGTTTGGAAAGCCTAGCTAGAGTGGGTTTCAGATACCGCAGGTCAAAAGACTCAGCCTGGGATTCTGAAAGTAGCTGAAGTGTGAAACTCACAGAAGATACTCAGTTTATCTTGAGAAAAGAAAGAAAAGGAAAAACAGTATGTCGTTTCTGTTTTCTGTGTAAATAAAGACTACTATTTTAAGATTGTTCTGATTATTTCAGGAGGTTCTGCCTCATCATCGATTGGCTGGATCTGGCTTTGAGTGGGTGTGCTAGCTATTCGCAGCAAAAAAAAGGTCAGGAAATTCATTCCCATGGGATGAACTTTTCTGAACCTGGAAATGAGCAAAGAGACTTGGAAGTGACTTTTGACCATTTGGGTGAATGATGCCAAAGCTGCCTTCAGCACATTGTGATTCTTATAGTGTATGCAGCACTGCCTGTGTTTTGAGACTAGAAGCTGTTAAGTACTGTCACTGGACCTCAGAAATCCCTGGGAATGTGAGGTTTGGTTGAAGAAAATTAGGGAGAGATTCTCACACAGCATCTCAGAGGCTGTGTGAGGACCCATTTACGGAGGGCTTATTAAATGTTAATATTTGACTAATAGCTGTTAAAACTATATTACAGGCATGAGCAATACATGTTACATGGGGTTATAGGCATCTCAGAAGAAAATGTCTAGACTGTTACTGCTCCAAAATATCAAGTGCATTAGAAAATTTAGGCCACGAAGTCAAGCCTGTGAATATTTAACTGAGCACAGTTGTGTGTATTTAACCACTCAGTCACATCCTATTTTATTCATGCTCCCTGCCTCATCCAGAATACAGGAAAGAAAATGCCTTCACAATAGGAATCAATATTTTTTCCATAGTGCCCCCTACACTAACCCCGGAGCAGAAGACAGCACATAAATCTTGTTCTACATACAGAGATATCAATTTCTTCATTACTGCCCAGCATTTTAATATTTTTGTTGTCCCCAAGTATTAATGGTTCGATCTTTCAAACTTCTCTGTGGGAGGAGAGCATAGGATTTTCCCCATTTAATAAATGAAGAGCTAAGGCATATACAAGAGTTCAGAGGAGTTCTTCATTCCTGAGTTGAAAAACCTAAGATCTAATTTTTCAAGTTCCTTCACTTGTTATATCATTCTACGCATTGACGGCTTCAGAAAAATTAAAATTCAACAGTAAGTACTTAACAGTTTGCAAAGCTGCCGCTGGGTGCCTGAAGCTGACACTGCAGAAAAATGGGACACAGATGAACAGTCGCCCAAACGCATGTCTATTGCCATGGATTTCCCAGAATTGTGCAGGAATTGTGTGCTACTAGGAAGGGTAGAATTGCATTTTGATGGCAAGTATTATGCTGCCTTTGCCACAAAGTCTTGCAATCTCTTCCTGCCATCTTACCTCGCCCACTGCACACTTTCCAAATCCTGCTATCAGAGAGGCACAAGTGTGCTGGTAAAATCTTTATTCGTTAGTCAATGTTGACTTGTTCCTTGAGCAGGTTTAGTCCTATTGAATGACACAGAAGCAAGGTAAGAAAACTCGTGATCACATGCATAAGCAACATGAAGCTGTAAAATTCAAATTGCTTTGACAACTTGAGGGCTGATATCCCTGGCTTCTGACCACATGATTAAGCAACATAAATTAAAATAAAACAAAAATACAAGAACATTATGTCAAAAATGAATGCATAAAACTGCATCAAGTGGAACCATAATGGGACTGCAGTCTCTGCCTCCACCACATTGTCTTCTACTGATTAAACAGAGTAACCAACAGCGATGGGAAGCAGGAGACTGTTATCTTCAGTAATCTACCCTTAGCAATGGGATGAGGACAAAGCTTGACAATATGTTTCACAACTACTTGCTTCACAACTTGAAGCAATGTTGCAATTCAGGAACCTCATGTGCTTTTCCAAATCCATGGAAGTACAGTGTAGAAAGCTTCTTGCTGTTCCTTCCCATAGCTCTCCACGTTCCTGTCTCCCTAACATCTATACTACCCATACTCATCCTTACAGACCTGAGTCCAATCTCTGTCCCATCCTGCTCCATTCTTTTCTCCCTGCTCCTATAGCCTCGAAGATGCAATGGTAATTGCAGAGAATAAAGCAGCTAAGGTATATAGAATTTCTGCCAAACTTGTTGAAATTGCAGTTCTTTAGACTGAACACCTCACCAAATTTGGACAAATCTTCACATTTTAAATAACTCCTCTAAAGCATAGAGGTGCGTCATTTCCTTCACATCAGACCTTTTTTTGATGAAGCCAATCTACTTTGGTCACTATTATGTTCCTATGGATTATGTTTTTTATTGGGTTTGAGCAATAGTTGTCTACAGACCAAATGTTCTTGTCACCAAATGGGTGACATAGAGAATATCATTATTTCAAGAATGCCTTTGTTGGGACCATTGGTGACACCTAGGTAATTGGGCAGTTCCATACAAACGAAGGATACGGGTTGGAAAAACAATAATTTTCTTGGTAAATTGCCTTGCTAAAACAATGGCCTTTTCTTTAGCAAAGTATAAAGTTCAAAGAGCAAGTTTGTTTGTTCTTTTTTTTAAAAAAAAGCTTACTTACTGCTTTTGAAATAGATTTTCGTTTTCTTACACTTTATATTGTCTTACTTCAGGAGTGCTCCCACTGAAAGTTGCAGAGGAAGATATTGCATAAGAAACATTATCAAAATCTAATCCTTAATTCCAGTAGACTATTCTTCAGATATATCAACATACACAAGGCACCTTTAGTCATCCACAATTTACAGTACGGTTGGCTACTACATGAATTTGACAAGAACAGAGTAAAATTTTTTAATAAAGCAAGAATTTCCAGATTTGATTAATGTTACTGTAGATCAAAAAAAAAATTGTCCTTTCAAATTCAGATCAGATATTATCTTGTAGAACATTCTGAATAGTTCCTTCATTTCTGCTAAAATAATAAAATTCCTACTTTGTAACAGAAAAGAAAATCTGTCATCTCATATTTCAAGTAATGGAAAAGCACATTTTCAGCTGGTATAAGCTGCAAACATTCTCATGAACTCCAAAAAAGCTACACTGATTTACACCACTGTGCTTAAGGACAGCCTTGTGGTTTAGAGCAATAATGGTTATTAGAAAATATGAAGAAAACCAATTTTTTGTAAAGGTGCTCAAGAATGAAATTTAAGGGAAAAATCTCTGGCAGAAATGACACTGTCAGAGAATAACATAGACCACTGGAATAACAACCATGCTGTCAAAACATAGCCAAAGGAACACAGTTTGAAAAGAATTAGAGTATCATTATCAATGACACGAAGAAAAAAAGATAAGAGCAGCTTAACTACTGCCTGTCATTGCATGCACCTAGTTCAGCACCCAGCTTAAATAGTATTCAGGCAGCTGCCTGTGGATATACCCAATATTACATGTTAATGTAAAAGTTAAGACTGCCAAGATAACACTTTTTTTTTCCTTGTTCATTCGAATGGAAACACCAGAGACTATGTTAAACTTTTTTGTATGGTGTGTACTATGATTGCAAAATTGAATACCAAGATGTTCAGGGTGGCGTGGCTCCATGACTGACAACTGCTCCATGCTCTACAGCATAGTTGAAAAGAGAATACACCCTGCAGGATTCAGCATATGGACGGGACTTCAAGTTCTTATTAAAAAGACTCTGACCTTCCTCATCATTAATCTCATCCACATATCTTCACCTCCCAGTAGCTTAGATTTCCCATCTCCAGAATGAATAAGAAGAACACTTGCCTACTTGGATAATACTGGAAAGAAATTTAATATCTACCTGTTACAAAGAAATTCTTATTCAGCAGATAGGGGAAAGGCACTCAAAGTAACAGGTCTGGGTTCTAGCCCTGATTTTACGGTAAGCCCACGGAGTAACAGTGGGCAAATCCTTTTTATGTTTCCATCTTTTTGCTTTCCCTCCCCCATCTTGTATTGATTACTAGAGAGTTTACAGAGGGACTGTCCCTTACTGTGCACTTTATCTGGTATTTTTCTCATACCTAGCACAGAGGAGTCCTTTAATGGTAACACTGTTCAGAGTATCTGTTGCTGTAATTTGAAGAATTTTTGAATGATTTCATGTAACTGTAAAATAATTGTTTTCTTTAATGCATTAAATATATCAAACTGTAACCCCGCAAATCCTGAAAGGAATGATAAAAGAAACACAGTATAAAATTGAAATAGATGTCAACTTGATAGGCTACCATGGCTCAAGAGGAATTACAGTCTGTCATTCAAAAAGTCAAATACACAGTGGTTAAATACTAGAAAATATTTATGAGACAAACAGCAGTATTCAGAGTTCAGATAAAGAGGATGTTCTGAGGCATGACACAAAATGGCATCTGTTGAAATACTTCAAGCACAGAGAAATCTGAGAGAGCATTCTTTCTTTCTCAGGTATGGCAATCTCTATCGTTTCCCTCAGTAGATGGATTAAAATGATGACAGATGAAGATCCATTGCCACAGTAAATGAAGGATCACATTTAGATATGTAATTACTTGGTTCTGGGCCATTACAAAATACAAAAAATGAAAGCTAAAACACAGACTCAAAGACTTAGCCTGGTAATATTAAATTGTTCTTTGACATTTTATCAACTGTCAGAAACTCAAAGTAGCAGTACATTTCTACCAGTAAAGATCACAACTGTGATGAGGTGCTGACTCTTTCCCTTAGCTGTTAGTAAGTATCTTTTGTACCATACAGCTTTCAGCTATAACAGGTGCATAAAATTATCTTCTTCAAGAAACACTGTCTAGTATGTATATCTGCAGATTTTCCAGATCTTCTGTACGATGAAATAGGTAAATCCTATTGCAGTGTTGAAGATTTGGCATGAAATCCTAACCCTACTGAAATAAATGGGATTAATTCCACAAATTTCAGTAGGGCTTGGATTTCATCTCTGTATGAGAGAATAACCATTTGATACTTCATTTGGTGCCTAACCATTCCCTCAAGTCAAATAGGACATAATGTATTTCTATGATACTCCTCAAAGCCGCTGTTTTTGTTTCAACATGGTGACAGATGCCAGCCATACTGGAACCTTTTCAAATTGACTCTGAGTGAGGCATTAGCTTACTGCCCGGAGAATAAACTTTCCATTTCTATTCGCTGAGTGCATTAGGGAATGTTTCAGACATGTTTTGCAGGACAACCCCTTTTGTTTTGCTAATAGGGCTCATGTACACACTTCCAGTGGGAAAACATCTGTTTTACAAGTCTGTCCTCCTAGATATAGCTGGATTCCAGCTACAGACTTTGGAACCTCATCCAAAGATCCCCAAAGTTCAACAGTGTTTGGATCAGGGGGTTGGACTGAAGTCATTATGGAGAAATAGGCCAGGTTCAAGATTTAAGCTTCCTACACTTTCAGGGACACTTTGGTGTTTTGCCTTAGGTCCAGCTCTGCTTCTCAGTTACGAGCATAGTCATTTAATGTTGCTTTGGGCATGCAGGCAGCACCTACCCACAGCAACATAATGCAAGCACATGTCAGTCAAGGGAACTGCGCTAGTGAAAAGCTGAGATGAGATTAAAAGTGACTCTCTAATTACCTTTAGTTCCTCCACCAAAGAAATTCACGAACTTTTGCCTCAGGCAGACAATACAACAATATCCATAACCAAATCAAGGCTTCATATTTTATTTTATAACAGAGTGTGTTAGCTAGCATGTAAGGGTTGTCAGCTTTGACATATTGCTGGTTTTGTTTTAATATTGGGCTTAGTTTTAAATTTAATAATAAATGCGGAGGTAATTATCTTAGTTTTTTGAAAATCTGTAGTTTTGGTTCCGCTCTTTAATAAACTGTCATCCAATAAAAATAAACAAGAAATAATTCAAGGAAACCTTGAAAATTTGGACGAAAGGACCTCTGTGAACTTTTAAAGTGAGGGATTAAAGTCTTCTGAAACATCTGCTGCTCTATAGTCTTTATCAGGTCAAAAGTTTCAAATGTAGAATCTATTCCTGGAAAACATATAACAGATGTTGCTGTTCATTATCTTATATACAATATGTGAGTATGTAAGAGAGGGAAAAGGAAGGAGACAAAGGCAGCAAAAAGTCTTCTGAAGCTACTCATTTTCCTCCCGGATACAATATCCAGATTTATCCCAGTGGAGGGCCCACACTCAAAGTCAGAGCTTCAGGCGCCTAAATAATTTTTAAAAAAAACTAAGCAAATGAACTGTCCAAGCACAACCAAACAGCCTAAAACACTAGTAGCAACCTAAAACAAAAGTAGCAAATAGCCATAGCCAATTACAATCTACACTCACTGAAATCCCTAAGCAATAGCCTAAGAATTAAATATTGCTCTAAATCCTCATTAGGAGAGACACTAATTACCGATAATCAAAACAACGCAAATTATAACATCAGTCATTGTATCTATGTGTAACACCTGACACAAGAGAAACCACTAAAAGGGAAGCTCAAAGACCACTGAGGCTGATGAAGCCATAGCCACACAGATCTGTTTCCAACTGGAGCAGTCTCTGTCCTACTCCCTCCTCCTGTTGATGCCCTTTCGCTTCTTCCCCCACGCCACAGGTGCCAGCACAGCTATGTAACTGCACGGTGAACTGGAGCAGGGGGGAAATTCTGCTAAGAAATACCTTTTTTTTGCCACATCATGCTTCACTCACAGGGAGTGAGAGTGTAGGGAGATGGTAGCAAAGAGCAGGTACTGCCTAAAAGGATACCAAAGAGGAAATGGCAGCCAAACACTATTTCTATAGCTGCAGTGAGCTTATCTCTGTTAACAAAGGATTTGCCACACGGCCATCATCCCTCTCTCTGCTTAAGGGACAGAGCCCAGCCCAGTTCTCTCCTTCACCTCTGCTAGCCATAAGTGACCATCCCAATATCTTCTATGGATTTTCCTCCCCAAATGTAATAGCAACTTATATTGTTTTCTGGATGACGTAAAAATCCATAAGTGGTGCAAATAGTCAGGAAAATGTATATGTCATACATGCCATCTAAAATACTCTAGTTCTGTAAAGCTGGGAGAGAGGCACTTTGTACATTGCACAAATGAAAAGTCAGTACAAGAACAGCTCACTGTTGGCATACCATTCTCTTTTAGGGGAGATATATGCTTGTGAGCAAAAGCTCAGTGCCTGCCCTGAAAATGCTGCCATTCTAAAATACCCAGGGTATTCTCAAAACTGTGCCTGATGCAGAGCACAGTTTTCTCTGAGAAGGGCTGGAGCCAGATGCCTCAGAGGCAGGCTAGAGGACTAGATGACCTGTTGTTTTACCAGAGTTACTTTGGTCTGACAAACAGGTTAAAGGAATCTAGGCTTCTTCCAACCTCCACAACAGGACTTCAGTGCAATACCTTGGCGCGTCTCAGACTGTGGCACAACGAGGCAAGTGTGTGGAGCAGGTGGTTCACCTCACTCATCGTGAGTCCAAGACAGATGAGAAGGGAGGCAGCTCTTGAGAGATCTCTTGCAGCCTGGCAACAGTTCAGTCCATTCCAGTGTTTCTTGCAAAGATCTGCCAGGATCTAAACACTTCAAAAAAATCCCTCTCCCTACACCCAAAAAACCCCACAAAGTTTCTTTCTGTGTGGACTTTGCCCCATAGCTCAAGAGGCTCTGATAACTATAACCAGGAGTGAAAACACAAGGTCACTCACTGCTGGTGGAGTTCGTTCTGAGCCAGGACTGTTGGCACACGCTCTAGGAGAAAGCACAGAGTAAGCACAATTTTAGAGAACTAGCAGTCAGGTAGTTTTGCGGATGTTTTGCCTAGAAACAAAATTAACATAATGTATTTCTCTTCCCTTGAGATTACATGGGGCACTGACATCCCAGAGAAGCCAAGGGTCACTAAAAAGTTGATGTGTAGCACCATCCTCACAGGTCTTTACAGACAAGATAAGGGCATTCTGAGTATTCCTCTTTCAATTGTTTTTGGACAGAGGTCCTTAAGTATCAGACAGGACAGCTCTTTTTACATCCCGATATTTAACTACCTCCCCACTATTGAGAGAAGATCCAAGGAACAGAATAGTAAAAGACATATGGAAGAAATGAGGGCTCGCTCTGACAATATAAAGGTCCTATTGATGACCTTGGGTTGCTAAGAACAAAAGCTTTCAGACCTCTGGACCTTTTGCGATCTTAAAAAAAGGGTCAGTGACCCCCTCAACAAAGTGTCTATATAAAGAAATGGGGCCCACTATTATCATGATTAAACTAATCAGCATTTGTGTTGGCAACAAAGAAGCTAAGGATTCAACGGATACAGAGAAGAGACAACCTTCCAGCCTAAGGGGCTATATCTCAGCTATATTATTAAGCTGATATATACTACCCTGAAGAAAAAGGATAGAGTTTGCCCATGCAAGACTTGCTCAGTATGTCACACTCAGGACTTCTTATGGAAAAACATAGGAGTTTTTGATCTGTTCTTCAAACATAAAGTATGAAAAGACTTTTCTATTGGTGATGAAAAATCTTCAGCATATTCTACCAGGACTCAAAGTAAGACACCCTGTCCTTTTCCTTTAAAGATGCCCAAGCTAAGGCAAATTGGAAAATTATAAAAGCTCTTGTACCCCAAGGAAAAAAGCAACATTTCTATACTATACTGTTCACAATGCATGGGCTCTCTGTACTGAGAGGAGGAGAAAAATGGCTCTACCTCAAGATGCAGGTCCCAAACTGAAAAACAGTTTAGCTTGCCAAAAAAGCAGTATGGCTAGTATACAGGGCAAAAAAAGGCATCTCTTTTTTCGTGATCTAGTTTTGATTTGAAAGGCATCAACATTAATACAATCTTCCATAAATGAAAACTCCCTGGAACTTGCAGCTGTTGAATGAAACTGATATTCCATGATTTTTACAGCTGAAAATTATGAAAATTCCCAGTAATCACAGGGGAAATTAGAAGTTCCCCAAATCTGCTAATGAAAATGATAATCTTGATATTGGCAGTCCTTGCAGGGTACTTGTTTCTCAGCAATGTCTACAAGCTATGTCTATATTAGGATTTGGTGCAGACCAATAGGAGATCGTAGAAATAGTCAGTGCTGAGAACCCACAGTATACATATTTCAAGGGGGTTTATCTTGAATACTTACTCCTCTTGTGGATTGAACTCCCATTAGTGATGGAAGGAGGTTGTATGTGCTCATTGAATAAATCTTTTGGTTTAGTTTAATTTGAACAGAATCCAGTTATGGAGTCTGAGACCTCTGTGCAATGGAAAGCACAGCACAAGAAGTACAAGAGTACAATCTGGAAACTCACTTCTAGAAGGTACAATTCAGCCAATCAAAAATGCTCATGTAGATACCCCTCAAATAAAGAAGATGAGCAATAATTTTGAGTAGGCAGGGTGGAATAAAAAAGAAGCAGAGTATCCTGGCTGTGTGGATATATGGAGAGGTTATCCTTCCCTGCAGTATTTCAGCCCTTCCATGCCCATCCAAGTGAATCTCAGAGGTACAAAGTCCTGCTCAGCTGGGCAAACGCCATGACTGCGGGAAGGACAGGCTCACTCAAGTGAGTCTGATCTTACCTTATTACAAATAGTGCTGTAAAGCTAAAAGTAACAGGTTATTTTCCTATACACCCATTCGTATGAGTCTTACCATTCGTTGTGAAATATGATTACAAAAATAAGTATGGCAACTGAGGTTGTCCATGTTTTCTGGGTGTTTCCTGGGAGTCCTGACAAACAAAGCAAATCATCCTATTTCATCCAGAGTAGGAATAGCAATGTAAAATAAGCACACGAGCAAATCCATCTGAGGTTAAGTATTTGGGTCCAGCCTGAAGCTTGCAAAAACTAAGTCAAGACTTTCATGGACCAGGCACATTCTGCCTTTCTTCTCCTGCATCACTGGAGGATGAATAATTAATGAAGAGAGAGAATTTATAACTTGAATATGAATCACTTTCTGCCTGACTTGCTCTCCTGAATCATTTTTATTGTAAACTAAACTCTTTGTAGATCATTGTTGTTCATAAATTCTCTTGTAATACCAGTTTTGAGGCTGATATCTACCCCTGATAACTTGCTATCTGACAAATTAGGGAAGATAGACCTTTTTTTTTTTTTTGACCATGAATATCTGCAGAAATTATGTTCATCAGTACCTGGACAGTTTTGTAAAAACTGAGTACTGGTATAATATAACAAGGCGATCAAGCAACCCAAGGACAATTGCAAAAAAAGGCACTAATAACAGAGCCATCTTTAGGCTTCTCAGCAGTGTAAGGAAAATTGAACTATGTGGCCCCAAAAAAGGACAAAACTCAGTTCTGAGACACCATCAGATCTTGTTCTTGGGTGGAAAAGGGAAGGCCTTGGGAGGTATAGTGGGAAAACCATGGCTGTGAAACTGGATTTGGATCCCTTGGGACTGAGGAAAGAAGGAGATTGACCAGAAGGGTCACTGGGATATGGAAGCCTGTATTATATTTTGGGGGGAATTTTATACTCACTTTATCCTATAATCCTGCAGGATTTCACTCAATCTGTTTGTCTACGGTAGCTGACTCTGGACATGCCAGTGAGATGGGATCATAGTTATCATGCCAGTGCCAGTCTTCCACAGACCCCCCAGCTCTCACCCCTTCCACGATTGCTTCCCCACCTCCCAAGATAGCGGACATGATGGGACAACCAATCAGTCTCCTTTTTTGCCTTATTGTCAGTGAAGGGATACACCAAGACATTTCCAAGGCTGGTCTGGGCTCAGAGTGGAGGAACTCTGTGGCAGGCATGTATCTTTTGGTAAGGCAGAAGTCAGAGGTTGTTTGGGGATCACCTCCTTTTGAAGACAGTGGGTATCCCCCCTTGGATGGTGAGTACACTGCTCCTTGTCTGCGTGACTGAAGGGGGAAGGACCACGGAATGGACTCAGCTTCTGCTGGCAAAACTTATGTCCTTGTCTCTGTCTTGAAGTTCCCACCATCTGCGTGTTTTAGGCCACGGAGGAGGTGGGAGTGTAAAAAGAAGAAATTGCCTTAATGAATGCGTAGGCCCATAAAAGCTACCTGGGAAAACTAAGCTACCCAAAAATATCCGATTTCATTGCTTTGCAAGCTTCCTTGGAAAACAGCAAGAATTCTAACTGAGTTATTTTGTTCTGAAACACAAAGTAGAGCTGGTTAGAAAAAAAACTCAGCTAAATTCTATTTGGGATCATAGGGTCACCTAAAATGACATATTTTGTCTTTGAGAAAAGATTTCTTTCAAAAGAAAAAAGTGTTTTTAAAGAATCTGATAAGGTCAAAATGTTCTAATCCAACCTGTTCAGAATGGCATGTTTCATTTTCTCTCTTGAAATTAATTTTTATTAGTAGTTTTACCAATTACAAAACAAAACAACAAAGTAACATTTTGTTTTTTAAGAAAGTTTTTTTGTAATTTAATGTGCCATGCAACCCCAAATTAATTGTTTTAAGAATTTTAAATTAAAACAATTTTTGATACTTTTGGTTTTATCCTTTTCCAGAATAAAATAATCTTGAGAAACACAACAAATTGAAAAACCCAGCTACCACTGAGTTTTCTTGATTCCTCTGATCAATTCACTATGCTTTTTGCATTCTTTCAAGAATTTAATAAAGATTCTTTCAAGAGATTACCCCAGACAGGACTTAACGATGACCACAGTGCTTTTCCACTCTGGATATTCATTCCCTTCCTCCTGCTGCATCTCATACCAGCTTGCAGTTAGACTTCTAGGATGGAAACACAAACCATGGCCATCTTTAGGGTTCTCAAATCACTGGATTCTTAATACATGTCATAGAAATATACTCCAGGTTTTCCCTATTAAAATACAAAAGTATTTGTTTTCATTAATTTGACTGGAGTCTAGATTCCATCTTCTGCCCAAAGATGTAATTATAAAACCGATCCTGCACTGTCCGTCAGATGTACAACATGTGGCAACGAGAACACAGAAGCCCTTGGACTTCCGTCTTTCCACAGACACTGTCATGCATGTTGTTTTTGTTGTCACACCCTGCAGTTTCCCAGACAGACAAGGCTGAAACTGCAGTGGAAATTTTACATCTCTTCTTCACATAAGAATATGCAGAGCCCATACAAGGAGCGTCAAAATATCGTTGTTTCCTGCTGTGCAAGCGTGGCAAACATATAGACGGCTTTCTTAACAAACAGAGAGAGTAAGAAAGGCACGTTCAGCATTTGCGTAAATTGCAGGGCTCTGCTGACCATAGAATTTCATGAAAAGGCATGCAGTTGTAGGCTAGAGTGGGCACTGAATTCTGGCAATCTATATACTACCAGCAAAAATTTCAAAGATGAGAACTACAGGTATTAGAAATACTGTGTCAATGGGTAGGACTTTACACCACTGCACTATTAAGTGGGCAAGATTTTGTATGACAACAGTAATGAGAGGGAAGAATAATCCAGTGCATAAGGAGCTCAAATGGGAGCTCACACCACTGGCCAAGTTGTGACTGCAGAACCAGCTATCACCAATTACCACTAGCAACTGTACAGGTATCAGCTCAGCCTGTTCCGGCTGTAAGACTGTGTAACTCACCTTATAGTCTTTCATTATGGTTTTAATGACTGATAAATCATGTGTCAGAATCCTAAAGGATGTTTCATCCTTTGCTCAACTAAGATTTCCTCTGTGACCTCTGACAATCTATTTCCTTTTAGCCTAACTGCAGATCCTCATCTATAAAAAGGGGTCAACACATTCCTATTTTATAAGAAAGTTCTATGAAGGTACATACCCAACACAGCACAAGGCACTCAGAAGCCACCATATGAACAGCTGGACAAACCAGGCAAGAAAAGTAGCTAAGCACAAGGCAGCTAAACCAGTGTGCTAAATGTTTTGTTGCACATTAAACTTTGATTGTTCATGAGGGCAGATGCACTATGAATTAATAAACAGGTGATATCCTTGTAAGAATTTCAAAAATTGATATCACTTGAGAGTTTACATTAGGACAGACTCAGGGAGACAGAGAGCAGGCACACACACACACATCCATGCATTTATTTGCACGTGCAAGTTCAGGTGCATGTGAAAAGCTCATTTTTATTTGCAGGTGCAAACTTTTTCTAGTGTGGAGGCTTACAACTCAGGAAATTTTGCACATTTCACAAGGGTGGAAAAAAGTTTTGATTTCATGGTAAATATTTCATGAAACAAAGACCAGATGTTTGCCTTAGCTCCTGTTTTTACTCTGCCTTACTTTCCCAGCTGGAGTTATTAATTATACCTTTTATTCTCCTACTGCAGCTCTTAACTCTAAAAGATTAAATGGCTTGATTAGCACTGTTTAGCTTTTCCTAGGTGGTTTATTGAATGTCACATTTAACATTCTGGCACCTCACAGATTAAGCTAAATTCTTGCAGCCTTGAAGAAATATGACTATTTTTTTCCCAGAGAGCAAGAGAAGGGCATTTGTTACATATTTATGAACACATCACATTGGACATTTCTATTTATTCTTTAACACACTTTCACAAACACACAGCCTGTCCTAGACTGTATGTTATTTATAAATGTTGATACTTAGTTCTTTTGGAAATGCCTCCTGGAAATTTTTTCATAAAACCAGTGACTGGGAGGGTTATAGAGATTTGTGGAAACCTTGGAGTCAACAGAATATTCTCACATGATTTTTCTTACTCTTCTACTTTCTTGGAGGCATATAGAATGCAACGAAGTATACAATTCTTTAGTGGATAAAGAGCACTTAATTCGTCATCCTGGTGCAGCTTATATGGCTGTACCTATACTCATGAGACAGAATCAATAATTCACCATAAGAGATCTTTGATGCCACTCCAGTAGTGACTGGTTAAGATAGTGCCAAGAATCGTGCTTTAAAATTGCCTAACACCCAAATCCTAAAGCTCTCTACTCAATTGAATCTTGAGCCAACCCTCAGATGATGGCCATCCCAAGGTTTGCATTGGACCATTATCTAAAGCCAGAAGGCTGGTGTGGGATTCCTGTGAAATAAAAAGCAGCCTTAACCTTAACACACAGGCTGTGAGTTAAAGTGCTTGCAAACAGCTTCCTCTCTTCTCCCTCCTACCCTTAAAGTCTAGGACTAACTTGGGTAGCTACCTAGCTAGATGAAAGTGCTTTAAAAAAACCCATCATTTTAGATCAATCAAAACCATGTTCTTCAACATCTTTTCAGATTCTAATGTGTTAAGGACTTTTTAAAAGATGTTATAAGATGATATTACCTCCAAGAAAATACAAAGATGACCGGCCAGCCACTTACTCTGAAGAAAGAGAGAAGAGATTACGTGGACTCCAACTGTTAATAGTACAATAAAATAAAAGGTGAAGTTGAACACAGATTTCATCCTATGCCAAGACGGAGATCCTACGTAACCACCGAAAGGTGTTTCTAAGCAGATGGAGCCAATATGAGTTCAGTTCAGTAAATTTTTATAATCATGTCTTTGAATTCAGAGATATGGTCTTAAAAACAGGTCTTGGTCTTAAAAACAGATGTTGTATTTCTTCCAATTTGCATCCACATACACATATAAATGCCCACAGAGGAGGGGTTATATCTGCATCACAACAGAGCACAGAGGTGAGGGCACTGCATGGAGCTTGCCGGCTGGAGGAGCTCAAACTACGAAGCTGGGAGCAGCAAGGTCAAACTCCAAGTAAATTAGACAGAGACCCCCTTTCATTCTTCGCACCATGTGCCAAGCACCCTGCACACTGGGCACGGGGCAGTAACAATATACTGTGTTTACATACGTATGCCAGGAGCTCTGGCCATTGGCACAAGTGCAGAAGCAATTAATATTCAGAGAAGTTTCTAAACCTTAAATGACTTTTATTTGTCACGGATCACCCCCTCACCCCACTCCCCCCTGTGGTCTCTCACTCTGGTTGGTTTCCCATTTATTTACTTCCAAAGTGACCCCCCAAGCCCCAAACAAACAAAACCAGATGTGGGACAAAAATGCTATTTTGTGTCACTGCAGCAGCCCTTTGTTTTGCCTTGTTTGTTTAGCTCTAGTTTGTAAGAACTTTGGGGCAGAGGCTCTCAATTGCTCTTTGTTTACATCTCATCTGCAAAAGGGCCTCCTCCTTCTTTGTGGGCTCTTGCACTCTACCACAATAAAGATGACTATTAATAATATGACCTTCAGCTAGCTGGAATGTATTCAGCAATTTAAGGCATTGACATTGGAGAAATCCTTATGAATGCCTGAGATCATATAACCCTTCCATTTGTTTTCAGGCCTATCTCCAAGCTGTGGTTAAGTAGCTATCATTTCTAACATTTGCATTCCTCTTACCCCATAGTGTGTGGGGGGATGGTACTATCATAATTATACCACATTCTTCTGGGTTCCATAACGAGCTATTATTTTGCTAATGGAATATTCAAGCAGTCTGCAGTAATTTATCAAATAGTCCCAAGTCCCATTTTCTCTGTGTGAATCTTTTTGTTCACAGGTAAATTGATGTGTGGGGGGTTATCAAGGCTTTTTTGTAATTCAAATTAACCATTCCACCCCCCTCTCTGAAAAAAGATCGTTAGACACAGAATGTTTTTTTTTTTTTTAATGATGTTTAGAATTAGAATTGTGCAGGCTTCCTGTGAGTGGCAATTTCTGCATTTTAATTCGTTCTTACAGTGGTTTTGCATTTTAACGCCTAATTTTGAAAATTTGCCTAAACTAAAGGGGAGCAAAACGTAATTCCATTTCTCCTTATAACTTGTCTGCCTCACTGTCAGATTAAACTGCCAACAGTGTAGAGTGCCATTGAATTGGAGATGAGAGAGAAAAGGCACCACCCTCTCTGTTTATTTTACTTACAGTAAAAAAAGCCAAAACCCAAGACCTGGACGTATACATAGACCACACTGAACACACACAAACACACATCTCTTCCACTGTGTATTTCTCTGTGTAAAAGGAAGAGGGAAGGAGTGTGTGTGCGTGCATGCATGTGCACATGTGCGTGCCTGCAGGTTAGGAGGGGAAACTGGTACCTAATAAAAGAACATAAATGCAAAGAATTTCTGTGAACGACAAGATTTCTTGCCTTCTCAAAAACTCTCTGCCACAGTTCCTCACTTATCTCCTAACTACAGTTAGGAAATTAATGGCTGGCAATGTCAGTGGAGAGTTTTGACATAGAATCACTGAGATGAGAAAGGACCCCTGGAGATCATCTAGTCCAACCCACTGCTTTGAGCAAGATCGCAGATGATACAAAACTGGGAGTCAGTCAGCAAGAGCAGGTTGCTCAGGACATTGTCTGGTTTTGAATTTCGTCTTGGATGGAGACTCCACAACCTTTCTGGGCAACCTGTTCCAGTGTTTGACCATCCTCAGTGTTAAAAAAAGGCAGTTTTTTAATGTTTAAATGGAATTTCCTTTACTTCAGTTTGTGCTCATTGCCCCTCTTGCTGTCACTGGGCACCTCTGTGAAAAGTCTGTCTCCATTTCTTTAGTTCTCCCAATCAGGTATTTATACTCATTGGTAAGATGTCCCAGAGCCTTCTCTCCTCTGAAATGAACAGTTCCAGCTCTCAGCCTTTCCTCATATGTCAGATGCTCCAAGCCCTTAATTACCTTTGTGGCGTTTTGCTGGACCCATTGCAGTGTGCCCATGTCTCTCCTGCACTGGGGAGCCCAGATCTGGACCC
Organism: Calonectris borealis; assembly: GCF_964195595.1. Classification (NCBI taxonomy): domain Eukaryota; kingdom Metazoa; phylum Chordata; class Aves; order Procellariiformes; family Procellariidae; genus Calonectris; species Calonectris borealis. The sequence goes on along the minus strand of NC_134313.1, from coordinate 103,433,738 downwards.
AGCACTCCAGATGCGTCTCATCAGGGCCAAATAGACAGGAAGGATGACCTCACTTGACCTGCTGGCAATGCTCTTCCCAATGCAGTCCAGGACGCTGTTGGCTTTCTTTGCTGCAGGAGCATATTGCTGGCTCATGGTCAACTTGGTGCCTTCCGAGACCCCCGGGGCCTTTTTTGCCAGGCTGATTTCCAATCAGTTGGCCACAGCCTGGCCTGGTGCATGGGGTTATTCCTCCCCAGGGGCAGGACTTGACATTTCCCTTTCTTGAACTTCATGAGGTTCCTGTCACCCATTTCTCTAGCCTGTTTACGTCCCTCTGGATGCCAGCACAACCATCAGGTGTATCAGCCACTCCTCCCAGTTTTCTGTCATCTGCGATCTTGCTGAGGGTATGCTCTGTCCCATCATCCAGGTCGTTAATGAAGATACGAAATACTGGCTGCAGGATTGATTTCTGGGATACATCACTAGTGACTGGCCTCCAGCTGAACTGTGTCCCTGATCACAAACCTCTGAGCTCATCAGTTCAACCAGTTTTCAACCCACCTCAGGATCCACTTCCTTCACTTTCCTCACCTCATAGTCCATTCTTCCTTCATTTTCTATGAAGATGTTAAGGAAAGCAGTATTGCATGTTACAGAGAAAATGAAAAGAAAATATCGTATGGAGAGATTATTGCCTTCATCTGCCTCTATATATGTTCTGTCCATCTCATCTTCTTAGATCCTGGTCTTCACCGCAAATATGATAAGTGGGGTCACATGGCTTTTCTGGGGATCTGCCGCTATAAAGTATATTGCACAGGGAGTGCTTTGGTTTTTCAAACCACAGAGTTAATTTTCCTTTGCATTTGAACACCATATACTGTCATGAGGTTGCATTCCACTTAGGGTGTCTGAGTACAAGAACCTGTTTACTCTCTCTCATATAGAAAAACCAGCTCCCACGAATTTATTGTGGAGTGGAAAACAGAACCAGCTAATAAACAGTTTTGAGATTTAGTCCGTGAGGCACGAAACCAGAAAATCTACCAAACATAAGGTTTTTCATCCTTGGCCTGTTATTTTGGGCCAAAATGATATCCTGTAGCCAAGCATTCCTCCCAGTGAAGGTTTATATTAAAACTGACATGTTGCTGGGGGGAGAGGGGGAGGTACAGCTTTGTTTGTGACTAGCTGGCCTTTTCTAATGAAAACTATTCTGTCACAAAGAATTTCCAATTTGCCCCAGTAGATTATCTTTCTATAGCCTTAGCTCAGGCAGATACTGAGCCAGATATAGTCTGAATGTGCTGATTTGTTCTAGTATCTTTATTAAAAACGCTGTTAACTTCTTAAGTGCTCTGATTATTGAAATACATAATATATTGAAATATATAATATCAAAATAACGGAAGGACTTAAACTTCATCAATTACCACCCAACCAGTCTCTCCAGCCTTTAGTTCATGCCCTCAGAATAAGCTGTTTTCCTCCCTCTCCTGCTGGATGACCACTACATGCAGGGTAGCGTGAGCTCCTCCTAGCCGTGCGCAGCGCCGACGTCCAGTCTTCCATTCCGAGAACTCACATCAGATTCTGCATCCCTCAGATGTATGCATGCCTACCGCAAAATATTTCACAGGGGAGCCTTATAGATGGGGGATTCTGACAGTACAGCATGAAAACAAACAGGTCAGATACTCATTTTTACCCAAATTACACAAATGGTGTTAATCACACTGTTACTGGCAGAGGTTGTTGGGGAGGTGGGCCGGAATTTGCAGCTGAGCTAGGAATTCCTACCAGAATAAGTATAGCCAACAAGGCGATGTGTAACATGGAAATTTTAACACTGAAGCAACGTTTTGCTATAAACAAGTGAGCGAATCTCTTGCAACTCCCTGCATGCAGGCATTTTTTTAATTTCCATCTTAGAACATATGTTAGATCTTACGCTATTGTAACACATTTTCTTTGAACCGTATCTCTCCCATTTATAAACATGTCATCTGAAGTGGTGAAATGCCAGGATACTGCTCTATTGCCACATGATTCATTGGACATAAATATTCTGAAGTTAAGCGTCACTAGCTTAGTTGAAGAAAGTTGTGCAATATAAACATTTGGTTCGTAAATAAATAAGGGATAAATGTCTTAGGATGCTGCCTCCTGCTGATAGCAGCTTAAGTTAAATGTAAGCTAAACTCTCTGTGTTTCCAGTAGATTCATGGCATTGTGGTTAAACCAGAATTCACTTGTTTGCTTAGCCCATCTTCTAGAGTGAAGGTTGCCATCACTGAAAACCTGCAGCCTTTGCTTAAGACAAAAATCTGAAAAACTGTTGAGGGTTTTCCCCTGGATTTGTATTTGCTTATTTGGAAGTGTGAGGTTTGGTATTGGTTTTGCTGGACCAGAGATGTAAAGCAATGAAATAAACCTAAAGGCCTATATTTTGAAACTGGAGAAATTTAAAATCAGAGGTATGCTTTGTGCACCACAGTAACACTTGTATGAATACAGTGTCTTGCCACTGTTTTTAAAACTACACAAGCCATTATCTATTCTATACCCAAAAAGTTACGTTTAATTTATGATTCCTGTAGATGAAGACAGATTTACAGTACATATTTTGCTGGCAAAGATCAGTTGGTCAAAGGTTTCTCCTCTTCATACTATTACCAACAAAACCGTACCAGAAAAAGTTTATTTGAAGATATACTATTAAAAGCATGCTTTGGCTAGCACAACTGCATATACTCAGGGGAGTACTGGGGAAGCTTGAATAAGTCTTGGCAGTGCTGCAGCTTTGCCTGTGTAAAAGCACGGCAAACGTGAAGGCATTTGCCATCATAACATACTGATATAACTATTCAGACCTAGTACCGATTTGTCCTGAAATGGAACTAAACACAAGAGCAGCTTAGCAAGACAGGAAGATATTAGATACATACAGGACACATTTGGTGATTCATGGGTGCACATAATCTACCCCAGCACTTACGAGGGATGATCTTTGCAACATGGAAATCTGTGCACTGAAAATGATGCAAACTCATTTTGCAACAGGCTGGTGGACAAGAGAGCAGAAAGCAACAGCTTCCAGCTCTACCAAGTAAAACTGAAACAGAGCAGCCTGCCTAGAACTGAGCATCCCATTGCTAATCCTGTGAGCCAGTCCACTATTTATTTGTAGCATGACAAAACGGAACAAGGGCTTTGGGGGAAGGGGATAAGGGAAGATGATAACTTCATCAGCAGTACAATTCTCTTTTTGATACTAATTTACGTTACTGCAAGAGCAAACCAGAGCACACTATGTGCACCCTCATGATACTGCTGTTTCAGCTGACTAGGATCTTGCTTTTCAGCTCATTTGATTGGTTCACGTTGTCCAGGGATGAATCCTATCAATTTTGCTTCACTCTCAAGCTGTAAACGGGCACATACACACAGAGGAAGGGTGGTCCAACAGTAAGGGCACTATCCCTTGGAGACCAAGGCTACAGTTTCTGCTTTGCCACTGACTTCTGATCTCACAAAGGTCATTAACTGGGTATGAGTGAACACAGGGAGAATAAAACTTCTCCCCTTTACCAGGGGGAGGAAAGGAAGAGTAAAAATTGTCAGCTGCTCATACATACAGATAGGTTAAACAGTTAAAGAAACACTGCCAACTTAGTGTGTAATCAATCATATTTCAATCGTAGACGTTTGGGGCCGGACCCAATACTCTACTTCTGCCATGGTTGACACAATGGCACCCTGATCTCACTTGTCTCATTCTGCCACAGAATGTATTATTGTTACTTTTACTATAACAGCACACTTTTTTGAGGCAGATAGAGTTCTGCTTCCCAGAAGCATATCATATATACAATGAAATACATTTCACAGGAGAGCTGGACGCTCAGCTGCAATACTGTCTTTTCACCAGATATTTTTGTGCAATTGCATGTCCAAAAGAAAATTTTCCAAAATAACACTTCCAAATTGCTATTCTATAGAATTCAAAGCCTCCCTGCCTTTTTCCAGAAGACTTTCCCAGTTCAGTATATTCAGTCAAGAGTTACCTTTTCTATCTTTCTATCTTTCGTGCCAATGTAAAGTGACTTCACTAGTTAATGTGGAAAGGGATGCTGAAACTGCTTGCCCTGCTAATACCACTGGTTAGACACACAACATTTGAGGATCCACTCCATCTTTTAAAACCAAACAGTTAATGTGGTGGTCTTCAACAAGGTTACTGTCCCCTCAGCAATACTGTGGGTCGGTGGAATTCGTAGCTGGTCCCAGGAACAAAAGTTCACATTGCTGTTTTACATATGACATCCTAGTAAGCTCAGGAAAGGAGAAAACTTTCAGCTGGCCCTTGATCCTGACAAAGAGCTTATACGAGCCCCACCACTGCAGCTGTTTCAACTGAGAAATCTTAATTTTGCTGAAAATCCTTTCCTGCCCTCTTGCCTTCAAAATCAGTATGTTATAGCGAGTTATTTCATTAAGTACTCCTCATACTCTGTATACAGCTCATCTTTGAGGACAACCTTTAGATATACCTGCTGTCTGCAGTGCTGCTAGTAATAGGACACATGCCATGTGGGCTCTTCCCTAGACTTCTTCATAAATATATATTACAATTGCTCCTGTTACTAAGAAAAAGAAAATTGTCTTTCGGTCCTTAGTGAGACATATTTGTTCCCTTCCCCCCCTTCATTTCCAAGCTGACCTCTCTCCTACAGACAGACATGAAGACAACCTTAAGTGACAATGAGACAAATTTCATTTTGTTGTGAACTGCCTTTTCAATTATTTTTCTCCTCTCTATTTTTCCCTGCTGACCCAGACCAGGCTGTTACTCTGACAGGGGTCCCTAACCTCCAGATTAAAATATGCAAATTGTTATCTTTCCTTCCACTTAGGACTGTGTCAGATGCATTGTAATTACAAGGAAATGTTTGATTCAGGTTTATATGAGAAGAGCACAGTTACTTACTTTTGTCATCTTCCTTAATAAAATAAACCCAATTTGACATGATGTAATCGATGTTCAGGTACAATATAAATCACAGAGTATTTCATACTCACTGAGGCAGCCACTGTTAAAAAAAATCAAACAAACAACAACTTCTGAAAATCTCTAATACCCACTACCTTCTACCTTCCACCTCTCACCTTTAATTTAATATTAAATAAGTTATACTAAAACAATGGAAAGAAAAGCAGGTGCAACACATCAGGTTTTGCACTTCCTCCAAATAATTCACACTGAAGTCTTTAGGTTGATATTAATGATCATTGGATTAAGATCTTACAAAGAAATTATTTCCAAAATCCATGGATATATTCCAGTTTTCAATTACTGTAAAGCAAAATTTGGCCAATATTTTTAAATTACAGAATTATACTACACAAAAAATTGCTCTGTGAAGAGATTTTTTCCCCCTCCTTTCTAATTCCTCATGTTTTTTAACTAATTCTAAAAAACCCATTCAGTAGCATCATCGTTAATAATGACGATATAACAGAGGTCTCTAGGTACACAGAGATTTAAAAATACAGAGTGTTGAAGGAGAACTGTACATGGTCAAAGCAAATTCTTTAATTCTTTCCAGATTTTCCAGGGAAATTTGGAGACATGTAGCCAAAAAAAAAAAAAACGACTACTTCCATAATCATGAATCACTTTCTGTCCCAGATACTGTTACAGAGTAACATAATAGCTGACAAGCTGGAATTCCTTAAATGCAGTCCTACATAATCGGTCAAATTTTACCAACACGTGACATGGAGGGTGCGCTGCTTGAAACAAAATGCATGTGTCAGTGGGGACCTAAGTACGAGAAAATACAAGTTGTTAGAAGTCATGGTAATCTTCCCCAAATACCTGGGGAATTACGCATTTACAAAAAGGTCCACTTCTAGCCTGTTACACCTTGCCAGCACCTAGCTAATAAAATAGTCTTACGAAAAATATTAATATCTTCATAGGATTTCCTCGTATTTCATTTCACCCGCTTGTACGTCTACAAATTGAGAAGTTTTCTGAAATTTTGTAACTTGGTAATTTTGGCAAGATATCATTAAATGCTTCTAACCTTGCCCTAATGTACTGTAAAGACTATTTGAAGCAGCTGAGCTACAGCATGTTAAGAAATTGTTCCTGCTGACAACTGCATGTTACCACTCTTTCAGCTGTGATGTGTGCCTGCACTGCCAGTCCAAGCCAACGATAGGTAAAAATGCTGCAATGACACGTCGCCAGCTTCTTTCATTAGACTCTGAATGTGCCCATTGTACCAGCTTTTTCACTTAAGAATTACTAACATTCAGCAGAAGGTGCAATAATTGCTTAAAGCACACTGACATAGTTGCTTGTAATCGTCTAACATAAAATTGGCTAACACAAAAAAAGATTCATGTGATTTCACTGGGTTTGGAGATGAATAAGATACAGCCCAGTAATTATGCCTGTAGGAAGGATTCAGGTCTCTGTGACAGACTCTCTGTGCAACCGTAAACGCATCACATGGGGCTGCATACACGAAATTTACATTTGCCAAAAAAACCAACGTAAACCCAACTTGGTACTTAAGCACAAATAAGCATTTCCTTGGCAGTCCAGCTGAATACTTGCAAGGCTGCAGGCTTTTGCTCTGTAGCCACCAAAGTAAATCACATAACTTTATGCCTGCCTACAGGCCATTCTGGCCAAGTTGCAAATCTTGCAACCTATCTCTTCCCCATGCCTGGGACTTCACAAATTAGTCTCATGCCATGGCCGTCTTTACTTGCAAAAGAGCATTTTAATCTCTCAACAGTAATTCTTGTTTTTATCAGGCAGGTGAAACTAACTACTCAGTCAATGTTAGAGAGAAAAAAATGAATCAAGGGTTCATACTCAAAGAAGCAAATAGAGTAATTCAGTCCAAAAAGCTGTTTCGATCTGAAAATTCCAGCTTCATCAACATGCCTGGCTTAGCCCCCCCCAAGAAAATGTCTAAATCTGAAAAAAAATGAACACCTCTATCCTCAGTGTTTCTTTCTGGATTAAGCAACCTCTCCTTCATGCCAGGCCTAGACACATAACATAGTCACTGTTCACTGTACAAGGAAGCTTGATGTCTGGATTACCATATCTATTTGTGAACAGGGTATCCCAAGTCTTTAACCACTATGGGAGTTGCTCCCTGAAACACTCCTGTATGTCAACAAGACACATCCATACTTGTAACACATACCTTCAATTTCGTGCTACAGAAACATTTTGGTAACTGACAGCTACAAAGCCCTCACATATTTTTTCAGAATCTTTGAACAGAAAAAAATTACACTCAAAAATAATAATAATATCATGAGGCCATGAGGGCACCCTATGATGTCCAAAAAAGAGACAGACCAAATGCTATATGACTCTGCAGTTATCCCCAAACAGGGTGCGCGCAATCCAGTCTATGCCACCTGGCTTTGGCCTTTTATTAAGTAGGTCGGGCACAATCTTGGTGATCTTCTTTGTTCTCCTTCCCTTCAGTCCTCGCGTTCTCCTCGGTGACCTTCTGGGGAGTCTGGCATTCCTTCCATGAGCGATCCGTGTCAGATAACACCAGCTCTTTCTGCAGCGTGGCCAGCTGCCCAGCTGAACCAATCCAGGACCTGGTAATTGAATGTATCTTAGCAAATAGTCAACAGATCATAAGAATTATTCATTAAAACCACCAAGGATTACAGTCACAGTGTTAAGGTAAAGAAAAAAGATTTAGTATCCTCTTACCAATGCCTCAGCCTGCTACTTCATATAAATACTGCCTGGGATTTCTTATTAACTACAGCATGTCTATTTAAAATCCTTCCTAAAAGTCTGGAAAACAAATTTTAGAGAAAATTCCAATTTAAACTAGGTTACAATTTACTTGTTAGATTAATCTTGCAAACTTTTAATAGGTATATTAATTAGACATCATTAATAACTCCGGTATCAGCCATGAATTTCTGTTGTCCCTTAAACTAAATATGATTAACTTCACTCTTTCTTAAGGGCATAATTTTTAAAAAAATTAGCAAGTACGATAGTATAAACTATTATAGTATTAAAAGTGTCATTTTGTTTATGATTCAGCCTAAGAAGTACCAAGAATCTCATGCATTTTTACACCAATATCCTTGTAGGATAGAAGACAGCAATCAAATGGAAAATGGCTTAAAATGTCAAATTTTCAGCCATATTTCCTATATTCTAAGGCAAGTTATCTGAAAGAACAATCTCACCTCAAATGGGTCTTTTTTAAACATAACAGTGTGCCTTGAGATATTGCAAACGCCCTACTGATGCTCAAATCTCTAATACAAAGGTTTACAAAGTACACAGTCCCTGTTGTGCAGAATGCAGTTGTAAAAAATGCCATTAAATGTTTCCCTTCATTCCTATAATTTCAACCATTTAATTTACCTTTAGACTTAAGGTATCATCAAGACCCTGGAAAACAGAAAACTACACTGTTCCTAGCGTTTTTGTCAGGTTTTTGCTTTGCTGCTCCATTGAGTCTCTCTTGCTATTACTACAGCAGCTGACAAATTAAGTGTGTGCTGCACACAGCAGGACAGCCCTCCAGCAAGCCAGCATAGCTCTCAGGTACGTAGTAGCTACCCAGCCACATGTGAATCTTAGCAGTTCACATCTCTGTCTCCAAACAGTACTACCAAATAGGTTTATGACTTCTCTCTGCTCTTGAAATACTTACATGTCCTCCAGGACCTAGCACAAGTTTTGTACATGCTTCATTTCCCCAAGGTTTACATTACAAGCACACTGTAATCACAGATGCCCTTTTTTTTCATGGCACTAGATATTCTGGGTCCAGTTCTTCTTTAAATTGTCCTGACAGAACCACTTTACGTTTCAAGAAGTTAAAAGTAATTTATGGAAAGTAGGTCAGCAAACTGCAAAATACAACATTCCCAGTGCATGAGGCTACTCTGGAGGCTGGTACTCATTCAAAGGATGGTAAGTCACCTGTTGCCTCTCCTGCCAGCACATCCCCCACAGTACAGTGAGTACCCTCTCTTTCACACACAGGGATTGTTAAGTTCATGATATTGCATTAAATCCTATGTAATCAGATTTAGAGCTAAATATTCAGGCCCATCTGAGAGAGAGTTGCCACAACCCCATGCATCTTATCAATTGTTTACACTCCTGTCTGCTCCTTCCATATGACCTAACAGTCCCCAGTGCTTAATCAAATAAAGGTGAACACAACAACAAAGCATTCACTACTCCCTGTCTGTACAGGACAGATGATGAATCAAACTTCTGTCACACAACCACTCCCAAAGGGAGAAGACTTCGGGTGATCAATTGGTGCTTCATCAAATGGACCTCTTGTCCTCCCAGCTCCAACTCTTCTGATTGTTTTCTGTTAAACATCTGAGACAAAGAACTGCTGACCTCAACTTACAAACTTCAACTTTCAGCATCGATCAACAGTAAATAATGGATAAGCCCTTGACAATACATTTCCATGCTATATCAATTTTTCTTCAGCTGGTATATCAAGTCACAAGGATGCAACTCTGTCCCAAGAGATCATAGAGGTCTTTGAAGTTCCTTTAAACTGAGAGCAATCCAGAACTTCATGCACTTAAATCATCTTCCCACTGGTAGGGACACCAGACAGTCGACAACCAATGTCTGGGCCTATTTATATAATTTTAGGCAATCTACAGCACAGCTTTCAAGCTTTCAGAAAATTAATTAATTCAGGATAATATAGTAAACTCAGAGCTAAGAAAGGAACCATCATATCTGTTGAGTGTGTTATGATTTCATAATGTATTTATATGGTAAAAAAAAAAATATTGCATGGCTTTTTTATTACATACATTTGCTTGAGAAAAGGATACTGGGGAATCAGTGGGCAAAAAACTAAAGCTAATTTTGGATGAGGCAACATGTAAAGCAAATGCCTTCATATAAAATAAGTTTGTGAATAACTAGTGCAGCTATTTAGATATTTAAGTCTGGAAATCAGCTGTGAGGAAAATGGAGGAAAAGAGATATCTACATTTTTCTATGTTAAAACTTTTTTTGTTGTAGGTATTTTTCATATCTCACAGCTTCATCTAGTGACATCCAGCTGATTCATCATTTTAAAAAGAAATAACAAATCGTCAAAATCAGGTCCCTTCCCTGTTGAGCTCAGTAACACAGGGGAGCGGGGGATACTTCTTTGCCTTTTCTCACAGTGCAGAGCTTCATGTTTTTAGCAAGTTCTCATTTTCTAAGCACCAAAAAACAATTTCCTTGGCATCTTTCCCTCCTGGTATGAACCTCATTTTCAGCAGGCAAATGTCTGTCCAGCCAGAATTCACTTATTTCTTATGCTAATATTGAACCTCTACAAGCTGACAACAAGGAGCTTTTTTTGTATCTGTTACATTTTGGGGAAACATAGCCTTGCTTCATGCACCAGGGCCTCAGGCTTGCTTATATTAGTTTACTTCATGGAGGAACTTGGCCTAGTAATTCCCGATGTTGGCTCATCATTGCTGAACTATAAATGGATATCTCCTGTTTGGCTGGGTGCCCAGGCAGCTTTCTTTTAAATTCTTAATCCCACTTAAACAACATGTTCTTAATAGAAACAAATGGTGGTTTCCATACAGTATCTAAGTCACTAAATAAAGCACAGCTACCACCAATTACCTTCTCTCCAGCATGACTCGCCAAAATGCTGAAGACTAAAAGCTATCTGACAGTTCTGTTTCTGACGCTGCTACTCCTGCTTTTTCCAGTGAGCTCTTCAGCTTTCTCCCTCAGACAATCTCCCTCAGAAAGTCATATTCTGCATCACCGTCTCGATGCTATGAACTTAGGTCAGCCTCAGCTAACCACATTAATCCCACCTAATGTATGTACCCTAATCTATTTATGACTCTTGAGCATCTCAGGGCCTTCCACACATCTCCCCCAATATTCAGTTTTCCTCAATAGGTCCTATACCGCTCACCTACTTTATGGGCAGGTCTTATTCTCCTTTTTATGGCTACAAAGAATCCTGTTGTCATGATAACATTTATCCCCACAGATATCCCCACTGTCCATTGTGTTTCCATTAAAAATTATCCCTGATCTGATCTGATGTAACTAAAAATTATTTGCACCAGGAAAAAACAAGTAGTATATCAGCCAAAGCATGTAGCTAGCAAGGAAGAACATAAAAGAAGGGTTCAGTTCTGTAGTGGATAACTATATACATCAAAGAGGCTGAACAACACTTGATGAGAGAAGCCAAAGTATCCCCATTATAAAAGAAATACAGTCCTCTTGTCACAAATACGCCTCCTGCCTGCTTGTTCTTTCACTAATAAAATAATAAATACATAATGGCATCTCTGATCTATAAAAACCCCGAAAACCTCTTATCCATATACTTCATAGGCAATAAAATGTGGGCCCATGTTTCCCCATCTATTTTAAGACTTGTTAACGTAGTTCAGACATGGGGGAAAAGAACACACATATCAGAAACTTTCATTCTTCTCCATAGCACAGCTTTTAGCCACATTTGTTACAATGCCCTAACTTGTTTATAACTAAATATTTATTTGTATACTTAAACAACATGGTAAGCCTTGATCACAGTTGCACTGGTGAATTTATGTGGCTACAGCTAGCCAGTACCCCAACTGCAAGTCAAGAGAGCCTGATTTGGGTCACTAATCTTCTTCAGAAAGAATAACCCGTCTTTGAACTCATGAATAAGCTCCATTAACTTCCATGGTTAACGGATTTTCTACATACACATCCCCGAGTGATTTCTTTAATCAGGGCCTTGTTTTCTTTAGAGAGAGGCCCTGAAGCATTCCCATGCAACCAGTTTGTTTCTTTTTTTTCTCAGCTGTGAACGTGAAGGACATTCAAGTCTTCTGGCCAAGCACTGCTGGTGTGACCTGGGACACTCTCTGCAGGGACACAACAGGGAACATGGCAGGTTCACTATGCTGGGAAACAGCAAAAGCACCACTGTAGGGGTACAACTCAAGCTTTTTCTGTAACTCCTAATCCAAACAGATTGTCAGAAGCTGATCACCAAACTATAGATAACGTTTTTAACAAGAACTCTTCTTCCAGTTCCAGCACAGCATCTACTCATTCCGTTCTTTCATACACTAGTCACTGCCTATTGAGCATAAGAAGTTGTTTTAAATAATGCAGTTACTTATCTATTTGCCTGCAAAGAAATAATAAAGAAAAGCCTTCAGAGATGTGATTTGCTCTAAAGGTCATGTTAAAGTTGGGAGAGAGCAGAGAGAAAGAGACTTTTACCAGAATGTGGGAGAATATGTGTATATGAAGGCTGCAAGTATTTCAGTTGAGTGGATTTTATTTTGCATTCTATCTGGTTTCACTTATAGCATAATTGAAGGGAAATGGTGAGAGAAAATAAAGCACTTTCCCATGCTGTGTCTAAAGCTTTTTTCATTATTAAATATCATCATGTCTCAAGAGTACCGAAAATAGTGATGAAGGCCGTCTTAATTTTGAAAAACAAATATGCATGAGAACGGGTTGTGGCTGGACACAGTTTTGAACTAGAGCAGGTCTGCCATCAGTGTAAGTTTTCTTGTGATGTACCCTGGAGAGTTTGCATTAGGATCTTCAGGAGAAAAACAGTAAAAGATTTTTAAATCCAGCTAAAACACCCTCTCAGCGTGGAAGACTGTCCACATCACTTGTTTTTGTCGCAAATGAAAATGCCACTAGAGGCATAACTATAACTTACCCCCCAAGAACAGAGCCAATCTCTGCTCTCTCTCCAACAGATGTACCTTTCATTTATAAGTGAAAACAGAGTTGGCCTTTAACAGGAAAAGAAAGGAAGGCAAAAGGTGCTCAGAGAAAAGCAAGCAGCTAATGAAAGCACAAAAGGGAAAAGTGGGCCACAGAAAAACTTGTCTCACTTTTTCTCCAGCTGATGATTCCTAATCAGGAAGTTTCTCCCATTCCTGCTGACTTGTCTGTAATTAAATTAAGAAGCTCTCCCCATATATTGAAACATTTCATTCCCATCCCATATGACTCACTATCCAGTTGTCAAGTATATACATCAACGTATATGTTCATACCTCATGTACCTATCTATTATACATCCAGGCCTAATCAAAGCAGACAGCTTTAATTGCTCTATTTCCATGTATTTTACTGTGACATTTCTATGTTCCTTTTAACTTGGTTCTGGACATTTCTCTTGTTTGCAATCTAGTTTCTTTGCTGTGCTTTCAAAAACCGGCCAACAACAGACACTCTTTCCATAAAACATCCCAGTTCTTTCCTCTACAGCGACAACCTGTCAGAGGGGGATATGGGTGGTAGGAGTCGAAGTGTAGCCAAAGTGTGGTATTAAAGAAAGGTGAGAGCAAAAGTCTGATAGCTATCAACCTGTAAGTGTGAATTCAAACAGAGTTTAGTTTAGTTCTGTCCTAATCAGCTATTTGACTCAGCTTGGGGTTTTAAGATAAACATATATGCCTGTCGCCTCAGTTTCCTTGAGAATTGGGATGAATTTTTTGAACCAGTAAATCCTTACTAAAATATTAAAAACTGACTTTTAAACTCCCATTGGTTATCACAAAGGCCAAGTCAGTTAAGCAATTAAGAGATTACTATTTTATTACGTATTATTCACTTTAGAACTCAATGATGATACTTCGCAGAAGATTTTCTTCTGTTGGTGCATGCATTTGGACACTATTTTATAAATTTCCACTGTGTTTGGACTTCAGAGGCTTCTATTCCCACCAGAGAAATCTCACAAGATTCCTATTATCTCATTTTCCCTTTTTTTGGCCTTGCACTTTGACCCTGGCATTCTCAAAAGGACACTTGGCTTTTTACATTAGGCTTCAACCACAGACTGGTTTTCTAAACAATAAAATACAGTAACTCCTAGTCCATAGTTGTCCAGAGTCAGAGAGACAGGCTCCACAAGCCAAATATATACAGTGGGAAAGTATAATTTAAAATGTTCCAGACTAAACATTTTAAAAACAGACAAAATAAATATTTCAAAGCACTAACCTGTAAACTATTGCTCACTGATTCTGGAGCTTGATGTTGTTACTGCTGTAGCTCCTTCTTAAAAAATCATGCATTTTCAACGCTTTCAGACATCCTACAGATAGCACAAGCAGTGTACATTGGCTCACAAATTATTGCTGTCCTTCAGCATAACCTACTATATCCAGTGCTCTACCTTTGAAATTTGGAGTTTCAGCAGTAAATGGAAAGCCTATCCTTGCTAGAATCAGTTTATCAACTGACGTCCTATGATTGTGAGACACTGCAATAGTCCCATTTTTTCTGAGAAGCATCTATTTCTAAGGTAAAATAAGATTTTTTTGCACAGAGCAGGTGAGATGTTAAGTGATATTGTTTTTCATGAGCTCAGCAAAACTGAAACACAGAGGCAATAAGCTTTCTTCTAAATAACAATTCCTGGCCCAGGATGCCTTAGGGAGTACCAGGCTTCTAGAAGAGACACATCTTATAATAGGATTCACCAGTGCCATTTCTTAACACTCATATGTTGCTTATTCCCTGAGCCCCATATGCACCCAAATTAAGAGTATTTGCCCTGTCTGATCTGATTATTTACTTTTTTAAAGTATAACATTTTGAACAATGAGTACTTCTAGCTATATGAAATAAGAATATCAGGCTCAGGATAGTAATAATAATCGGAATTATTACTACTATCATTCCATGGATAAAGCTGCTGAGACCTGCAGGGATAACCTGGTATCGGGTAATTGAAGAAAGCACAAGAAAGGCACTGCCAGCTCAAGGCCACTTGCTTCATTCACCTCCAGGAGGGCGGGAGGGTGGGTTGAGGCAAGGAGGACCAGCTGCAGGGAGTGAGGTAGGCAGGGTGCCTGGGAGGATAACACAAGCTACGCTGCTCAAAGTCCCAGTCATGCTGTAGCACTTCATCACTCACAGCTCCAGCCCAGTCAGAACCAGGATATAAGGAGCTGGCTGAAGTAAGAGCTTATAGCAGGACAGGTTCACCCACCACAACAAAGCATTGCTGCTTCTCCCAAATACTTGGCTTTCCTGAACCTCTATACTTCTACCTCCTCGGAGAGGCTCTCACTAGATTCAGAAAACAGCATAAACATTATCAGAATACGTCTGGCATCTGCTGTATTCCTCAGGCTTTCTCTTCAGAGGTTTGGGAGGTTTTTTGGAGGGATGGGGAGGTTGTTAACTATAGAATTAAGCTCAGTAGGGTATTCAGCTATACAGGCCACTTAATAATTTAGTATCACTTAACAGTCAGCATGCAGGTCAGACTACATCCTATGCAGAAGCGTTCATGATATCAAACACAAAAGTGTTTTGAGTTTATCTAGGGCCTGTACCCCAAGCAAATCACCTGCCTAAGCATTAAAACCAGTAGCGCGGATAAGAAGTACCAAAGCTGGATTTATTATTCCAACCAGAAAAATGAGATTTCTATTTTAAAAAGAAAGAAGAAGCCCAAGGAAAGCTCTGATAAAAATATCTTGCAATTACATTACTGTAGGTGTCTGTACCAGATGATTTCATATTCCAGCAGGAAGTTCATCATGCTCTCTGTGTCACTAACCTGTAAACTGAGAGGTCACACAAGCTATTTCTGGAGCCTGTGTGAAGGCTCTAGATCGGAAGGATCTGAAAGAGTCAAACTTTTCCACTGACCAATTGGAAGGACATCACTATTCCTCCAGTTTGCTTTTCAAATTGCTTTATCCAGCTTACACAGAGAGAAAACATTGTCTTAAACAAACGAATCATTAAAAGATGTGATACTTGTATCAATGAGGAACAAGTGTACACGACTACTATTACTGTCACCTGCAAAATTAAAGACTGAGCAAAATATTTCTCTCAGTCAGTAAGACGTGAAAGCTTTGATTCTTTTCTAGCTTTACTCTGGGATTCTGTTAGCAGAGGATTTAGGTATAAAAGTACCACTTACTCTTTCAAAATTAAATCTGATGACCCCACTCATGTTAAATTGCCAGAGTTAAAACAAATTTGCAATTTGGATCTACTGCTGTGGTTGCCACATTTCTAAGAAGGGAACCCTCAGGGAGCAGATGTTCTCTCTGTGTTAAGACTCAGAGGCAGAAGAGCAGGCCATGAAGATGATAACATTGCATGCTGAAGCTAATCATTTTGTATCAGTTTCAATGAAGTGTTGAATGCCAAGCATCCAGCACAATTTGCAGTGGTAAGCCCAAGAAGCTATGACACACAGGGAGACAAAAGCTGTCCATTTTCATGAGACAAGTTAGTAATTTTACAATATATAATTAGATCTTACTAGGGACCAGGTCATAAAGCAAAAAGAGTAACACGTATTATGGAATTATCTATACAAGCCAACAGACAATCGCAGAAGTTTATTTTAAAATCCAAAACCATCCTGCAATATCACTGCTGGGACAGGACATTTTATAATTCATTGCTAGGTACAAGTGAATGCTATACAATCTCTATGTGTGTGTGTGTGTGCATGTACTTTAATTTTCCCGTGGTACAAAAGCTATGTACAAAAGCTACAGTCATTAATATGACTGTATATGACATGGTTGTTGAGAGCCACTAGAAAAAATCAGTAGCACTACCCTCATGTTTCCTGTTTTCTGAATCGAGATTTGTATGAACAGATGACATAAATTCCCCAGCTCTGTAACAAAGCGATTAGCTGACATGTGACCACATAAGGAAGATTTTAAAAACTATATATGAAGTGTTTTTCAGCTATCAGAAGGAAGCAACAACCTGATTCATGCTACCTCTTAAAGTAACTAGTTACTAGTGTCTTCTTTTAGAACAAGTGCCTGTGTGGACACTTTTTCTGGAACAAGAACTTTGGCACAGGGGGTTTATACAACCCACACTCTCAGCTCTGGAAAAAGAAAAGAAAATCCTAACTCCTCTTTGCAGCATTTATTTCAGAACCGCTATTTTGTAGATTCCCACGTGTGGACAAACTCTTGAATCAGTGATCACAGGTTAATGTTATACACTATGATGTTGAATGTTGCAGTTTATAAGAATAAGGCCCATGAGTGCAACCAAATAAATGATCATGTGTCATTAAACATCAGTTTTGCAATCTAATAGTAAGATAATGATAAAAATCAATCCATTAGTTCAATGGATACTGGCACTTACTTATCTTAACATGCTAATACTTATTAATAGCAAGTGTATGTGTTATCCTTCTTCCGCACTATGGGAAGATTTCTAATAAGCCCGCCTACTCCTTGTGTGAGCAGCACTTATTGCAACTCTTTCTCAAATGCAAAAGCTATCATTTAAATTACATATTGCAAATAACTGACAGGAAGAAACACGCTACATGAACTTGTCCATGGTTTTATAAGAAAGTGAAAAACATGGTTTTCCACTGCACTGCCGAAAGCAAATTAGGTGTACACACACCCAGTCAGCCACTGAGGAACTTAAAACACACCCAGCACTGCACTGGAAAGTCTTAGCCCTAAGTCACAAAATTCTCAAAGGCAAAGGTATACAGTAATTGCTGCACAGCTCAGGAAGGGAAATGCCATCTGCTCTACCACTAAATACAACACCGCACACCTAGTCAGGTGAAGTATTTGATCTGAATTGTCCTATATACCAAGGACATTACAGAATATATGTACAACATAGAAACAGTCAACGCCAAGTCACTTCCACCAGCATTAAATCCAGAGCCTGAACTCTTAGAGGCGTTGCTGCAGGGAGACCAATGCTGATTAGACATGACACAGGAATAAAATAGACACACTTGAAAATACTGGATACTGCTCCTGGACTCATGCTGGTAAGCCTGTACAGCTCTGTGCAAAACCAAGTGAATACACTGGTCTGGATCTGCACTAAAGGAAAGATCTTAACATCATGCTCAGTCAAATAATGTAGATGCTGCAAGGCCCCTTATACAACCTCCATGGTGAAGGAACCAGGTGGAGGAGGCTTAGTTCAAGAGTAAATGATATTTACTTTTAAAAGAATCCGTTTCCACTAGCAAGGCAGAGAGTGGAAACAAGACTTACATTTTGAAAGGTAATACTTCACAACTTCTTACATGAATAAAATCACACAGGAGCAACCATACCTGGCATATTAACTTCTGACAGTTCACTCCGTAATACTTCCACCTTTCTAAAATATTCACAGTGTCAGAGTGCTAATCCATCTTTTGTACATTCTCTCTCTGGATGCTCTGGGTTTCCAGCCTGAGACTTTTTCTTCTTTTTCCCTAGGAAAACTGCATTTTAAGAACAAATTTCATAATCAGTTGTTTCAAAGACAAATTATTTATTACATTTTAAAAGTGAAAGGTAATCCTCCTATACCTTCAGATTCAGTGAGATGAAGGGACATATCTGAAGAAGTAAGGGATTAATATGACCATATATTCCAGATGAGGTAGTAGAATTCCGTTTGCTTTAAGAAGTGCCTATTTGTCTGTTTTCCACGTTCTTCTAATGAATATTTCATATGGGTTTTAATGCAATGCAAGGGTAGAGCATAATGTAGGTGGGTGTAATGGATATAGGATAGTGCATTGCTGCTGAAAAGCCAAGTAGATGTGGCCAGAGTGGAAGAAGCAGTGCCCCTATGGAACTTAAACAGCTCTAAGAAAACTAACAGTTCAGCAAGCTTTAGTAAGTACTACGAAATTGTCTCCTTTATTGTTACTGTCGAAATATGCTTGCATGTTCTCTATCAGCCATTTCACTTTGTTGACTGAATGAGATGTTTTGCAGTCCTGAATAAAAAAAAAACCAAAACCCAACACTTCTTGTTTATAGCTTCACTTCATTCATGAAGTATTCCAGATCATCCCATCAAAAAAGAGCACAGCAAACCCTCTATTCTATACATTGTAAAATCAAATTATTACAGCTTTTCAATTAAGGAGCCCAAGATCTTGCCTAACTTTTTCATAACTAATCAAAATAATTGTATTTCAGGGACATTTCCTTTGGTTTGCAAAGCATTCTCTGCATCTGCCCTGCAAATCCTTTATTAAGTTGAAACTAAGGAAAGAGAGAGCTCAAAATTACCCACCACTGAATGGAAGATGCAAAAATTTAGCTAATGTTTCATGCATCTATTCAGCATCAATTATCTAAAGGAAAGACATTGTCCTTTGTCACCATGGCTGCCTAGGTATGCATTTATTGATTGGAGTATTGAGGCTGAAAAGACAGAGACAAGAAAACAACATTGCATGCAACACACCATGTATTCCAATACTACGATGTCAGTTTGATGTGGAGGACATTTCATTTTTATGTCATATTTGAAGTATGGCCAGTTTCCATCTAATTGCTAAGAATAAACTGTGTTGCAATTTCAGTGAAAGCCCTTAGGCTTCAGTCATCTACAAATGTGTTTGAAGCTTTCCACAATCCAGCAGATGTTTGGTCTTCCTATTTTTTTTTAATCCGATGGAAAAAAAAACCACAACTGTTTCATCTTATGCTTTTAAGGCTGCTCAAAAGTCTTGCTCATGGTATACATAAGATTGCACTAGAAAACACAAGGACACCTCAAAGTCAAAGCTATACCTCATGGAGATAGAATAGACTGTTTTTATCTAATCTATTTGCTACAGCTCACAGTCTAGAGGACTGTAAGGAGTGAATAGGAGGGTTCCTTGCACAGAGCACATGGAAGCAACCTCAGCTGCCCTCCTATGAATAATGGGAGCTATTGCAATGAGGTGATGGCAACGGTAGCAATATAGTACTTTGTAGCTCCCACTCTTGAGCAAGGCAGGGAAAGAAAAAATAATTCAGCCCTGAAGACATTTGCTGTGCTAATATTTTTTCCTCTTCTATTTCATAGGCCCAGCATAGTTATAGCAATGAACTATTTATGCTGGTGCAGCTAACAGTCCCCTAAGCATAAGAGTCGAGTCATCAGCCATCCTAAGTGCATTTTTCTAAAAAAACAAGAAAGAGAAACAAAGAGTTGCCTTCAATAGATTGTCAACCTAAAGGATTCATTATGCACGGCTTCGCTGAACATAGTTGCTCTTATGACGTTGACGGCATGCATAAACAGAGAGGTACAGCTAAGAGGTGATGGATGTAGTCAGAATATTGTCCTCCATGATTCCCATTCACCTTTTTCATTATTCTTCACTTTTTAACTACGACAGGGAATTATTTAAAGGCACACTCATGTTATCATAATCAAATTATCATATTCTGCTTTCAGGCACTATGGAGATTTCATAGCGGGTTCCACACATGTTGGTTTGACTATGGTGAGATAATTTTTTTTTCCTCCAAGCACCTTCTGCTTGGGGACTTCCTCCTTTTCTAGATGTTTTTCTGCTCAGGCCCTGTACAGGTAACAGTCTATGAGATGGAAAAGAATGAAAGAACATATTCCTTGGGGTCAGATTGTCTGTGCTCTCCTTTCTCCAGAGTATTGAAAATGAAATGACCAGATTTTCAGTTCTAGCCAAAATTCAGACAGAAAAAGGAAAAGGTTGTAGCAGGCGTATAGAGTGTACTATGGTATTTCTTCCTCCTCATTTCTCATTCCTGTGTATACTCAAAAGCAGCTCTGTCTTGCTCAGACTAATGGGGGTAATACAAGCCTGAACTTAAAATTGAGGTTCACCCAACATCAGCATGAGAGCCACTCTACTCTAGTCATAACTGAGCTCAGCTAAGCTGATTCTGCAGGGAAATTTTCGTAAGAATTCAACAGTTTGATCCAGGACTGTAGTCTGTGTCTAGAACCTCCCAGCTTTAACATTTCAGTGCACTAAATGCAGAAATGTTTAAGGTATCTCCTTGAAAAGCAAGCTGCCTGCATAAAAATACTTCATTATACCAAGTATTGGAGGAACCAAAGAAGCCACCAGAATATCAAGCTTACTGAAGCCTTGGATCTCTTTGAAAATGCTTTGAAATATTTTGGGGGTTTTACAATTTTCTTACAAAATCATAGAATCATAGAATAGTTTGGCTTGGAAGGGACCTTTAAAGGTCATCTAGTCCAACTCCCCCTGCCATGGGCTAGCTCAGGTTGCTCAGAGCCCCGTCCAACCTCACCTTGAATGTTTCCAGGGATGGAACATCTATCACCTCTCTGGGCAACCTGTTCCAGTGTTTCACCACCCTCATTGTAAAAAATTTATTCCTTCTATCTAGTCTAAATCTACCCTCTTTTAGTTTAAAACCATTCCCCCTTGTTCTGTCGCAACAGGCCCTGCTAAAAAGTTTGCCGCCATCTTTCTTATAAGACCCCTTTAAGTACTGATAGGCTGCAATAAAGTCTCCCCGGAGCCTTCTCTTCTCCAGGCTGAACAACCCCAACTCTCTTAGCCTTTCTTCATAGGAGAGGTATTCCATCCCCCTGATCATTTTTGTGGCCCTCCTCTGGACCTGCTTCAACAGGTCCATGTCTTTTTATTGTGCTGAGGGCTCCAGAGCTGGACGCAGTACTCCAAGTGGGGTCTCCCCAGAGCAGAGGAGAGGGGCAGAATCACCTCCCTTGACCTGCTGACCACGCTTCTTTTGATGCAGTCCAGGATACGGTTGGCCTTCTGGCCTGCGAGCGTGCATTGCTGGCTCATGTCCAGCTTTTCATTCACCAGTACCCCCACGTTCTTCTTGGCAGGGCTGCTCTCAATCCCTTCATCCCCAGCCTGTATTGATACCGGGGGTTGCCCTGACCCAGGTGCAGGACACTGCACTTGGCCTTGTTGAACCTCATGACGTTCACACGGGCCCACTTCTTGAGCTTGTCCAGGTCCCTCTGGATGGCATCCCGTCCCTCAGGCATGTCAACCGCACCACTCAGCTTGGTGTCATCTGCAAACTTGCTGAGGGTGCACTGGATCCCACTGTCTATTTCATTGATGAAGATATTAAATGGTACCAGTCCCAATACAGACCCCTGCAGGACACCACTTGTCACCGATCTCCATCTGGACATTGAGCCGTTGACCACTACCCTCTGGATGCATCCATCCAACCAATTCCTCACCCACTGGACAGTCCACCCATCAAATCCATACCTTTCCAGTTTAGAGAGAAGGATGTTGTGGGGGACCGTGTCAAAGGCCTTATAGAGGTCCAGATAGACATCGGTAGCCCTTCCCATGTCCACTGATGTAGTCACTCCATCACAGAAGGCCACTAGGTTGGTCAGGCAGAACTTGCCCTTGGTGAAGCCATGCTGGCTGTCTCGAATCACCTCCCTGTCCTCCATGTGCCTTAGCATAGCTTCCAGGAGGATCTGTTCCATGATCTTCCCAGGCACAGAGGTGAGACTGACTGGCCAGTAGTTCCCCGGGTCTTCCTTTTTTCCCTTTTTAAAAATGGGGATTATGTTTCCCCTTTTCCAGGCAGGAGGAACTTCACCGGACTGCCATGACTTTTCAAATATGATGGAGACTGGCTTAACAACTTCATCTGCCAGTTCCTTCAGGACCCGCGGATGGATCTCATCAGATCCCATGGACTTGTGCACCTTCAGGTTCCTTAGATGGTCTTGAACCTGATCTTCTCCTACAGTGGGTGGCTCTTCATTCTCCCAGTCCCCGCCTTTGCCTTCTGCATTTCGAGCATTTGCCAGTGAAGACAGAAGCAAAAAAGTCTTTGACTACCTCAGCCTTCTCCGTATCCTGGATAACCGGTCTCCCATTTTATTCTGAAGAGGGCCCACATTTTCCCTAGTTTTCCTTTTATCCCTGATGTACCTATAGAAGCTTTTCTTGTTGCCCTTGATGTCTCTCGCCAGATTTAATTCTATCAGGGCTTTAGCTTTCCTAACCTGATCCCTGGTCGCTCGGACAATTTCTCTGTATTCCTCCCAGGCTGCCTGTCCTTGCTTCCACCTTCTGTAGGCTTCCTTTTTGTGTTTGAGTGTGTCCAGGAGCTCCGTGTTCATCCATGCAGGCCTCCTGACATTTTTGCCCAATTTCTTCTTTGTTGGGATGCATCACTCCTGAGCTTGGAGGAGGTGATCCTTGAATATTAACCAGAATATTATTTAGAATATTAACCTCACATATTATCTAGCCCTGCAATGCTCAGTTTTGTTCACTATGCCCTTGTAATCTTCACATGGACAATGTACCAAAAGAAAATTTATCCTGAATTCTTCATGAAAGAAAAACTATCATTGATATTTGGGGGACGGGGAGTAATTGAACATTGTCAGGTACCAGGAAATTCCAATTTCTCAGAAGCCTTATTGGTCTCATGTTCACGTGACAGCCACAAACATCACTGCTATTTTTCTGGTTACTCAAACACACAATGGTCAGCTTTATAAAGTCAGCATTTACCCATAGCTAAGGATGGTATGTTCCATATCACTGAATCCTCATTGTTTTCTGTTGAGGAAAAAAGTAGAAAAATGTTATGCTAATTTTCTGATTTTAACTGCTTCACAATAAAAAAAAAAAATTCAAAAAACCCTGGTCTCCAGTATCTTTATTTGTGAGCTTACTTTTAACAAGTTTCCTTTGGAAATAATTCTGGATTCTTTAAAGAAATATTTAATCATCCAGCCAAGTAAGAAAAACGTTTCTACAGAAAAGTTCAACCAAAAAGTTTCTGACAACTACAACAAAGCCATAGCAATATATTTATAAAAATATACTTTTTAAAAAAAAACAATGGCAGAGGATATATTTGAATATGTTATTATGCCTTGGCTTTAGCATTCAAGCTCAAGGATAAACAAGAACAAAAAAATTCCATATATAGATACGTAATGTAAGCTAAAAAGGCAGTAATATATAATATAGATGAGATGGTTAGTAAGAGCAGCATGAGAAAAAGAGCACCAGAGCATAAAAACTAATGATTGACAAATATTAAGCGCCAAAAGGACTGCATGTAAAAGGGGAAAAAACAGGACTTGTTGACAAGTGAAGAGCAGTGAGAGGAGATGAGCCGAACATATTTTTTTTAATGAGGTGTTAAGTAGATCAGCTCAAGAGGTTGGATAATGACTGTGTTGATGAGTTGGCCAGGGGTGTGAAAAAAGCTGAATAACATGACATTTGGGAAACTCAGGAGAGCAGTGAAACATGAGATGAGATAGCTTCTGAGAAAAAAGGTGAACTACTTGGGCCACTCAGATAACTTTTAATGATGCTAGTGCTGCAAGGACTGGGCATCTTGTTAAGGTAACACATTTTTCAAAAACATGCACAAATTTAAAGAAAAAAATCCTACCTCATGCCAACTCCCTCACTCCCAGAGAACATTTCTGAAAATGCAAGTGCTCTGGTACTCTTCCTATCTTCCGGTCTTGGTTAAGCAGTTAAGCAACGCAGCTGAATGTAGCTAAACTATACTGAAGTTAATGCAGAACTGCACTGGACAGTCCTTGTAAGGAAACAGGTATTCATCTGAAAGAGTCCTGGGACAATGTCAGGTATTTTAAATGCTCCACAGAAGTAGATCACAATAGTAATAGCAATAAACACACAGTAAGATTGTAAGTTTTCTACCTTCTGTTCTTTACCAAAACAGTTTCCTCCAGATAGCGGGGGATAGGACATTCATTTAAGCCAGTCTTCATATCATAGCTACCAGCTCCTCACCATAGAAGCATAAGATGTGCTTCTGTGGTTCGTCTGTTGGATGTCTGAATACTTTCACATACCTGTAGTAGCACTGGGCATCTTCTAGCTTTTCCTACGCATCGCCATTCTACTTTATGTCTGTAACTCTAGCGTCCCTCTGGAGAACTGGGGGGACAGATCTACCACCAGCAAGGCAGTACCACACTTGTGCACCATGTCAATGGAGCAGGGGGAGAAGAATAAAGAGAACAGGCAAGATTTGCTTCATCGAGTATCAGAATTTAAAAAAAAAAAATCAAACCAACCCTGTGGGAACATTTTAATGGGAAATAGAGCAAGCAGAAGCATTGTCAGGTTGTGCAAAAATAAATTTTAAAAGTGTCTAAAATAGCTAGCGGTTGTTTGAAGGAACTTGACAGTGATAAAGGCAGAGGAAGTTTGTGGTAGGTGTTCAAGGATGGCAAGGAACAGGATATGTTTATGTGCAGAGATGCTAAATATAAACTCCAAGGTGCAGCAGAGATGAAAGATAGCTCATCAACAGTATCTGTAGAAGGTCAGGGTGCAGTATAAAAGTGGTGAAAAAGACATAGGCCACACAGAAGACAGCAGAGAGAGATTTTATGCCACTTCCCCGTGGTTTTGCTGGGCCAATATATAAAAATAAATAAAAGCTACTCTTCAAACTGAAGTTTTAGTTGTACCACCAGAATCGCAGACAACACAAGCTGAAGAACTGGTGACCCACACTGCAAAAGTATTACTCCGCGTAAACCGTATTTTACAGAATAAATGTGCTATTAAAGT
This sequence comes from Calonectris borealis, assembly GCF_964195595.1. Taxonomy (NCBI): domain Eukaryota; kingdom Metazoa; phylum Chordata; class Aves; order Procellariiformes; family Procellariidae; genus Calonectris; species Calonectris borealis. The sequence continues at coordinate 103,408,320 of NC_134313.1, read as the reverse complement.
CAGTGCAACAGTATCTGACTCTGGTGGCTTATAAGAAGAGATTAATGGAAATATTAGGATTTCAGACTTGTCATTTTTTTCCTGTGATGGAAGTGAAGATGGCTCCAAGTTCTGAGAATGTCATCAAACACTGCCAGAAAGAAAGAAAGGGCTGTATAAATACATAAAGTAAAATTTCCTTTAAAATAGAGTTTGAGATACTGCCGGCATCACAATCCACATCATATCAAATTTAGGATTAAATATGAAGTTTTGTTTCAAAAAAAAATTTTCAAATTTCATGGCCTGTCAGTTATATCATAAAAAAAGTACAAGATATGAATTTGTCTGCCACTAAAGCAAAGGGATTTACACATAAACTGTTACACAAAGACTAGGCATGCAAATTCATGAAGTGATGTAAAACTACTGAAGAGGGTTCTGACCGTATGACTTAGTTCTTTGTTTTCTTTCACAAATGACCAGTTGATAAGCAAAACTGTGTTTATCAGCCTCTCAACATAGACATCTCCATTCATTACCTGGTGCAACTGTGGTTTTAATTGATCAAGCAACTGGATTTTTAATTCATCAGATGATCCATTTCTGACCACTGTTCTTTCCAAGTCCGTTTTCTGAGTCTTATTTTTCAGGTAAGAATCCAACGGTCCTTGTTTCAAGTGATTGTGACAATGAAATCCACACAGAAAGCTCAGACATAGATGGTCTAGCCTTAACTGCTTGTTCATCTTGAGCATCACAGCCACATTTAATCTGGAATCAAGTGGCATTGAGTAAAAATGCAAGGTAATCTCAAAGGGGAAAAGTAGGGTAGATGGGCAGGTATAGAGCAGGGTGGGAACACCACCACTGCTCAGATCTAGCTTTACAGATGTCCTGTGAAGAAAGCGCTAACTGCACAGTGGGCTGATGAAATAGCAGGATGAGCAGACCGATTTTTGTTGTTATTTCTGCTACTACACCCATCTTGGCAGCTACAAATTATTAAAACCTACTAGAGGAGACTTTCCCAGTCTGTGTGCTGACACAGGTCTTTCCACATCAGCTGGAGGTCCAGCCCAGCCATGCTCACTCTGGTTCAGGTGGTAGACAAAGGAATCAACAAATTCAAAATAGAGGAACAGGGGAGGAAGAAGAGGGAGAGATGTTGAGGAAAAGAAAGAACAAAAAAAACCCAACAACAACAAAGAAACAATAGAAGCTTTCAATTTCCATTTCAAATAGAAATACTGAATGTTTTCCCAGGAAGCATGTCTTTATGGGCCACCTGAAAAATAGGTATGTTTTATTTGATTATTATGCTATGCAATCACCAGGACATTATGTGGCCAAAGGAGATTGCAACATGAAGCAGATAATAAGGTCCACTAGCTTAGTAATATTCAATAGTTTTAGGGGTATTTTTTTCTACTGCTCTTAATCAGAACACAGAGACCAGCAGGTGGGCCACCTACGATGAAAGGCAAGTAGAAAAATTCAGCCTGCTATTGTTCTTAAAACCGTTATGCACATATCTGACAGCAACTAACTTAGATCAAAGCAGAGTACAGAGGAGATCAGAAAGAAACAGCCACCAAAGCAGGAAAAGAAGATGTGAAAAGAGCTACAAGCTAACTAACCACAGGGACATAAAATTGGTATTGACCAAAGCTGCAAAACAATGGCACCCAGCAGTATCAAAGACATTGTTTTATTTCAGAATTACAGAAGAAATGGAAACATTAAGGTGTGTCATGGAAGAAAAGGTTGTAATAAAGTATAAAGATACAACGTCAAGAACCTCTTTGCACAATTAAAGTTGCAAACACCCAAAGGGAGATAAGACACTTTCTGTGTTTTCACCTACATAAAAATCATTTAGCATAAACAGACAGGTTTGGCACAATAAAAAAGCAGTCCTGCCATTATGTATGGGGAGCAGAAGCAGAGTTGGAATACCTTTTTGCTTCCCATAGGTTACTGCATTAAATTTCAGGGATTGTTAAATATTAGAAACAGGCATCCTTAACCAGTTTTGTTTTTCCCACTCCAGACTGCTGTCGTCCTAGTAGATCCATATATAGGGAGTGATGTGCATCATTATTTTTATGCCAATCATACTCACCCGAGGCCAGACAACCCTGTCTTATAGAGAGCTGACAGAGCTGGTAATCACAAAAACCTTCTCTTGGATATTCCTCAACATCAATCCCTCCATCAGTGGGAAAGTCAGGTAAGCCAAAAGGCTCTCCCCAGACGACCAAACCCAGACCTAGACAAAACACGGTGGATATGACATCTCCGTGGCTCTTTGGCTGGTAATTTTAAGGGATTCTCTCATTTTCTAAACAATAAGGAAGTTTCAGTTTGGGCTTTAATCCAGCTAGGACAATCACAATTTTCATTTCCTAAACCAAATTGTTTAGCCATGTGAAACATAGAAAGCAATGCACATGGTCACATGTCAATGGAAAATCATCAAAGAAAGAAAAACCCTTTCTTCTGACACTAAAATATAAGCTTTACTAGATCAATTGGAAGAAAAAATGAAAAAAGAAAAGAAAATAGCAGTACCATCCTCTACTCCTCTCTCTTCATTTCTTTTTTTCAAACTACAAATTCTCTGGCCTTCTCTTACCTCGCTTCCTGCTATTGTTTTAGAGAAACTGCTAGCAACTCTTCACCAATGTAAGAGGCACACAGTGTCACCCACCTGCCCAAACACACAGCAGAAACAGCATCGTCTGCCTGCTCTGCCTTCCCTGCAGCTGAAACAGCAATGAGGTGGCAGCTGAAGAGCAAAAAAGATGGATGGAAAATGGTTCTGCGCTGAATTCTGCAGTACCACGTCAGGAAAAGTTCAAGCAGAGGATGTCAGGGTCAAGGTCTGCTTCTTCCCTGTGACCTGTCCTTCCAAGGGTACAATTTGTGGTGGGTAGCTGTGTACATTTGTAACTATTAGGAGAAGGTACTGTAAATTGTTTCCGTTCTGTCAGATTAATTGCTGTAAGCTTTATTTAGGAGCAACTTAAAAACACAGAGCATAAAAATAAATGCATGTTCAGCGGCTCAATTTATTCTGAAGTCCTGCTCAGCCTGCTGTGAGGCTACAGTTTCAATCATGAGATGTGCTTCTCTTCAACAGATACATTTGCCAGACATTCAGTGGAAAAAAACCCCTTCCTTTATAGCACATAGCCAGTCTGCTGAGAACATGGCATTTGTTGACATTGGCTTCACTGAATTCAGGGACGTGGATCCCAGCCTCATCAGTTCTTTTAAGACTCCAGTTTTACATTGACTTTCAGGAAGCATTTGCTAGTAAGTCTGAAGTTGAAAAAGAAATAGGAAGCCATGCACTCACAGTGAAAAAGAGGTATAAAATGAAAATGATAGAGCTTTTTAAAAGAAGCTTACACTGAAATCCTTCCCTCTGCATCATGACTACATGCTGGGGGGAAAAAAAAAGAAAAAAAGAGAAAAAAAAAAAAAAGGAGGATTTTTATGTGCTCTTGTATGTCAATGTGAAATACACAATAACAGTTCTTATTAATTCATATGTTGAGCATGAACAGCCTCCTGCACATTGAAAAAATATATAAGTGTACGGGACAAGAGTTTTGGAAACTATTACCAAATGATTGCTTTACTAGTGAACCAGTGAACTCCAAACTCTCTTTGGAGAGCTGGAAATGGCTTCATCTTTTAATTTGTCCTTTCAGTACCATCAGAACAGAACTCCTGTGTCAGAACACCTCCCACTCTTATCCTTAGAAGTTGATGAAGCATCTTGAAAGCTGCCTTGCAAAAACAACTAACATTTCAACAATAAACCAATATAACTGCTTAACAATAACACAGTAGCGACATGACGGTATTATTGTTTATCCATTCTATTCTTTTTAACTTAACTAAATGACTGTAAACAGTTACACCACAGAAATACAGGAATTTGGTTATTATTATAATCAATTTTATTGTTCGCTTAAAAAACATGTGTGTTGCAGTTTTCTGAGAAAGGATGAACCAATTATCAAAAAGAAAAACTCCTGCCTTAGAAAAATTTGGGCCCAAGGCTACTGACTCTCAACTAAAGGAATTTATCTTTCAATGAGGTGGTGTGTGCATCAGCCCTTGCTGCTTTGGAGAGTGTGGTCTCATGTTCCTGGTATTCCCTACGTGGCGATGGGCCTCTCACTATTCCCTCATTCACAGCAGAATCAAGGGAGCTAAAGAAATAAATGTTGCATAGTATATTATATTTAAGCTTTGAGTGATTGTTCTTAAGATTTTTACATTCCTAGAAATGTTACTACACTATTAAATAGACAAATGCTTCACAGAATGGGGAAGGACACTCTCCAAAAACACGGGTTAGAAAGATCACTGCTATTATTACTTCTGCTGAGAGCAATACTTTTCTGTTAAGGAGTGATGCAAATGAACTTTGATGTAAAAGACACAATGAATTGGTTATCATTTCAGACATATTAGTGAGAGAAGCTGAGAAGGTATAGACTTGAAATATTCTTTTACCTTCCTCCTATAAAACACTGGAGTGAAAGTGGGATTTACTGGAGTGAAAGTAGGATTGAAATGGGTTTTGTGAAGACTTGAACCTATAGCAAGGATAACAAAGCAGAGAAGTTATTGGCAAACTGTGCTGTGGGAGGGCTGATGGGTCACTGAAAACAGAGGACAGTATGAAAGAAGGCAGGAAGAGTTGCAGGTAAAAACAAATTTGCAGATGGAAACAAACAAGATTAATATTCATGCAACAAAAAGAGAAAAATTAACGTGTAGATGTGGACAAACACTGCAAATTCAAAATATGGGAAGTGTCTCCTTACTGTCAGGTGAACCCTAGTTACAGACACACATATGAAGCCTTAATTATGTTGGCTTCTCTTTCTTAATCCTTGTACGAAAAGTATCCTGGAGAGGAAGGCTATGGCCCAGTTATAAGTATCACAAGACAACCAAAATTGGTACAAAGAGAAAGTAATGACAGAAGAAATTGATGGAAGGAGCAAGAGAGTTTATTCCACTTTCTTTGCTAAATGAGAAGCAAGAGGAGATAAAATAAGTTACAGTCCTTTAGAATATGAAACACTGTTCACATGTTGGATATTTAATCTGGTTCAGCTCAGTTATATTCCCACAAGCACCCTAAAGCCTAGTTTGTAACAAAATCTTAGCTGAATCTTTGAGTGTTGAAAATCACACTGAACATCCATAAAGAAAAATAAAAGTGTATTTTTAGGATTTCCTCATTTGTATGCAGAACTAAATATCTCAAAATATGTTTTTCTTTTATGCTCTCTCTTCCTGTTTGATCCCAAAATGAAAAAAGTACATAGTTATTTAATGCTAAGTTTGAATGTCAGAAAATGCTATTTTCAGGATGTGGCAGTTCATATTTTACCTGAGCAGGCTTGCCTATTCCTGAAGAATATCTCTAAACACAAAACAGAAGAGTGAAGGTAAGAATAAAACAACAGGAAGCATATATGCACCACAGCCAGTAGTACAGAGAAGAGACTTCAAATGCAATGTAGCGTGCCAATCACCAGCACAGCTTTAAAATCAAATAATGCTGCCACATCTCCAGTTCTGCCATCACTTCTCATTAAAATATTGGTTCAGATAGTTTCTATTTTATTTGTGTATACAGTAGAAGCATAAATTCCAGCCAAACGAGGAAAGCGTGGTCTGCCTTCCAAGAGACAAATGAAAGCCTGAACACTTCAAAGCTGGCATGTTTTGTTCCCACACCTGAAAGCTGAGTGAAAAATCCCCTTTTATAGCACAGTTGACCCACTTCTGCTCAAGGGACTTTAAGTGATAAGAAGCCCAGCATGAAAGACACACCTGTTGGGGTTCTTTTAAGTTCCTCGTTGAAATTCTGACACAGGTATGAATATGCTAAATATATTATCAAAATATAACCAAGTGGTAAAACAGAACACTCTTTTTAATAACCCTTTAAATTAACTCTACATTTATGTTAACCACTCCCACACACACACAGAATGAAGACTGCATTTAAAAATTAAACAATGAAACCATTTTGAAGGGCAGATATGCCATGCACCAGGGCCATGAATTTAAAGAACTAGACAGTTTATAAATCCCAGATAATAAACGTCAAATGCATCTTAGTAACTGTGTTGAAGTAGACACTACTGTCAGCTGCTATTTCATCTTCAGCAATTCTGTGTATTTGGATAGTGTGGAATTTTCTTGGTACAGACTCAAAACTAAATTTTGAACTAATTCAGTGACATAATTTAGAAATATTTAATGCTTTTAATTTTCCAGATTTTTGTTCCTGGTGTAACCATTTAACACATTACTTGGATCAATTGTACACTCTACTTATAATGAACAATCTCATTTCTGCTTCTTCTCCTGTATCACCACAAATCAAGGACGTAAAACTGAAGTTGCATTTACAAAAAAAAAAAAAATTTCTAAAGGGACTTCACTGCATAAATAGAAGGCAGTAACAGAAGTCAGGGATAGGCATTTTGATAGGCAAGGATCTTATCACATATGTAGGAATATGTAGACTGACTTAGACTCTTGAGAATTACAAGCTAGTCAGTGTAATGCTAGTTGTATAGCTTTTATTTAGCATAAACTTGTAGCCTATTTGTTTTAACCAATGCTGAATGGTTTTAGAAAAAAAGCAATGGTAATTACCAGTCTCAGCATTTTCTATCTCATCCCAATTTAGAACAAAAATCAATTACAAACTTATAAATGATCCTGTGAAATGCCTTTAGAGACTTGTTTGAAATCAATCCATAGTCACTCTAGAAAAAATGTAAGTATATACTTATTCTTTCCAAAGCTTGGCTTTTCTGCTTCTAGATCTAGCTGTAATGCAGCAAAGATTGGAAAAAAAGAATGAAAACATTTATTTTGTCACTCTGTTTGTGTTCTTAAATATTCGAACTTGTATTAGATATATCTTTTAAGTTTGCTTTGAGTTTGCATTTTCCTGCTGCAAAACTGATCAAGCTACCCTTACAAACTAAGTCCTTATGTAAAGCTCACCTTGACTTCAACTGGGGTTTAGCACAAAGAGAAAATGAAAAATACAGGTCTTAGAGCAGGGGACAATAGATTTGTTGGCATTATACATATATTGATATATAAAATCATTTGTGCCACTTTTCTGGACTAACACAAAGGTTCACAGGAATGGTCACTAGGCCGGACAGAAAGTGATACATTTTCATAAGCATTTTCAACCTATTAACATCATGCAATTTTACCCCTATTGATGCAGAAGCTATGAAAAGTCACAGTGCATGCTGGATAAAGCAAATTTTCTGCATTCACACTCCATTAATTAATTCATCACCTAAAAGCTAAGTATTGATTTTTTAATGGCTCTACAAATCTGTTTAAGCTACTATGATGTAATTAAGAGGACGTGTGTTTACTGTAAATTATCTAACAAGTACAAGGGCTGTGCTTTCAGCAATAACAAAAATCTTAGCTCAAAGCAGACAGCAGGGAAAACGACTGTTTGAAAATATTTTTCCACTGATTGTATAAACTACCATGATATATAAGGGAAGATTATTGTCAAGCTGGATTATTAAAAGTCCCCTATAGCACTAAAAATAGAAAGCTCTGATACTCCTTCCATTGAAATCAACAGGAATCTTGTGCAAATTCAATGGTGGGGAGTCAGCTACTTAACATATGTGTCCGCAGGGATGGTGAATTAGAAATCTCAAGCCGAGCCTTTCAGAAAAATTACTATAGTGCGTGGACTCCTTATAATATATTCTATCCAAAATACTAGCAAAAAGGAGAACAAATGCATAATTCCCACAGGTGGCATCTGATTATCCACTAAAATCATACTCAAGAAGTCAAACTAACACATGAAATTGATATTAACTTCTTCCATTAGAAGCATGGAGGCTTATGGTTAAACACATAATGATGTGCAACATAAGTCTTGTGTGAGTGCGAGAAAAGCCACAATCAGGTCAACTACTGACATGCAGATTATATAAAAAATAACAAAGGAGCAACCTAATAAAATGTACAGACATAGCTTGTTGCAAATACAAGCAGATTTCTTATCTTATATTTACACTGCAAAAATGAAATATGGAGAGTGTATCATTATCTCTACCAGGAAAAAAAAAAGGAAAATGAAGGGGGGAAGGAGGGGGAGTTGTGATCACAGATACCAAAACAAGAAATTTAAGATTTAATGCTTCTTGAGGGGGTGAGGGAGTTGAGGGGAAGGGGGGGGCGGTGTTGGCGGGCGGGGGGGGCAGAAATTATACATGATAAATCTCTTATTGATACATTAAGAAATCAGTATGGAAAGGTCCATGAGATCTTGACCTCTGATCAGCCTATGCAACCTCTTCAACCTGAGAAGACATCCTGCAGCTATCTGCCTGCAAATCCCTAGCTTTTCAATTACTGTGGAAAAAAAATTCTAGCCATGTATACCTCTATGGTTCAAATGTGGAATGCATATTTTGTTGTCTATCAGCCTCCAGAGGGAGGGCTTCAACAGTTCTGTTGAGAATAGTTAGTATTATTACTCAGTTTTCAAATGACATCCAACTGTTAATGGGAGAAGGGAGGATATTTGGAGGTACTCATCATGCAGAGATAAAAAGACACCAGAATAATCCAGCTATGTCTTTTGATAACATTAATTAGCAGTAGAGCTTAGTTAGATTTTTAAAAATAAAAAATGCATCAGAATTTTATTCTTAGTAGCAAAAATGCAGATATTTCTAAATATTTAATAACAAAAGCATGAACATATTTTTTTCAATGACATATATTAGTTGAAGGAAGGACTTTCCCAACGGTATACTAATTTTTTTTTTGCTTTCCAACTGTAATGAAATTTTGCATAATCAGCCTTTTTCACCAACCTAATGTTCCATGTTTACTGATAGGAGCAAAAGAGGAGCTGATTTTTACATCAGCAGGGCTCACAGGGGACAGACATCTCAGTGTTCGGAGTCCATTCTCTTGAAGGGTTGGGAAAGACACCGGCTAGCTAAAAGCAGCTCAAATCTGTGACAACAGAATAGAAGAAAACATGAAGGTAATTATTGTATGTGTGCATGGCACAAAGTGTGAATCAATAATTAAAGAGTTAATTATCTCACTAGTTATGGATACAGGCTGGGGATTAATCCCTGCAAATAGGCCGAGAGACAATTATGCTCACTGCATGCAGCGCGAGATAACCAGCCCTTCTCTGGCTGCACAGATGGGGATTCACAAAAGGCTCTACGTTCCCATGGGGTAAAACATTTGGAAATGATCAGTGGCAACACATTGCAATAACCAGTGGCAATATAGTAATGTTCTACACCTCTGTATGTCCAGATTGAGAATCCTCTAGTAGTGATAATAACATAGTGTTAATGCATTCTTTCACAGAAAATCAAAATTAGTACTACTAAGTGAATCATAATGGCTGCTAAGACAATTAATTCGCTCTTTCATCATTGTTGTATGCTGAAAGACTTTCTTTGTGCTATAAAAGTGAACCATGGATTTAATGAAATCATAATAGGTGATCTGGAAAATGAATAATTTCTAAATACTTCAGATTCCCTTTCAGAGTATATTCATCTGCCCATTTTCCCATATAAAATCCCAGTGCAAAAGCAGCAAATACAAAAGGGAAAACAGACACAAGCTATAGTTGAAATATACCTCATGAGATTGGCAACAGAATTAATTAATTAATGTTTTCAATTTTTTATCCCTTGCCTGGTTTTGAAACTTCACATATATTGTATGGAGAAACTTTTATTTTTAGTCTAATTTCCAAATGAAATGAGACATATATACAGCCAGCATCTCTCTCAAGAGTTTTTAAATTATTAGCCAGTTTCAGTTAGACCTCAAGAGAAGAGAAGCCTCAAAGATGATGAAGATGATGTCCTCGAAACTGATGAACACAAATCCATAAGCAAACAGAGCTCACTAGTTTCACGGCTTACAGAACTGTTTACTTAAGGATAGGATGTAGTTGTTGCGATTCAAGCTCTTCTTTCCAAAGGCAGAGGCCTGGACTGCCAAACACAGCTCCTACAGCAGCAGACTAGAGCGCACAGCAGAATCTGGTTTTGGCATTATATAACCCCTGAATTTAAAAAAAAAAAAAAAAAAAAAAAGTTAAATGCAAGCTGGTTTTGCTTTGTATGTGACATTCTATGTATTACTCACTATTGCCAACCTCAAGCTTTTGAAAACCGTAAGTCAAGCCACAAAACATCATGAGATTAGCTGTAACATGAGTTACTGAAAAATAAATAAATACATTTGTGTGGTTTATTTGTCTTTTAATGCAGGGTGAGTTCAGGTCATGTTTTTGAAGCTTTCCTTCACAAACACCAAGGCTACAGACTCACTTTTTCTTCCAAGTGGATTTGAGCTAAGAAACCGTGAGACTTGGTAACACTAACACTTTTCAAACATCACGTGTAGCTATGCCGACTGTGAGGGACTTTTGCTTCCCCCTCTGCAGTGGCGGTGAAGGCCAGTTCAGTGATTACTGGGACATAGACACAGCAAAGGTCCCAGCACATGCTGGGTCTAGAGAAAGCCTCAATGGCATAAGGTCTGTGGGGAGCCAAAGGATATATGAGAACCGAGTGACCAGGGCATCCTGCCACCAAACAAGTACTCACAATCATAGTCTGAACAGATGGGCACGCTTATGAGACATCTCACCTCCCCACTCGCTGAGTGTTAGCCATGCAAAGAAACTGCATTAGGCCAAGGAAGTGGAATTTCAGCCACAATGTCTCTTTCCAAAAATATTTTTCTGCAGTTAATCTTCATTCCTCTCAATATATTTGGGCATTCAGAAAGAAAACACAAGCTTTACCCCTAAAGTCTAAATATGTAGAGGTAAATTGCATGTTCTTCCATCAAGTTCAATTTGTGTGGAAAGTTCTCATCTTTCCACGCAACAAACGTAAACCTTCCCTAACTCTTGTAGGCTCTTAACTCTTTTTCTTATGGCTAATTTTAATGACATCAATATACAGCACATAACAATCAGCTTTTTATATTGCTGCTCCGTACTCACATTGTTCAGACTCCACATTTAAGCCTGGGACATTCTAGCTACTAACATGCATCGCACAGAGCCATTCCTATTTTCTTCCTCCTGTGCTCCTTCTTGGGTGGCATAAATTAAAAATAGTTTTGGGGGGTGTTGAAATTAAAACTACTCCACAGAGGCAGTTGGGAAAAGTCTCAGGAAATACTTTCTGGTGGGTTTTTTTCCTTGATTATTTTTTGTGGGGGTAATTTCTATTAATCAGAATCAGAACTTTCTGTGGGAATGGACCACACCTTTTCAGCTATGTACAAAGTGTCTGCTCAAAGTAAAGGAGACCATTGCACACAGTGAGAGCAACTATTCGCACACTGCTCAGGAAAGTTGTCTGGAGCATCCCATTGCAAATGACAGCTCTGCTTCATTCAGAGTGGGGACTTATAGCTGAGGCAACGTCCTAGACTGCTTTTTTTCCTAGCCTACAAAATAATTTAAAACCTCAAAGTGCAACAAGAAAAAGTCTGAAGTATGAAAAATTCAGCAGGATAAATTTACCTTTCCAGCTCTCATGAACAGTTAACTTGCAGATTACCAATTTGAGATATTTACCAGCTCTAGGATTTATACAGATATCAGCCATCCCTGCTTGACAAAAATTCATCACCAAGAGGCTGGGTTTTAATTTGGAATAAATGTTGTTTCCAGAAGCAACATTAAGAAACTGTACCTCTTGTGTTGTTCTAGCTCCCAAGCTCTACAACTTGCTCTTTTGCTCTCATTTAACTTCCAGTTTCAGGCTTTACCTAGGAACCTCCCATTTCTAAATCTTGCAGTTCTCCACTACGTTTCACACCAGGAGTGCTTAACCTGCAGGCCAAATCCTGCATACCAAAATTATGCAACTAGCCTTTGACACACTGCCGGGTACTCTCTCTCCCAAGAGCCCTGCGTTCTCTCTACCGTCACAGTGACCAAAAGGCAGGCATTTGCTGTTTTGTATCAAGGGTGTGTACGTATAGGTAGCAGGTGTATATGAGCACGTCACATCACATAAAAGGCATTAATCTCTCTCATCTCCTATATTTTGTTATGACAGTACACTCAAGCAGCCCCTACACACGACTTCACATGTATGAACACTCCCGTCGTACAACCAGATACACGTCAGTTGGTCGTGTGGTAGCCAGTAATGGGACAGCCACATGATAGGTCCTGATACACTGCATCTGAGTACTTCCAGGAAAGCCAAAGAGACCTCTCAACAGTGTTTTATACATTTTTCTTTGAGAGATATTAATAAAAAGGAAGTGATAGAAACAGGAGAAATGGAACTAGGTTCTCCTTCCACAGAAGTAGAATAAGGTCAGCTTATTCTAGAGTGCTTCTAGAAACATACCTGATGTCCGCAGGTGAAAGAACAGGCAAGCTTCCTTTTCTGATGGGCGATGGCACACTCAGGGACTAGGGCCTCGCAACTCCAGTTACAAAAAATGCAAAGAACTAGAATAAAATGATTTGAAGGCACTTTAGTAGTCCATGATTAGTATAACCCGCCCTGGTGTTATACAACCATATTCTCCCAATATCGCCACTAGTGAACTCATAATATCCGTCACAGGATTGCAGCACAGAGCCACCTGGTAGCAAAGGGAAATTCCAATGAGAAGGGAGCCTGGGGAACCCGCAGTGCTGCCAGGGGCACTGCCACAAACACTGAGCCCTTTCGTTTTGGCACCATCTTCGTTTTCAGTGTTCCAGCTCTGCTTTTAACGTGTAACTCCGTATACAGTGCTGGATTGTTGGTATGTCATAGCAAAAATGTATCAGGAAGACTGCAGAGGCTTTTCTTTTAAGCTGATGCAAGTTTCTTCAAAACACACTCTGCTAAATTCAACCCATTAAAAACACCAAATGTTTTCATTCGTTATTTGAAATTACATTCCAGCTGGTCTAAGAAACTCTATCTGCCTCCGGTTTGTATGTCCAAATCCCTGGTGCTGTTGTAATTCTTGTAAACACCACAAATAGTTTTTTACCAAAGCCTGCTGCTGAAAAATGACAAACCACTGTAGATTCGTAACATGAGTGTGTCATTGTTAACTGCAGTTGCAACACAGAACATACTAAAAAAATAACTGTGGTAAAACTGTATTTTGGAAATCAGTGCAAACAATAAAAGCTCCATTTAAAAAACTTCAGTTTCATCTTATTGAGGTGTTTAGCTGGACAAAAGGGGTGAGAAGAGAAGGAAGATTACTTTCAGGAAAATTTCATACATGCCAGTGTATCAACTGTATCAACTTTCTGACAATCACACGTTTTTCATGTAATGAAACAAACTGAAATTTGATGACAAAAAAAAAGCAAAGCATTTTTATAATAGTAGTTAACAACAAATATATTGTAGCATTCTACACTAGTATTTCTCACTGTCCTGAGCTTTTATATTCATATGGCTGAGCTGTCATGTGTTCGCAAATAGGAACTTCGGATTTTCTTTCAGGTTTTACATTAGCACATACAGAAGTGATGCCTTAGTATAAAACCATATGGTCCAAGAAACCACTGACAGTAGAGTAGGGTAACAATTCCCTGGGGCTTTGCTTCAGCTCCTCCTTTTTGGTTCAAAGCCTTTGATTTGCTTCAACCTGTTATGCATATGTTTTCGTACAACCTTACTTCTTTCTGTGCCCTCTTCAGAAAAATTTTTCTAGGTCTACTGGTGATTTATAGTAACTTCTCAAAATAAACACACTTGTTTTCCTTGTTTGCCACTATATTATATTGCTATGATGGACCCTTTATTATTCAGCTTCAACCAATTCTTTTTTTTATTTGTTGATTTGACTATCACAACACTGCTGGATAGATTTCCTATGACTATCTAAAACATATTTCCCTCATTTATCACAGAAGTCTGAACTTAGCTGAATTAATATGGCTGATTTAGCCTTCCCTAAAGGAAATGTATAATACTTTACAGAAATAGTGTGGCTTTTTATATAAAAATCCGACTATAAATCATAGAAAACTAACTTGGATATCCTGCTTACCCATGAAGAACAACTAACTCGAAATAGCTTTACTCATAAGCAAATACACACATGCGTGGGCTTCTTTGTCTTTTCTTAACCTGTTTCTGCATGAAAACAGCGTTCATGGGAAGTGCTGGAAGGGCAAACTCGGAAGCACAAATCCTGATTTTATCTATACACTCAACAGAACAGAGACTTCCATAACTGTGCCTTTGCAGAATGAGGTTGAAGAACGAACAGGCGGTCCCTCCTGCGTGCCCTCTGCTTCCCCCCAAGCCCTCTCCCAACCAGCCCGAGTCCATTGCAAGGGTAGCGGTCCGCAAGCTTGCCTTCAGATGCAAAACCAGGCCAACTGGCTATTCTGTTCTGATAGCAATTTTTGGTTGCTGTTAACTTACATTAGTCTTCCGGGAAGAACCTAGATCTTCTCCTTTTCTCTTCTTGAGCTTTTCCTCTGACATCTCCCAATCAATAAATAGCTATACTGAATCTCAGAGTGCTTAAAACATAGCTTTCCATCTTGAGCCGAAACTCGCCCATCTCCTCCATTATCTTTGTTTTAAAATCGTGTCAACTTCTACTTCCCTTCAGTATGAGATACCAGCTTCTATCAGCCACTTGTTTGAAAATTGAAAAAAGAACAGTTTTATCTTATGCTGCCCTTCACATATAAGAGACTTCCTGTCAACACCAACAGCACTTACGCATTATCTGTTTCCAAATCTCACCTTGAAAATAGTCTTTGTTATGATGTGCAAAGCAAATACAAAACAAAAGGAAAAAACCCAAAAGCAAGACTATTTCAGAGACAGGAAAATAGAAGGCCAGCAAACTGAACATAGAAATGTTTAAAATATGTAACAGCTATTTCTACTTAAAAAAAAGAAGCTGGATGGGCTTAATAAAAAAGTATGGGGAAAAGAGCTATTTTTGCCAATTTCAAAAATCTTGACTCAATATTCTCCATCTCTGCTCTACCCTTCACAAAATACTAACAATTAGGTTGTATCTTCAACCTGCTTTTGAAATCTTGAACCTCTGAGTTTCATGGCTTCCAGCTTTCCTATACTATAATAAAGGCTAAGAAGTTAATTTATTTTTCAATGAAAAGCAACATCACAGGACTCCAGGAGGGGAAACTTTAACAAAGGCATCAAATACCACAAACATCGTGATGCAAATAATCAGATTTGCTAGCACAGGAGAATTGGAAAATGGTGTGTCTCACACTGATGCCTGAGATGATAGTTGTTTACCTCAGCTCACAGCCTCCCTAAAACAGCCTCACCTACATATTCCTCTTTTTTTCTAAGCCTCACTGAGAAGACAGACTTCTTAGTATTATTGTGAGGTTCACTGGGAGGTTAAAAACATGGAGAGTTGTCTTTAAGTATAGAAAGAGCAAAGTTTATTGTGTAAACATTTACACTGTGAGCTGACCTTCTACTGACTTCAACTGCTAAAGAGACCAGGGGGAAATGTTTTGGGGCAGGAGTCCAGGAAGCTGAACGGAGTGGGAAGATAAAGAGTGGGCCATGGTTGAACAGGGCAGTTGGGAGAGAGACAGGGAATGCTTCCTCTGGTCCATGAAAAGGACCGCACAGCTTCAGAAAAGGATTTTATGACACTGTGCTCTGAGGTGAGCAGGGGACCAGAGCCGGTGACCCAGAAGTTCCTTCCTTTGTCCTTATCAGGACAGTTTCTTAGAAATCCAGGAAGACAGAGCATTTCCTTGAGGGTGCAGAGATGGAGGGCATCCCAGGGGCATGAGCTAATACTTGCGTTATACCATCTTTGAGCTACACAGACACAGCCAGGATCCTCTGAATGACTCCTAATTCAGGGACCTGAATTCTCCTGAGGTTAGGCTGTGCAGTGGGATCCAGCTGCCTAAACACAGTGTCACTTTAGATGCCCAAGGGCATCCCACTGCCAATCCAGAAAACATGTATGTGTTGGAGGGTGTGTGTGTCTCTTGTAGATCTCACATCTCATCTGTCAGCTCCATGGGAAAGTTTCAGATGCTAGGATACCTCAGATGGCACCTGACAGGTTTACATGTTTCAATCTGAAGCTGGCTACAAAGCCTACTGACCCCCAGAAGGCTTTGAAAGCCTATAGAGTGATATATCTTATATACTAATATATAATTTACAGCCTGTAAAACATTAAAGAAATTGTTTCTCACATTTTCAGAAACCTGAACACTGAGGACCTGCTTCAGTTGTCCACACATGGTATATAGTGCCTAGGACATTTAAGATGTCCTAGGCCGTCTAAGACATCCATGTAGGAATAGCAGATATTACACAGGACCCGAACGAAATCTATGACAACCTGGCTATCAGCCAGGTATAAAACTTTAGGATAACTCAAACCATAGTAGATACCTCTGAATGAGCAACTGACTGGTTTTTTTTAACTGTGGAAATTTGATGCCTGTTGGTTAACTTTAACATTAAACATGATCCCTCACCTATCCCCTAATTTCTGCATGCTTGGTGTGATGGGGTGTGTGGTTTGTGATGGGGTGTGTTGTTTGTGATGGGGATTGGCAAAGCTCTATGCTGGTAGTATACTAGTGGTCTGTAATTTACTGACAACTCAAATGAACTGCCAGCCCCAAACCACTGGATAATTGACATTTCCCGGTCAAAACAATACAGCAGATTTTGTGTAGGTGTGGACATGGGAACAGTGTGTGAGAGAGATCTGTATAACTTCCCTGCTTGGAAAATAAACAACACACCACCACTGTCTATTAAGGACAGTGATGATGAAATGTGTGACATAACTTCTACTTACCCTATGCTGGAATTTTTTCTATGCACATCAAAGAAAACTCTAGAGATACTTCACCAGGTCACTATAAAAGACCCTAGAAAGTGAAGAAGCAATGAAGTTATAAGAATGTTTTGCCCAAAGGTGAGGCAACATTGTATGTCCTCAGAGAATGAGCTTACACCGTAATATAAAATCCCAGACACCACTTCTTCACTTTTTCATCCTTGCTTGGGATTTACATGCAGAGACACATTTTCACATATGAAAGAATAAAGATTTTGTTTGGGCAGACAGATTCCAAGAGCTATCACACCCCTTTTAATCCCAGTTCACTGTGTCTGTCTGTGTGCTTCGTGTAGGATATTGTTCCTCCAAAAAACAATCACTGGGAAAGAAAAAAAAACATTTACACAGAACCAAAAAAAAAAAAGCAGCATTCAGCATAGAATTGCAGGTGCAAATATTCAGTTAAGCTTTATTATATATCTCTGGCAACATTTATGAAATTCAGTAGTCTGGAGTCATAGAGACAACTAGTTTGAATTTTTTTTTTAAATTAATACCTCCAGGTTTCTTTTTCTCATCTATTTTGAGAAATACAGTAGAGAGAAAGACTGTGCTGACAATATAAGGAGCCTCTGTCAGAGAGTCAAGAATTCAAGTAGAATTACAAGGAATGGGTTTTAAGTGAGGCAAGAGCAAGAGGGGAAAAAAACAATGTGGTGCTCCTTTGAACTCTGACAAGACAGATGAACCTACAGCTAAGATACTTGAAAGTGAGACTGATGGCTTTCCAGGGCAGATGTTTGACTGCAAGATCAGACCATCCATGTCAGAACTTGATGTGAGGTTTAAAGTACAGAATGAGTGAGTTATCTAAGAAAAAGGTATTAGTGAGCCTTCGAGCAGGAAAGGCAAATAATTGCCATTCTAAGGTATCCAGTATCTTTAATACAGTATGAGATGCCTGCAAGACTTCATGTTTTTCAGCTGTGGAGAGATTCCCCTCTTCTTTAACAAGGCAATTAAGGCACTGCACACTCACTCTGCAGTGAGGACTTGCACAGGTATTGAGCAGTACAGAAGTCAATACATTAAGTCAGTAGTGAAATTATTTCTTATGAAAATTCCCCTCTTCCTCTCTTCTCTAAACAAAATTGAGAAACGTCTGTCTCCTACATATATCCACTCTCCTCTCTGGGTAAATTCTTAAATTGTCCTATGTAAGGGATATGAAAATTTGCTATAAATCAGGTCCTAAAAATCTGACAGCGAATCCCATGCTGAAATCCTAGAGGCAGAGTGGAAAAGATTTCTGGAGAATAACTGGAATTCTGCCAAGAATTTTTAAGAGCTTGAATGTCTTGGGGGAATATATAAAAACAACCTCGTGATTCAGTTAACCAAAGCAGTAAAACAAGTTCCCTAAGGCGGGGATCAGCACTTTGAATATATTTGGGTGCTCCCTTTAATTCCTGTATTTCTTTTTCCTTCTTCTGTCCATTTCCCAGTTCCTTTCTACTTTGAAGTTAGGAAGGTAGGCTTTATAGGTTACTTTTCCTTCTCACCCAGCCAACAGGGAAGGGTCATAAGTAGGGCAGCCAGTTCCCTCTTCTTTCAAAGCTGTATGACTGTTCTACTTTAGATACACATCCTCCCACCTAAGCCCCAGCACAGTGTGAGCCCTATCACAAATTTATAAGCTCCAGTTCTGTCCTGTATACTACCTAGTCCAGACATGTAACAGTCCTCTTAATTATAACTCAAATGTAGAAAGCATGCCATCGTCATCTTTCATGATTAAAACAGGGCAAAGCATCTATAGCAGTGTCTTGTAAAATGGTGTTTAATTTCCAGCACACAAAAGGCTACTACTGCAGCACTTAAAAATGCTTGTATGCATTGTCTGTTCTGGAAGCGGGATCTCTCTGGTTTGAAGAAGCCTGTCTGACCTCCATGAATAATGAACTCTTTAAGAACTTCAAGAAGAATCCTCAAAGAGATCAATCAAGTGAGACCAAAGAGAATGACAAGAATACAAGATTAAAGAAGAGTCTCTGATGTAGTCTTGACAAAGTTGATTTGAGCACCTAAAAGTTTAATAGATTTAACTGACAGTGGCTAAAGCTAACTCACACTTTATGGCTTGTGTGATCCTTGTTGGAAGCATTTTACATACATGTGAGCAGTCTCAAATCATCTGGCGTTTCTAAAGTATGTTGTACTTGGCTATTAGTTAGGAAAACATGGTGGCCATTAGAAACTTATTGGTCCTCGTGGGTATCATGGAATCATAGAATAGAATAGAATCATAGAAGCATAGAATCATTTAGGTTGGAAAAGACCTTTAAGGACATCGAGTCCAACTGTCAACCCAGCACCACCATGCCCACTAAGCACCTCATCTACACATGCATCTACTAAGCACCTCATCTACCTCATGTCCCTAAGCACCTCATCTACACATCTTTTAAATACTTCCAGGGAAGGTGACTCAACCACTTCCTTGGGCAGCCTGTTCCAAGGCCTGACCACTCTTGCAGTAAAGAAATTTTTCTTAATATCCAATCTTAAACCTCCCCTGGTGCAGCTTGAGGCCATTTCCTTTTGTCCTATCACTAGTTACTTGGCAGAAAAGACCAACACCCACCTCGCTACAACCTCCTTCCAGGTAGTTGTAGAGAGTGATAAAGTCTCCCCTCAGCCTCCTCTTCTCCAAACTAAACAGTCCCAGTTCCCTCAGCCGCTCCTCATAAGACTTGTGCTCCAGACCCTTCACCAGCTTTGTTGCCCTTCTCTGGAGACGCTCCAGCAACTCAATGTCCTTCTTGTAGTGAGGGGCCCAAAACTGAACACAATATTCGAGGTGCGGCCTCACCAGTGCTGAGTACCGGGGGACAATCGCTTCCCTGGTCCTGCTGGCCACATTATTTCTGATACAGGCCAGGATGCTGTTGGCCTTCTTGGCCACCTGGGCACACTGCCGGCTCATGTTCAGCCGGCTGTCAACCAGCACCCCCAGGTCCTTTTCTACCGGGCAATTTGCCAGCCACTCTTCCCCAAGCCTGTAGCGTTGCATGGGGTTGTTGTGACCCAACTGCAGGATCCGGCACTTGGCCTTGTTGAACCTCATACAATTGGCCTCGGCCCATTGATCCAGCCTATCCAGGTCCCTCTGCAGAGACTTCCTACCCTCGAGCAGATCAACACTCCTGCCCAACTTGGTGTCATCTGCAAACTTACTGAGGGAGCCCTCAATCCCCACATCCAGATCATTGATAAAGATATTAAACAAGACTGGCCCCAAAACTGAGCCCTGGGGAACACCGCTCGTGACCGGCTGCCAACTGGATTTAACTCCATTCACCACAACTCTCTGGGCTCGGCCGTCCAGCCAGTTTTTTACCCAGTGAAGAGTGTACCTGTCTAAGCAGTGAGCTGCCCGCTTCTCTAGGAGAATGCTGTGGGAGACAGTGTCAAAGGCTTTACTAAAGCCTTTATCAGGGTAAAGCCCTTTATCAGAGTAATATCATGATTTAACCAACAAAAGAAGAGCTTCTAAGAACAAGAAAGCATCAGTCATCAGCTATATCTATGTTTAGCAAGTGATTTGACAGTAAATAATCGATTGAAGCAGTCAGTGCTGACACCTCTACCCTGTATGCAGTTCACAGGTTTTATTTTAGACTTCATCATGAACCAAATTACTCTTCCATATACATGGTTCAACACTGTCAAAAGGACCAGTCCTTGGTTTAATACCACTTAGTATCATAGAATCATTTAGGTTGGAAAAGACCTTTAAGGTCATCAAGTCCAACTGTAAACCTAACACTGCCAAGTCCAACACTAAACCACGTCCTTAAGTGCCACATCTACACATCTTTTAAATACCTTCAGGGATGGTGACTCAACACTTCCCTGGGCAGCCTGTTCCAATGCTTGATGACCCTTTTGGTGAAGAAATTTTTCCTAATATCCAATCTAAACCTCCCCTGGTGCAACTTGAGGCCATTTCCTCTCGTCTTATCTTGGGAGAACAAACGGACACCCACCTCACCACCCTCCTTCCAGGTAGTTTTAGAGAGCGATAAGGTCTCCCCTTAGCCTTCTCTTCTCCGGGCTAAATAATCCCACTTCCCTCAGCCGTTCCTCATAGGACTTGTGCTCTAGACCCTTCACCAGTTTTGTTGCCCTTCTTCAGACACACTCAAGAACCTCAATGTCTTTCTTGTAGTGAGGGGCCCAAAACTGAGCACAATATTCAAGGTGTGGTCTCACCAGTGCCGAGTACAGGGGGACAAATCACTTCCCTAGTCCTGCTGGCCACGCTATTTCTGATACAGGCCAGGATGCTGTTGATGACCTTGGCCACCTGGGCACACTGCTGGCTTATATTGAGCCAGCTGTTGACCAATGCCCCCATGTCCTTTTTCACCAGGCAGCTTTCCAACCACTCTTCCCCCCCCCACCATTTTTTATTGTCTTTTACGGCAGTAGCCAGATTAAGTTCTAGTTAGGCTTTGGCCCTTCTAATTTTCTTCTTGCATAACCTCACAACATCCTTGTAGTCTTCCTGAGTTGCCTGCCCCTTCTTCCAAAGATCATAAACTCTCTTTTTTTCCTGAGTTCCAGCCAAAGCTCTCTATTCAGCCAGGCCGGTCTTCTTCCCCGACGGCTCGTCTTTTGGCACATGGGGACGGGTAGCTCCTGTGCCTTTAAGATTTCCTTCTTGAAGAATGTCCAGCCTTCCTGGATTCCTTTGCCCTTCAGGACTGCCTCCCAAGGGACTCTGTCAACCCGCCTCCTAAACAAGCCAAAGTCTGCCCTCTGGAAGTCTAAGGTGGCAGTTCTGCTAACCCCCCTCCTGACTTCTCTGAGAATCGAAAACTCTATCATTTCATGACTGCTATGCCCAAGACGGCCTCCAACCATTGCATCACCCACAAGTCCTTCTCTGCTCATAAACAGGTCCAGCGGGGCGCCTCCCCTAGTTGGCTCACTCACCAACTGTGTCAGGAAGTTATCTTCCACTCCAGGAACCTCCCAGACTGTTTCGTCTCCACTGTATTGTATTTCCAGCAAACATCTGGTAAGTTGAAATCCCCCTTGGGGCTGTAGTGCATCTGATATGCATTTGGAGCAGACCTTTCCGTTTGTCTTCTTAATAACTTTAGGTCCAAATATGAAAATAGAAAGATTTTGGAAAGCCAAATGAGGACAAACCTTTCATTTTTCAGGTGAAAACAACAAGAAAACAGAAACAGAAACTGCATTGTGTGCTTGCTACATTTTGGGACATTTTGATGGTGCTAGTAGCTTAGGGTTCTAAGAAAAAAAGATTAGCAGTGTGAAAGACAATGTTGCACCACCAGAGTGGCAAGACCTTCCATCTTCAAAGCTGTTTTGGAATAGAAGGTGAAAGGCTGTAACAAGGCAAGAATTTCTATTTAGAAATAACATAGAGCAAGAATACTAAGGAGCCTTTAATGACTGATTGAATTTCAAAAGAAAACTTGACCAAGGCTTGACACTGAATTCCCTAGAAGAGGTCCCAGCTGTTCACTGCATCCAGTGCTTCCAGTAATATGAAGAATCTTCAGCTACCACTAGGAAACCAATACTCATCCCTCTTTATGATAGAAAAATGGTTTGTTCCTAAAAATATATTGGGTTTTTTCTGAGGTATTTTATCTCAGGTATGAGAAGCAATGAAATATTCCAGCACTCTGAGGAAGGAGGAAAGCTCAGCATCTGAAAATCCAACCAGTTTAGTAGTGCTCCCACAGAATGAGGGAATACAGTCAAAGACATTTAAAATAATGACATCATCCATATACACACGTTAATCTTCTTATGAATAGCAGGAAGCATACTACTAGGCCTTGCATCCCAAATCTCTAGTTCATTTAAAAGTTGTGCCTGGTGCTTGATCTCTAGCTCTCCAAAAATACTGAGCCAGCAGTCAAGAGTGGAATTTAACAACAAAGAAAAAGTATCCATGACTCAAAGTCCCCAGACAAAGCATTTCTGAGTTACCTTGAAATTCAGTCCCAGGAACCAACAAATGTAAACAAACTGTTCCAGCCATGTGATGGTCTTAGTATACAGTAAGTTTCAAAGTGAGGACATACGGTAAGGCATGTGAAAACTAAGCCTCCCCACTAGAGATTACACCTCCACAGAACTAACCAAGAAAGGGCTATGCACCAACTCAAAGAATTTGAGGATCAGAAAACAAAGGACTTAAAATTATCACATCGTTACCCTCCCGAGCACATTTCGTCAAAAAGAACTGGCCTTCTGTCAGTGGAGACACAAATAAACTTCAAAGTGAGGAAGAATATGAGAATATTTTTATAAAGTTTATAAACAAAATGGCTAATTTCAATTGCATCTTTCCTCATTTGAGAAGAACAATACTTCACCCCAGCAAAGCACATGAAGGAACATATACTCAATATTCTTTAAAAATACAAACAACCCCACTGGGCAAAATTGGCCTATTCACAGACTTCAAATGATGCACAAATTAAAGCACTTTACCATATCAAGGT
This sequence comes from Calonectris borealis, assembly GCF_964195595.1. NCBI lineage: Eukaryota > Metazoa > Chordata > Aves > Procellariiformes > Procellariidae > Calonectris > Calonectris borealis. Next base: position 103,384,885 of record NC_134313.1, on the reverse strand, counting down.
CCCAGTTTGCTGAACCAGACTTCCCAATTGGCAGGAAATGAGCCTGAAGTACAAACAAGAGGTTTCTGCTATCTGTAGCAAGAAGTGTCAGGTGTTACTTGTATATTTAAGTACAAAAGGCCTACATTTCATAAGCCCAGCAGGAAAAATGAGTGCTTTAAAAAAAAAAAAAGCAATCAGTCTCATTCTTTCCTTATTTATACCTGCATAAGAAATTGAAACCAAAGGAGTTTCACTGCCACCTGCAATCTTTAATAACAGCATAGAAGAATGTTTATTACAAGAACATAATTTAGCAATGAACTTCGATGTGAACAAAACTAGTGAACTCCAAGCCTCATCATATAAAAAAAATGCAATATCTAGTGCTTACATTTTGTACTTTCATAGGCCCCTCAAAGTATCTTAAGTTTTTCAATTGTTAATTCAAAGAGAAAAAAGGAGACATTATGTGTGGGCAGAATACTTTCTCTCCCCCGCTACTGATGTGAATTTTTGACTATTTTTAGCACACCCTAACTGAAGTCATCTTGATTGACTTACCAAGTAAAATACCCTTCCCTGAGAGTTCTCCATAGACAGGATTGTCAGTGACACCAGCAGGCGTTCCTCCTGTGACACTCTGACATATTTATATCTCTAACCCTACCAAGAATTCTTGAAGAGACAGCAAGAATTAGACCACTCTACAACGGTAGTCCATGAGTGACTGGATCAGATCCAGCAATGATTTCAAAGCTAGGTGTTTGTCAATTTGGTGTTGCTGAAAGAATGCCAACAAAAGTATTCTCAATGCCCAACAGTATTCCTAATGTGAAACAACACGTGCATTTATATACTGATATCTCAAAGTTGGTTCTGTTAACAGACACAGATATCACATAATCACCGAGACTATTTTTCCAGTTTTGGCAATGAGGCTACTGAAGTATTCATACCAATAATGAAAGTCTTTTGTAATGCACCCACCCTTCAGTGACAAACAGATCAATGGGGTCTGATGGACTGTGACAGGCAACAGACACTGTCTCCACAAATGCCTCTGAAAAGCCACAGATCTCGCCTTTGGTAGGACCTTTGTCAATCTCTTACTAAACTCCTTCAAGTGCGCTAGGGAATACAGCCTAGATGAAATTAGTCTGAGATGGGTGCACAGTTGGCTGAAAACTGTATTTAAAATGTGGGTATCAGCATTCACAGTCAAACAGGACATATTTATTAAATATGACCTCCTGAAGTCCATGGTATTATATATTTCATTATATATTTCATTAGCAAATGGAGTAAAGCAAACCTTTGTGACCTTTGAAAACAGCATCAAACAGGGGGGGTAACAGGCACTTCTGAGAATAAGACTAGAATGGAAAAGATCTTTGTCCACTGGAGCAATACTCTGAAATACAGACAAGCTCAGAACGGAGTAGTGCAAACTCCTGCACTTAAATCAGAATTAACAACTCTATAAATATAATAGGGGGAAAATCCAGCTGATCAGAAGCTTTGCAGAAAAGGATCTGGGGGATTCCAAACTGCATATGAGTCAGCTAAGTCAGGCTGTTTCAAAAATATAGCATACACCAGTTAAAGATGTAAAAATAGGAGCATTATGAGAAAAGCAACCTAAGGAATCCTCTCACTTTTCCTATCCCCACAGCTGGGCATTGTGTCAGCTGTAGGAGCACTCTTCTAGCAGGACAGCCACTGAGTGTCCAGAGGAAAATAACATGCACTGTAGAGAAATAATGGGATTCTTTAGTCTAGAGAAGAGGACCCTGTGAAGAAACATGATTGTCTTAAAATATGGTAAAAAGACTGCCACAAAAGAACCAGCTGTTCTTTTTATCCACCAGGGCTAGGACAAAAATAATAGGTTTAAACTCCAGTTGCAAAGATGCAGAATAAACATTAGGAAAATGTTTCTAATAATAAGGTCTTTTAAAAAAAAAGTTAGAGAAATAAGGGTGAGAACACTATAAGATCCTTCCTTAGGATTTGGAATAAACAAGTAAGATCTTACAGTCTCTTTCTGTTGTTGTGCCTCTGAGTCTATGAGAACAAAATTGTCCTCTGCATCTTTTGTCAGAAAAGCTGTAGAAAAGCTCCTTTGCTAATCTTAGAAGCAGCTAAGATAAAAACTGGCAGGCAGGCAGCTTCTCCGAGTCTTTGACTGAGTGCATATATGTGTGTGCACTCACATAACTTTGTGTGAGCATGGACATACCTTCATGCATGTGTGCATGTACATGTACAAGCCTGTATTTATACACATTCTCGTGTGAGTGTGGTGTCCTTAACTATCTAAAATTTAGTTTTAAAAACATTTAACAAAGGTTTCCCTCCATTGAACTTCAATAGTATTACAGGTTGGAGAATGTAGGATGGCTAGTATCCAGGGATGCTTTAATGCTGCTATTCACACCCACCTTTTTCTCCCAAAGTACAGCAGGTTTAGAGAGGTATAAAAGTAAATGTGAAGAGGCTTTTTTTTAAAAAAGGCAGTTGGCGTAGTTCTTGTCTCATTTACATCTGCATGTCACACTGAATGCAGCAAAATGACAGCAGTATAAAACTGACTTGAAGAGAGAAACAGATCTTTGTATGATTATAGTAATATATGAAGAGCTATTGATCTGAAGATTTGTTCCACAAGGATGAGTAAAACTATTCAACAAGCATGCTCGATGAGACTTGCACATAATAGCCTAATGGTGGAACCAGAATATGATACAAAATAAACATCAAAGCAATGCAGACTATATCTAAACCTGGTGAATGAAGGAGACAATTATCCCCAGTATTCAGACCAAATGGTTTTCATTTACACTTGGCAGGTCCTTTTCTCCATTTTGGAATATCTAGGCAAAGTTTTCTTCAGTATTGCATTCCCACTCTATAGTTTCAGTGCTCTGGGTGGCTGCCCAATGAAAAGCTGATCAACTATGTGCATTTCACTTAATCATACCAATACATCACCTCTACTCATGGCCACACAGCCCAAAGAGTGGCAGCACACAAGAAATCTGAGAGCACACTGAAGTTAGATGGGAGGACATGAAGGAAGTTAGGTAATTTTATTATGAGAACAAAGTTATTTAATTAAATCCCTGTAAAAGTTTATGAGATGGTCTGACAACGCCAGGAAATAAAGTTTTCCCCAAATGGAATGCAGCAAAGGCCAGCCATATTATTTGCAGGAAGGAGGGAATGGGAATTTACCCTAAAAATATTTAGCTGCTTCCAGCAATGAAGAAAATTATTTGCAATATTAAAAAATCCTGGGGTTATGTTTTTTTTAAAAGGGCCCCACTCACTGGAGTAGTGGTATGCCCTCTATTGTTGCTTCAACAAAGATACAACCCTGGGGATGGAGGGAGAAGAAAAACCCCAGAGTACACGGGGTCATTAGAAACTTTAGATTCTCTCAGCTAAAAGTCCCTGAAGATCTTCTCTGCATTAAATGTGCTTGAGGGTCTCGCCGTTCGCAGTAGCGACCGCTTCCTAGGCTGCATTCATGCCTCCCCCCGAGGGTGAGTGAGTATGTTCCATTCCCTCAGAGTTCCCCAGGCTCGCCGGGCTGCACGTGTGCAACCCGAATGGATACGCTCCAGCCCAAGGCTGCTGCGGCTGGCAGAGCCAGAATTTCGCTGTAATGCTGGAACTGTGACCAAAAACCTGTCTCTCCACCCCTCCCAGTAATCCCCCTGCTAGCAGCATATGGCAGGAAACCATCTCATTCTAATGCAGGAAGGATAAGAGGAAAAACTGAATAGTATAACCAGGGGAGTGGGGCACAAGAAAAACAGGCATAAAGGTATGTCTAGGCAAATATATTACGAACTGGGAGAATGTGGGGAAGAAAAAGACAGAGAAAATTACTCTCATGAGCTAAGAGAGCTTGAGGTTGGAGAAGATGCCTGACAAGGAAATGGAGACAAGACAGAAAGAGTTTAAAGGAGAAAGAGAAAAAGGGGTCAAGCTGGAAAGGGAGTGTGTAGAAAAGTTTGTGCCCAGCAGAGAATGTGCTCCTGCAGAGCCTGAAACAAAGCACAGCATCCCTCTTTGTTTGACCATTACAAATCATATTATCAAAATATCTTATGCTCATCTGGTGATGATCATTCACACAGAACAACAACTTACAATCAATTATTCCTTAACTCAAGCAGCAGAAATCTGAGCAGTTCACCTAAAATGTTATGATTAACCACTCTAGAAGACTATTGGTATCATTTTCAAAACAAGGAGAAAATAAACATGTACACAAAGAATACTCAATGAGTATTGCTAAATTTGCAAAGTCAAACACTTAGGAAAAAGGAAATGCTAGAATCAAGGCTGTATCTATCTTGTATCAACCTCTCATGCAGATGCATTAGGACAAACATATAATGTTTGCAGGTTGCTTTTGTCTTCATCAAGAACCAGAATGCATCAGATCTGAACTAACACACCACTCTTCAATATTTTGGGTTTTTCCTGGATTTCTTGTTTCCTGTAGTTGACTGTTCTGTCCTTTTTTTTTTTTCTGTTCACTTTCTATTCTTGCAGAAAATGCAGAGGAGGAGGGGCAGAATTCTATTAACAAATCCCTTTTCCTGCAACAGTCCTCATTAATTCCCAAAAACAAATTGTGCACCTGTGTCTATGCTACTGAAAAAAATAAGTCAGGCACTGCTCTTTGGCTGAGAGCAAGTGACAGCACAGTCCAGATCTACATGACTAAACGCTTTTCCTCACCCCCAAAATAGACTAGCTGCATCTAAACTACCTATTAGGAAATGACCTGGGTCCCCAGCTTGTGTTCTGGCATTGACTGTGCAGATGTTTTTCAGCTTGAATAAAAAAACATACCAAGGGAGCCATGCTAAAAATTACACAGTATGGAGAACTGTAATCCCATGCTTAAGATCATACACTTTCCCTGTTCCATTTAGTAGAATAAGTGTAGCCAATAAGACTATAATTCCATGCAAGAAGTTTGTGTTATGTAAATAAAAACCACCATCATGTATACATAGGGCAGCATCTTCAGATCTGGTCTTTCCAAATAAATGTACGTGTATTTGAAACTTCAGTAATGTGCTTTTAGTATCATTTGTCTGTGTGTTGTGTAATTCATATAGGGACACCAAGCCTTACATAATAAGTTGGTTGGCAAATCCAGAAAGAGACCAAAAAAATAATCTGGAAAAAAAAAAAAACAAAACAAAAGGAGCACGTATAGGACTGGAAATCTAAGCTCTCCTATTAGATAGTACTCATGTTTTATGCCTTAGAGTTGAACAAAATGCATACATTATGCACATGTATCACTAATTCCTGAAATAATATGTGCAGCATGGCATATCATTCTGCAGACAAGAATTGGCAGGTAGTTTTTACAATAGCAAGATGAATTCACAGTATGGGATGTGTTGATTGCTCATGTCAGTCCCTTTGAAATTTTAAAGCGATAGTAATCAGAGCTATAAATCTCTCCTAAGTATAATTAGATTACTATTTATACCTACTGTTGTTGAAACCAGCCTAAGAAATTACTTTTAGGGTACCATTACTGAAGGAATAATCTCTTTAAAACAATAATCACTGAGTTAAGTACGATTCATATACCTACTTTCTATAATGAGAACACATAATTCAAGTATTTAAGAATACTGAATGTCTTTTCCTATTTAAAAGTTTGATAATAGCATTTTCAGACTTCAAAGTTTTTTCACATTATACTGCAGACCTGGGAGCATCCTCCAATGCTGTAATGCACTGAGATGAAGGATTAGATACAGTGCCACCTCTACATAGAAGGCACCCATCGAGGGATGCAAGTTTTGTGTTACAGAAAACGCAGGTTATGACTACTGTAGGGCCCTGTAGGCAGTGTTATGATAATGAGACAATTATGATTAACTAACTAGAACTAGAGTTATCTCCATAGACTTTTTATCTTTTAGGAACATATTAGGAATTCCAAAAGATGGTAAATTTGTATAATCTGGTCCAGTGGTTCACTCTTGCTAATTTACATCTTATTTCCTATGGGAACTGTCTTGACTTTTTTTTCTTACAGCAGAGAGAAGGCATAGCAACAAGAAGTCAGTAAAACCTGAAAGTGTCTAGTACCATATTCTGATTAAACAGATCGCAATAAAGATATTTACATATTCTAAAATAAAAAGAGAGATCTTTAATCCCCAGGTAAAAACATGGCCAGAGGAATGGGGAATTCCCGCCCCCCCCCAGAGGAATGGGGAATTTTTCCTTCTTCAGAATGCTCCAAGATGTAAGTGTTCATGGCCAACTGCCTCACTGTGGAGCTGCAGGCTTCAGCCGGAGAATGCTGATACAGCTCGAAGCTTGCTGGTATTCTGCAGCGAGTGCCTTCATTAAACACTAGCAATTGCAGGAAGAACACTGACAACAGAAGCGACTTCCAAATCCACAGCTGGAATAACCCAGGCTGATAAAAGATCAAGGGGTTGTAGTACTAAGATACAAATTATATTAGTATAGATTGATACAGGATTTAGAGGCAAAAGAGCCTATGCCTCTCTTGATGCGTATAAACCTCAGCAGACTTCGTTCCTCATTTTTCCAGTGGATGTTCATGATCTTGTAGTTTGCTTCATCCAAAACAGATTCCTGAACTCAGCAGCCTTCAGAGAGGCTTTGTCCATGACCTACTCATGTGAAGTCAGGGGCAAAACTGCCCCCAAGGTCTCACAGCATTGTAAAGTTCCCATATGGAACGTCCTCCCTTTCCCTCAAGGACTCGCTTCATTCCCCCATTAATATTTTATTACATGAATCTCAGAAATGGAAAAAGCATATGTTTGGAATGATATGTAGCAATAAGAATAGGACCCCGTTTTTATGTAGTTTTCCATTGCATGATCCAGCTCATGTATTTAAAACAGTTTTGGTTCCATTCTCTTCCAATTTTATTTTTCTCTTAAAATCTTCAGCTGAAGAATTTGTCTAATAAATGTATTTTATCTTAATTGTTAAGAGGCCTCTATTTAATTCTCTAGATATTGCAAAACATAATATTAGTCAAGTCTAACAACTTATAAAAATCAGAGTTTAAGCATAATTCTTCAGGTAATGTTATTGTCCCACAAAGCACAATCTAGTTTTCCTGTACTATTACACTTCCTATTAACTCAACATTAGTCATAAAGTAATGGATGTACACTGAGATTTTGATTTTGTTTACTTTGTTCCACATTGCTGATATTTAATGGAATGTATCAATTCATCAATTTATCTCAATTATAAGTATCATTTAAACAGCTACACCACCTCTTCACAGATACTGTTTAAGATTTTTAAGGAGTAACAGGGGATGGGTCTTTCACAGCATTAGTCTTGCTCTATGATACTATGCTACTGTGATAAAACATTCCACTTCTGCTCTCATGGATAATAGTGCTGTTGACTTCAGTGTCACAAGAACAGGTATCAAGACACGGAAGACACCCATACCTAAAACTTTCTTTGTGATTCCTAACTTTTTTTTTTTTCTTAAGAGACCCAAACACAGGCTCTGCTTAAGCATATGAGCAGTCTCATTTAAGACAATACCTACAAATATTGACCACAACCATCAAGCACATTTTAACACAAGTAACTCCTCCACTAAGTGCAAAGCTCCATTCAAAGCCACATTCATTAAAATAACCTACATACATGGTTTTGTATTTGCTTCTGTCTATTTGCTAGAGACACCATGGAGTGGAGTGTTACCAATGCCCGAGCCTGTTAAACACAGGCCACATAGTGCTCAAATGACTTAAAGTCCAGGAGTAAAAAAAGGAGGGGAAGAACCAGGAAAATTTTAAGAAGTTTCCTATTTCATATCCACTTAGATTCAGCTGCATGTATCTTTTTGGCCATTTGTTAGCAGCTACCAGTAAGCAACTACGCCCAAAGGGAAAATGTATTCTAGTTAAAGATTGGCTTACGGCCTCATCAGCCAGGTTTTACAGCTCTTAAAGCACAGCAAGAGAAATATTTATACTGAACTTGTTGCATAGGGACTTCAGATAGCAGGACAGCCGTTTCTTGCATAAGTATTACATTTAGCTGGAGACAGCAGAGTTACGTTAAGAGGGAAGCAGGGACTTCTAAAAATAAAATGTCTAGAAAATAAGATGAAAACAGAGAAATGCTACACTCTCAATTTGAAGTAATTCTTTTTTTTTTTTTTTCTGAAAATGTTCCCAAGACTACAAAATGTTTTATGTGTCCTTTGAGTTTTGAACACCCTAAGTACAGTAGCATATGTCTGTGCTGTTTAACCAAATCGTCCAATGACTGGAACTGCTTCTATTTTATTTTTCTGTGTATGTGTGTGTATAGAAGGGAATATTATTTATAACCATCTAAGGTCTGGCACAGCATTTTTGAATCAATGCCATTCAACACATCAATGTCACAGTTGTTCTATATTAATCTAATTGTTTTAACAACATTGGAAAGTTTGTTCTTAACTAACATATATATTTACATGTTCTGTAGTTCTAGCCTGTTGGGTAATGAGGTCCTAAAGAAGAATGTTTTAGCACTACTTTTTACACTAATATTAAAAAAAAAAAAAAAATCACCACAAATACATACCTATTCAAGGACCTCCCAGTATTATTAAAGTCTCCAGGAAGTCTCAGTCTAGCTAAACTGAGGTAGGATTTGAAGTGGTAAAACTAAGGAATGTAATTTCTGCAAAGAGAAACACCCTAGGAGATGGCAGAGAAGAAAGATTTCATAGAATTCAAAAATCAGATGGCCAAAAATATCAGAGTAGGTAAATAAAAATGTAGTAGTCAGTTAAGCCAGCAGGAACTGGGGCAGAGAGTTTACACTGTGTTTCTATTCTGGAAGGCTAGTGTCCTGGTGTCTGGTAATACTTGCTTGTATCTCATCAGCAATATGTGTTGCATCATACCCAATGACAATTTCTGCTGCTGATATTTTAAAATAAAATCAGAAAAGACTAAGTAAAGCCACCAGCTTGTTTCTGAAAGAGAGGAGCACTTTTTTAGTGAAGTCACATTCACTGGACATGAAATCAGTTCTTTTCTAAGAATGTACCCCAGTACTGTACTCCTAAGAAAGCTGCACTGTTAGGTACAGAATGTATAACCTTGTGATTTACTTTGTACATGTGTGGGCACGTATGGATATATACATATACATGTGCTTGTGTGTGCATGTGCATGCTTCTTTCCTTTCCTCATTTATTTTTAAAACAATGAAAATATTTGCACATCCTCATATTTTTAGTCTAATTTTTAGCTCCATATAGGCAAGTAGCCTTCTGACCACCCACTAGGATGATGTTACTGACTTTGATAGATATAAGATAAATTGGAGGAACAATAATATTAGGAGACTTCAACAATTGTGTAGATTGAGGAAAAGTCACATCAGGGCCTGGTGCTGAGACCAAATATTTAGACACTGCTAATGATTCATTCATGGAGCTGCTAAGGAGGAAACCCACAAGAGGGAACCAACAAGAGGAAACCCTTGAACCTGAGCAGTGCTTCAGGCACTTCTGAAACTATCACTCATCTAAGTAATATACAGCTGCAATTGTAAAGTTTGTGGTTAAAACCGATTGCCAATGGGTTTTCAGGATCCTTCTTCACAGAAATCTGAACACTGAGACCAAAATCCTGCATTCATCTTTTCAAAATTGTCAGAGTAGAAATTTAAGCTACAAATCAATAATTTCCACAAAGGTCAAGCTGATTGCTTCACAGTGGGACTAAGGCCATCATAAAAACAGGCTCAAACTGCAATCACAGACAAATACCTGAATTTTCCTCCAGGATCTAATCACAGTCCATCTCTAATAGAAAAGTGATAGAGGAAATAAAAAACGGGACATGAAATTGGACCATCCTGTTGTTTCCACATAGAGGTTTCATACTGGAGGGTTAATGATTTCAAAGCAACATACCTCACCAAAGTTTGAAAGCAATCATTTATATGCATGTGTTTATGAAACTGCAACAGCTATTTCAGTTCTCTTTGTACTTCTTACTATTTTACTTCCAATGCACACATATTTTTGATTGCCTAGCTTCTCTGTGTTATCTTTTTCTATCCTTAGTGTAGGAAGTGTTATTGGATAAGCTTTATCACTTTAATTGTTCTAATTTAATATTGCGCTTTTTAGCAGAAAATGTAATTTGAAATGGCAAAGGATTAATGATGGAATTTTCCAAGGGAATGTCTCAAGGAAGGAAGAAGATATGGGCTAAAATCAGTGAAATGCTAATTTTAGAATCTAATTTCTACTTCTAATTTTTCTGTATAAGGTACTCTTATATTAACCCTACATATGGAGAAACATCTCTAAAATAAACATATGCTTTTAATGTTCTGAATGCCACTCCACATACAAGCAAAACAGAGCATGTGTTAAACAAGAAGCCTAAGTAAACTTTTATTTAATTCAGTATATTTACACACCTGATTAAACATGAATATCTAAAGACTTGCATGTGTCATTTTAATTATAAATAGATGTAATTATATGTAACAAGCTCAAATTCGCTTTATCTTTCATAAACTCAGGCTTCTGAACTCTTCAGTTTAACTATGGCTATTTCTTTAATAATCTCAGTTTGCTGGATTCTAATGCTTTCAGAGATTTTATATTAATACTTGAAACAGGATAGTTTTATGCAAACTAACATCACACAAGATATAAACCAAATCTCTGTTGCTCAACAAACATGCATACAGGCACAAGCACAGATCCTTGCTGGGAAATAAGTCCCAAACAAAAGTCTTTGCCTGTGAAATCTGAACCCGGGACCTTGCATTTTGGGGGAGATGCAGACATAGTGTCAGCTGATGAGATTTGTTTTGAAGAAAGCTGTGCACTTAGAGAGGAGAATATTTCAGAGACGGGTCTTTGGCTTCCAAAAGAACCAAAATACTATTCCTGCACTGACATGCCTAGTGACTGCTGAGGTTTAGGCAGAAGAACCTCCCCTGCCACCAACCCTTTCAGAGGTATTCACCAAAACTACAACAGCACACAAAGCAAAAATGCTTAGGAGAGTACTTCAGCTAGTCTGCCTCTTTTCTCCCTAGTTCCTCATATCTGGTAATTGCTCATTGGTTGCTATCTCAACTGGCCTATTTTGTTTGTTCAGACTGAAAAAGGAAAAGCCCATCTTCTCAGGAGATTGCCAGTGCAATGTAACAATCTGCAGCGTTGACTTCTCATGAGATTTTCTGATTTGAGCCAGACATTCCCAGAAAGAAACATTCACTTTAAAGGGCAGTAAATCTGTACAACAGACCAGTACTCCTGCATCTGTATTTCTAGTTTCATATACATCTGTAGACAATTAATTTAGTCCGCCATACCAACTTTTCTCTTAGAGGGGCCAGCAGGCCTCAGTATACAGGAATAAGACGCAAGGGAACTAGCTTCATTTTCAACGTTGCCCACTCACCGTATCAATTTGAGCAAATCAGTCTGAATAAATCAGCAAACCACTCAGTTTCCAATTCTACAAAATGGAAATGACATAACTTTCTGACATTTGTAAAGCACTTTCAGTTACTTGAATGAAGAGAGGCTGGCCTTAAAATTTGATTTTAAACAAATTTCAAATGAGCCTCAGGAAAATCTTCCAAATCCCATTGCATGGCAGTGGAAGTTGAACACCCAAATCCTTCAGGCTTCTTTGTTGAAGTCATTTTTCCTGCCCACACAGATGCACATGCTTCTGATAAACTTCTCAAACCTCTGCACTTTGCTGGCAAGACATTCCTCATTAAACTCTCAAACACGCCATTTGCACTAAATACATTCAGAAAAAGACAAAGTTTACAACTGACAAATGGAAACAAGGAAGTTTATTCTTCATATATTAAATAAAATGGGAATCTTGGGTCATGTAGCTGCTACACAAATTGAATCTCTCATATGGTGCAACTGCACAACAGGGCATATATACTTGTCTCTTCATTCAAGTTGTCAGCTGTCCACCAAATTTGTAAATAGATGGAATTCAGATTATAAATGATTCTACCACCTTTGATTATTTATTTACACATGTGGGGGAAAATGCAAATTTGTCCAAACACAACTACTAATACATAGTATATGTGTTTATGCACTGTAACTCTGCTGGTAAGGAATTCATTGGAAAACACCTATTTTCTGGTACTTAGATTCTTTGGAAAACTCTGCTTGTAATCATATCTTTTAACATCCATCTGTGTGCTTTACACAACTGAAAGACTATCTAACAATGCACTGTAGTTTATGTCTGGCCTCTAGATGATGCTACAATGCTTTTAACTCTCTGGCATTTAGTAGTATGTTACATGCAAGCAACTTTGAACTATACTCAAACCATTTGGTACAGTGGCTTAAAAGCAACAGAAAAGTGACTCTCCGTTTACAAAAAAACAGAAGCATAGCAGGACCAAGACCTTTTTCTCTAGAAGGTTTCTACTGCAAGTGGATTGATGTTTAGCACAAAAGAAAAACGTTATTAGAATTGGTTTGCTGCATTTCATAATGAAAACCCAGTGACATCAAAAGTAGATCAAATTTAGCTTCTGCAATCTGTAGCAACAGCCCTTGAAATCCTCATCCTGCATCCTCAGCCTTCTCCACCGCCATAAAGTACCCTTCATTCCATTTTGATCTGCCTTGTGACAAATGTATGTGGCTCACTGGCAGATAACCATTGGTAAAATGTGATGATTATCAAAGATTTCCCTAGTTGCAGAATATACTTTCCTGATGACTCAGCCTAATTGCACAGCACGTTAACTGTCATGACATTTTCCAGGTCATCCCACCGAGAAACAAGTTCCTCTCACTTTGAGGAGCACTAGTAGCTGCCCTTAACATCATGCCTGAGTAGACCTTGGCTGTTTCCTAATCCTTCTGTTTCCCGTTCCTCAGTGATGACTTCCTGTCCACCTGCTGTGCAGATCCATGAAAGGATGCAGGAAGTCTACATTTATGGTTCCAACAGTAAAAAGTTGAAAACAAGAGTTGCAGGCAGGTCACCAAACAGTAAAAAAAAAAGTTGGGTTTGTTTGGTTCATTGTTGGGTTTTTTTTAGAAAATCAAATAGGGTACAGCAAACTAGTGAATTTTGTCTCAGATGCTCTCCCATCTGGCATCTTGGGAAAAGGCTTAATGTGAGAAAGATGTGATGAGGTTCTGACAGGTACTAGAACCTTACACTTAAAAGGTTACCACTTTCTTTTAAAACATCAATAGAGCAGGTGGCAAGTTCTTTGTTTTAATCCTTAGAAAAGAAACTACATTTTTAAAATTTACATTTTTCACCTGGTGGTTGCTAGTGACTAGCCAATGGTAGCCACCCTGCCATGCTCATATCATGTTATGCTACACTGTCACACAGAAGCTCCTGCCTAAGTTGTTTGGCAATAAGTGCAATTGGAGACCTATTATCTTTAAGTCATCAACATATTAAGAATTCACAGATACTGCACTTCCAATAATGGATATATTCTGATGTCTTCAGGATGTGGGGCTGCAAAAAAAACATTCATCAGTGTTGTTGATTTTGCAAGTAATACCATCTCCTCACGTCCTGGCAGGAAGTCCAAAGAACTGTTCTGTTGGAAAGGCTGACTTTCAATCTCACATCCAGGTTATTAGTTATAAGGATGCCTAGACTACTGTCCCTACTTTGCCATGTAGTCTGTTTCCTAACCCAAAGGCCAAGGGAATCTCCTGACTTACACCCTTCTACTCTCCCTGATGAGCTGACTTTTCTGTAGCACATTTCTTGATTAAACTAGCTGTCAAATACACAAACTGGGGCCCCTATAACCTGGAGAAGACAGTAAGATAATGAATTTATCATGTGCCCAAATGTGACTGTTTGTGGTGCACTTATATGAAAGAACGAATTGCCTGGAGGGCGTACTCAGCATCATTCAGTGGCCTGCAGCCAGATGTAAACTGGGGAAGAGGTGGAAAGGAACTTTGCATCTTTTTTTTCTCCAGTTTTTCACTCCTAGCTGCTGCCAAAGACCTCAGCCTTTGTGGCCCATAGATAAATATGTCAGTGTCTACAGTTGCGTGGAGATTATTTATGGAAGATGGGGGGAGGGAGTTCACATTTGCCTTGCATGAGGTAATCAGTTCCTGTGTATACCTCAGGAAGCTGTTACAAGGCTTAAAAAAAATTAAGAGGAGATTATCTTATGCTTTCAGGGTCCATCTAAAGTGTCACACAACAGCTTCTCTGAGCATATGGCTCTGTAGTTACACACAGCGGTTCATAGATCAGCAAGACAGCAAAGTCTTTCAAAAAGGAGGTGTGGAAAAAAATATCAAGAGGACCAGCAGCTGAAGAATAGTCATGGCTACAGCTCCTGACAGCTCTTCAGGCTGGAGAGAGTTTTTTTCATGACAGGCCCTTTAACATTAACTACTTCCATGTCTTGATTAGACGGCGACAGCACATCAAGCAAGGGGAGAATTCTAGCAGGCAGCGCTGAAACAGATGGCACTGCCACAGCACTCCTCCTGCCAGCTGCCTGGGAAGACGCTCTCTCTACTCTGTAGTAAAAATGGCATGAGTTCAGGCAGATTCCCATACCACTCACTCTCTGCATCAGAGGAGAGGCACCTCAGGAGCAGTGGATGGAGCATGGCACCGGAATAAGCAAACCTGCAAGAGAGAGGCTCATGAATGTCCAGATTCTAGCAAGCCTAAAATCCCAGGTACTTACTGGAAACCCATGGAATTTAGGTTCATTTCCGGTTGGAAATATAAAAGGAAAGCATAGCAAATTATGACATATATGTGCAAAATTAAAGCCTGGTTTGGAATCGAAAGACAACATGATTTATTTGCTCTTATTGCTAATGCTCTTCTAAATATTTCTTTTAAATATTGGCTTACATTTTCACAGATGCATTTTGGTAGATTTAAAAATAGCCCTACCATGCTAGGACAGGAAAGATTTGTGAGACAATAGCGTTTGTCCAATTACAAATATTTTTGGTTTCAACATCTTTATACTTCTTTTCCCTTTCAGATTTGTTTATTTCACTCATGTTACTGTAATAAGGCACAGAATAATTCAATGCAATCTTCAGGCTATAAGACTGATCACATAAAATATGTGCCTGGGGTTATCACTCAATCCTTGCCACTTTTCCCAGTTTTCAGAAGACACACAAAGAATGTCTTTTGGGTTTTTCTGTGTAATATCTCTAGCACAGCCAACTCCCACACAGTAATTACAGGAGAGCAGACGTTATTGAAACACACATTACTCCGCATGGAAAACACAGGAGTGAACAAAATCTACCCCATGTAAAAGACTAAGGTGTGTAACTCTAGCGAAGGCTTTTCCTGCGAGCAAGTAAGGCCAAATAATGAACAGTGAGAGTTTTTCTTTTTTCCCCCTGTTGTGTGGAAATGCTTGCTTCACAGAGTTCCCCCATTAAAAAAAAGAATTAAAAATCATTCTACAATAAAAGCTCCAAAAAACAGCTTTCTATAATAGTGTTAGCATAGCGTTTTAGGCTGCTGTGAAACAGTGCCGTTTCATTTCTAAGAATTACTAAGTCAAGATATACATGGTAGGGAGGTGATTTGTTTCACCTATCTGCCAGCAACATTCATGTCTCTACTCCAGACCTCTGACATAGAATATAACATCTGAAAGAGACAAAAAAAAAATCCTGAAAGGGCTATGCCAATATACGTAACCTGGCTACAATGCTCAGCCTCCACAGCCATATTGTGCATTCACTGGAATTTTTCTAAGGAGCCTATGCTGTTTGGGACCATTTGAAAAGGGAATGGAGGTAACAGTTCAGCTGAGGCTTGATGTGCAATCCAGGGGAGCAGTGGATTGTGCATGTCTTTACCAGGTTCAGCTCTGAGTGGGACCGACCACAACCATGGCTGCCTGCCTTGTCAGATTTTCCACTGCAGTAACCGGTTGAGGTTTAATCAGATGCTGGTAGGGGCACAAGGCAAGAGGACTATGAAGTTTGCCAGAATGCAGTTCAGCTCGAAAAATTGTTTTGAGTAACTTTGATTCAGCAACATGAGGTTAAAACTGGACCGAAGCTTTGAGTCGTGAGGATTTTAATCTGGGACGAGATACCCTAGAGTTTGTTTCTTGTATTGCAGAATCATGGCCTTTAGGCAAGGCAATGAAGTTAGCAATAGGCTGAAGGTCAGAGCAGAACGTGCAGCATGTCAAATGATTCAGAGAATAAACAGACTCAGGAAGGGCAAATACCCAGGCTCCAGAGGCAACACAATAGACTGACCTTCTCAACTTTCTTTCTTCAGCCTACCACGTCACCAGACGTAAGCGCGGGCAGGGAGATAAAATAAATGAAAGATGGATCTCAGCAAGTGGTCGGGTTTTCAGCTACTGGCTGCTCAAGCTGCCTTGTGTAACAGAGTGCAGGGATGAACATGAAAACAAGCAGAGTGTTTCTAGCCAGCTGTTTCAGCTTTAGTACCAACCTGAAAAATATTAGCAGATGTATTTTCAGATAGTTCAACAAAAAAAAGCAGGGCAGGGGGGAGGAAAGCTTTAACATACATTCTGTTGCAGGTATAGATTTGATACAATTTCTTAGAGAAGACAATGGGCAATGATTTATTTGAATGTATTGTACAATGTAAAATAGCAATTAGAGCTAAAGAAGGCATTTCAGCTGGCTGTTGTCTGCCAACAAAATATAAATTTGGATTACTCAAACTTATCACAAATACACATCAAGCTCATCAGATTCTCACAGCCAAAAACATTCTCTAAAAGCCAAAACATTTCATTTCAAGATTTTCAAAACAGAATATTAAAATTCTAGTCTCAAAAGGTTTTGAAAACATTTTACTTTTTTATTCAACAACAAATTAAAATGAAACCAAATGTTTAACCTGGAACAGTCCCCCACACCCTTGATTAAACCAGCAAAACAAAAAAACCAAACGTCAATTATTTGCACAGCTGGACTACTAATTAGGAAATAAAGGCAACACAATTGATGTCTGACTAGTGACTACCACATCCTACTCTAATGTGGTCTTTGAATAAAATAAAAGCAAGACTAAAGCAGCTTTGAAAAACAGCTCTTTAGTTAAAGGCTGGATCTCCCAACATAGCCCCGCATTAGCTGGAGGCTTATATCGCTAAAATTCTGCCATAAAAGCTCTGTGAACACAAGAGAATTTGTGTAGGTGAAATCACCACCAAGAAGTTAATAACTGTCTTTCCCTTGGAGGAATAAATTCAAGCCAAGCACAAAATATAAGAAGTTTCCTTTATAGATTTGAGATCCAAAGCCAAGATGTACTGCATAAGGGTTTCACTACCCTTGAAAACATTCTCCAGCAATAAAAATGGACCACAGACTAAAAGGAAATAAAGCAAGAGGAAGGAGCTCCTCTGCCCTTATGCTGAGCTGACCCTGGACTGATGACAGCTTCATTTTCCACTTGGCGCAGGATGATTTTGGAACTCCCCCAACCGTATGAGAAGTGCTCCCAAAAATCCTGTGGCCCACTTGTGACCTGAAGCAGAGTCCAGCAGTGTGGGTGAATCAGATCAGTTAACACCTTGTCAGAATTCGAATAAAATAAAATTTAAAAAAAAAAAAGTAAAATAAAATAAAATAAAATAAAAATACAATACAATACAATAGAGGCAGAGAGAGAGGGAGAGGAAGAGGAAGAAGGAGAGGGAGAGGGAGAGAGAAAGGGAGAAGGAGAGGGAGAGGGAGAGGAAGAGGAGGAGAAGCACACTCCCGCACTTTCTGCAGGATGTGATCAGAGCAGGGCAGCTCACTTGTTCCTTTCCAAACTGAAAACCAGACCCCATTCCCCAGTGGCTTTCTGGCACACAGTAAGCTTTCTGTATTTTAAGCTGTATGTTCAAGTTAAAAATTGCTTGTTATTTCCAAGCAAACATTAATTTCAACTGCATAAGTGCCCAAACAAAGAGAGATCAATCCTCAGCCTGGCTCTGCTCAGTGAGCAAAGGGGTGGGAAAGGGAGGGATTGTCTGTAGCTAGATCCTGAACTAGCATAGCCTCAAAGACAGTTGGAGCAGCCCAGGATTTACTGCCATTTATGCAACAAGCTGGACTTTACAGCAGTGGTGGTTTGGCAGAGCATGACTCTGTTTTGCATTCTCTCTACTGCAAAGGAGTCGTTTTTGCTGTGTTTATAATTAGGGAAGGAGTTCCCTTCTGTCTGAGGCCATAATACGCCAGCTAATTACATCCAGGACAAGCCCTTTTTGCACTAGAGTAGTGGTGAGGCTGCCTGGCAGAAATAACCACTCAGAAATGTTCTAGCACTTAAAAGCATGAAGCCCAATCCTACTTACGAGGCACACTGGTCAAACTGCAACACACACGTTTTTCTCTTGCACACCAGGAGTGTGTGACATTTAGCAGCCAAAGACCTTGGTTATTCCTGAGAGGCAGTAAGTAAACAGCCTTCTTGTCAGAAGTGGCAAACACCTAATTGCTTCTCCACAAATGCGGTCGGCAGAAGCTTTCCTTAAATTTAAATTTGCAAATGTATTGCTGCCTGAGAGATTCTGAAAGCCTTAGTCATCAGGTTTAGGGCAAGATGCATGCAAGTGGCCTCAGGACATTACGAAGGATTACTGCATGAATAAAACTAATGTAAACTCATTCCTGACCTATTTGATTATTGTGTTTTGGTGTGTTATTTTTTGGATTTTTTTTTTACTCTCATCTTTTTCTTTACTTTCATTAAACTACAATAATTTATTAGTCCTCTCCTTTGAAATATTCTAAATCTGGAATGGTTTTGTGTCATTGGAAGATCATGATTTCCGTATATGAGGAATTGACTGTACCAAGCCCTCTTTTATTATAAGTTCAGGTAGAAAGCATATTATGGACTAAGAAATGAACACCTTTCTGCAAGCGATATCAAACAATATCACTCAGAGCTGTGTGAACGTTTTGGCTGCATTCAGAAATGCCACTTGCACAGTCAGGAAAGCGGACTACAGCCAACTCTCTACCTCCCTCTCAACTTTCCCCAGCTCCCACTACTACAGCTATTAACTAGCTCCACAGGCAGCCAGCTTGGGGCTAGTGGTGACAGAGCCAGGGATGAACTAGTAAGTCCCAATGTCCCGTGCTTCATTCTAGGGAGTGATATACCCCTGCGCTGCACTGCCCAGCACCCCCAGTTCCTGGAGTGCAGTGCAATCTCTGCCTTGCTTTCCTCTGGTGTAATATATTAGTTTGTATTTCACACCATACAAAAATAGCTTAAATTGCTTCTGGACTTGAAGCGGCCCAGCAAACAGACTCTTATTTTAATAGTGCTGCTCCTGTCAGATTTGAATGGGCACTCCATGTATGGGGCAAATAAGCCATATCCCATATAAAGTGACTATTGATAATTAAGAGCTCACCTCAAGTAACTGAATACATGGACATATACTGAATAGTAAAATCACAGCGACCCAACGACACCTGCAGTAAGCACACTTGGTGCCCGGCACCAAGTAGTACCTGAAGCTCTGGTTCCACTGATATTTTTGCTCACAGTTCAATACCTTGAATGCCTTTTTGCAGACTGGCATCAACCCTGCTAATAATCAGCCCTATAGAAACTGGCTCATCTAAGGATGGTATTAAGCAGCTGAAACACAGGCATCTAATGCCACTTGTGCGTCATTGGATATCCAAGGCAGATAAAGCACAGGAGTCCCTACCTTCGTGACAAGACATCTAAGGGCATCTAAAACGGCACTCAGCCCTACTTCTAGGCACCTGCATTGCTCTCTAATACACCTCATGGGCTATTATTGTCATTTAGGCTGACCTTCTCTCCATAAAACTTCAGTGAGCAACTCTTACTTCTAATCCACTTGAGCTAAAAAGATATCCAGGTGTGATTTAAAGGTGTTTACAGTGACTGAGCTGTCACAGATAGATTCTACAGATAATCTGAATTATCTTCAAAGAAAAGGTTCAGTCTTTTCAATGTGCCCCTAAATCTTGTCCTAAAAGAAGTCTTTCCCAATCTAATTCACTATCTCCAAGGAGATATTTCACTTAAAAAAATATATTGGGTGAAATCTTGGACACAGGCTGTAATTTAGTTTCTCAATTTGTATGTGCTGTCTGAATAGCTTTAAGATGTTACAGCAGTCAATGTCAATTTATTCCAAGGGCTTATAATCATACACTACAAGTCACAGAGATGCCACACTAAAGCCATGTTACTGTGGGATTCAGAATATTTTGGGCTGGGGATTTACTGATTTAGTACCTCTTTTGTTCATTCTAAAACTGCTGTCATATTTTGAGTCTTACAGAGTAGTGGCTTTGCAAAGTTATGTTCCCTCATAAATTAAACTGCTTAGCAAAAGTGCTTAGTAATGATTTTACATTTTGGCTTAAGCACAAACCTTTTTAATTTGTTGTATTACAGCCTGTACTCCTCGTGGAGCTATCAGCTAATTTAATAGCCTCCTTTTCTAGCTTCACTTTTAGTTGAGACTTTCATATAGTCCTTCAACAGATTTGATTCTGCCTCCAGGATTCACAGAAAAAAAGGTCATTTTCCTCTGTCACAGGAAGAAAAAAGTGACTTTTGAAATCAACAAGGATCATTACATAAAAAGTAGTCTCTGAACAGATTTTGTCAGATCCCACCCAAAAGGAGCTTTAAAAACACAGTGTGCCCCATATACGAATTTAATATAATGCCCGAAATGACAGTAACAGTTTTCAGGGGATTTGTGAGAACAAATTCATTAGTATTTACACGATACTTTCAGAACAGCCTTTCTCTTTTGCCTTGTTTTACTGGTTATCTAAAAAGAAAACTCAGTATGAAAGCATAGGCTTGATCCCTTGGGAATGCAGTACATGTTGCATAAACACGTGATTTTACATGCTTGACTACTAAGACACATTTTAGGGGGGTTTCAAGCCAGCTTTAAAAATCCACTGTTTCAAATCTACGTTGTGGTCTGCATAAATACATGTATTAGACAAAAGAAAGAAAGAAGGGGGGAAATGTGATTTAATTGCTGAACGTGTATTTGCAGAAAGCTAAAGTCTCTGAATGCTTCACAATACCAAAGTGTTCCTACTCTGGGTGCACACCTGAAAAACAGCCTACTAGCCTAGGGTTGTTCACAGCGTAGGTGCTACATTACTAATCTGCTGGGCGTGAGTAAAATTGATATAAGGCTGTCCTAACTCAAATTGTCCTTGTTTTTATTGGATTGCACCCGCGCTTTAACATCAACTCTACTTTTAGCATTTAATATGACATTAATACAAATAAATCATATAAGGCTTGTTCTTAATGGATTTGCAGCATGCATACATATCACACACCATAACGTATTTCCAATTCACATTAATCATAGGAGGATAATACATTGGACAATAAAACACATTTTTGACAGGTTTGTGCAAGTTTAGATTTGCTCAGCCCAGATCTCCTTTTCCTAGAATCATTCTCTACCTGATTTATGTTTCAACACTTTCCTAAGACATCCCTCCAGCCTGTGAGATTGTTAAGTATATTGCTGCAATCCACCTTACTATTCCAAGTGACTGCATGTCTGAATCAAATATTAAACTCCATTTTAGGGCAATTTATGTTCCCAGAAAGCTATATAAAAGTTTTCATTTTCTCTTCATACTTATGCCCTATGAATCTTGCCATTTTATGCCATTCAAATGAGAGAAACACCAAATGGAATCTACTCATGCAAATCACATAAGATCTGTGCACCCACACTCAAGGCAACATCCCCCTCCCCCAAAAAAAACCCAACAAACCCACCCCACCAAAGCAGCTACCTTATTGTTACGGGTATCTTCCTCCCAGTCAACTTCTATATATCCCACAGGAACTAATTAGTGATGGACAGGATGCAGCATATTCTGAAGCAAAATCCACACTTCCAAAGACTGAATTCAGATTTTTTCCCTCTCATCTATCTGCTCTGCAACCCGCAGCCATTTGCAGAGTTCAGGTACTGCTGCATTTCTGTGTTTCTACCTGTAAGGTGCAGATACCCAGCTTGGTGAGAACTCAGAGTGCACTTCACAGAGGGGTGCTGGTCTGGGCCATTCACTAAAATCAAGATCTCTATTGGTGTAAATGCATAACATGAAATATGTTTGTTCTCCTCTTCAGGGCACCCCTGTTTGTAAACAGTTTACTGTTGCCTGTGTAGCTGAGATTCCCATTTGAACCTTTTGTTCTATTTGTCTTGTATCTGTGAGCATTAAAAATCACAAACACTGGGAAGCATACTGGAAGTGTCACACGCTGGATGTATAAGCAACTTCAAGTGTACTTGGATAAAACTAAGTGGGCTGGCTGACACAGCATTCAGCAACAAAAGGTTGGATCAGCTCCTAGCCAAGAAAAGCTTACCTTAGCACCTTGCAAGATTTCCTCTCGCAATCCCTCACCTGGTAGAATTGCTGCTTGTGGCTGATAAGGGTCTTGGCTATCATACAGTATATTTTACATGCAGCAGGAAATTTTTCTAACTGAATGTTTGACTGGGCTCTAGCTTAACAGAGACAATATTGAGACCATATTGAATTATTGTTATTAGGGAGATGAGCCTGCCTATGACTCTGGACCCAAATAGTTGTTGTTCTCTCATCATAGCTCTGCATAGACTAATAAATTTCAATGTTGACCTATTGTCAAACTAATACCCTACACTTGGAAATTTGGGGGCTAAATATTCTGATTGAGTTCCTAGTTTTGTGGCCTAGGATTAAGGTTTCTAATGACCACCTCTAAATAAAGCTGAAATCTGAGATGTGTGCATATCTTTGAAGACAGATGACCCAAGTGCCAATCTAAGTACAACTCAGATTTCACTGATTAGTAATTGTCAAGAAACCCTGGCCACACTGACATCAATGGCAAAATTGAAACCATAGCTTTTGGCCTCACTTTCATGGGTATATTTTAGGGTAATACAGAGGCATGACAATTCAGTGTGTCTTATAGGTTCATAACAGGCATCAAAGTACCTCGTGCTTAATATAAAGAATACTCTTCTATTTTTTTGTGAATTTAGAAGTATTTGTATGTGGGTTTTAACCCCAAAATTATTCATATGGTACTGTTGTCAGTGAAAGATCATCACTGGATTTCAGAGTACTGACTCAGGCACTCGGTGAACAAAATAGGAAAGATAGCAGTCATGTATCTCATTTTGAGGCTATGATTTCATTAGTGTAGGAAGGAGGAACATGGCAGAACCAATTGTCAATCAATGTCTTCCATATCGGGGTTTTTAAAAATGAAAAAAGCCAGGTCACAAAAACTGAGTATATTTCAGGTTTACTGAAATGCAGTTGTACAGACCAAGACAAAGAAGTTCCCCAGCGCTCTGAAGCAATCGATGTTTATATAAATTAGTTTGTGATCCATATTACTTAGCTGTATCATTTTATTTTATTGAACACATTAATGTGAAATAAAGACCCACACGTTCATTGTACACAGCCTGAAAGCTCTTCCAGCAGAGGAGAAATAAAAAGTAATTAGAAGAATAACTGGCTAAAAGGATTTAAAATTTTATTGAGACCTCTGGCTTATATAAAGCTTGCATTAAATGTTATTCATCTGAATGTTTTGCTCACCTCGTTCTTTTTTTCAGATAGAAAAAGAATGAATGTAATAGTTTTTTAAGCATGACGAACCCTATATTATCATCAGAAAGAAAGGCAAAAAGAAGTACAATACATATGGCAGCAAAATAGGCTGTCATAAAATACTGCCCCAGGACTATATCACACCAATCTAAGTCAGTCAACAGCAAACAAGAAAGTACGCCTTGGATATTTGATCTATCCTTTTCTAATTAAAATGGAGGTGACCTCATTCTTGCTTCCACACACTCATGAAATGATTCTAATTTCAGATTCAAGCAATGATCTCACAAGAGCAAGAAATTATTGCTTAGGCCTGATATATCCAGGTCAATACACTTTAAAGCTACATGCTATGTTACTACATTATTTATTTTTTAAAATATTTAGTGTTCCTTTCATTGATTTGTTATTACGTCAGAGGTGTAACTGTGTAATAATATTATCCAATACAGACATGTATCTTTTGGGGGGTCTTTTCTTTTTTTTTTTAGTAAGTTTTTCTAATTCTCTCTTCCTGACTTGATTTTGACATACGAGCCTTGAAAGCTTTGGGCCAAGTTTCACCAAATGTTCCCTTGCACCATTGGCTGTAGTGAAGCTTTGTCAGTAGCTCTGTCAACCTGCCCTTTTCCAGTGAGGAACTGAAAGCCAGTGAAGTTTAGTACTTTTTAAAATCCGTTCTACAGAGAGAATTTTGTCACGAACAGTTGTAAGTTCTGCTCCTTTCTAATGCAGATAGGCCTGCACAGTTTAAATCAGCATACGGTGAGCATACTGGTCAGATAAGGTCTAAGTCGTAGCAGTAGATTTGTCCTTCACTCTGGAAGAAGAGAAGGTTACACACTGACCCCTGAATTGGTACCACTGTAATACACTGCTGTTCTTCCTTGCCTTCCAGTTGAGAAACTACAAGCCCATTTATAGTCATCAGTCAAGTCTCCCAAGGGGCATGGAAAGCAGATGTACTGTTGCTTCTATTTCACAAAGGGATAACTGAGGAAAAATGGTTTTCCCAAAGTCAGGGAGGCTATAACAGAGCTGGCAAAAAAAACCAATTTCCAGTCTTTAAACACAGAAACTATTTTCTGATACTGCTCAAGGAAAGGCAAGAAAACAGTGTTGAAAAGGCTTTCCTTCCTAGAAACAGGGACCTTTCTGTGGATTAAGAATTAGGAAAGAACACCAGCCCTTAGAAGCAATGTCCATCTTGGAATTGTATTTGTTTCAGTGAAGAATAGGCCAGGAATAACTTGTCCCCACTACTGGTAAGAAATCTGCATCATGGATTGCAAATGTTTGTTGACTTTTACCCTAATGGTCCCAATTTTCTCATTTCAGTTTGAATCAGCTATTATACTGCCAAGAAGGCAGAATCACATAGATGTTACTTGCAGTAGGGAAAAAAAAAAGCCAACACAGAAAACCTTGCACAATGAAGGATTTTGAAATGCTATTTCCCATTGTCCCATTCAACCTATTTCAGAGCCAACAGTATCAGAAAGATTTAGAGAGCTGAAGAAACAGGGAGAAGTAGGTGCTGCTTTTAAAGGCTTTTTCAAACACAGTGTTGTAATTGGAATCAACAGTATAGTCCAGCAATTCTGTCTCACTGATAAAAAACATGTGTGGAAATATCCTTCTCCAGGAGGACCAGATGTCCAAGGCAGTCAAGGATTTGCAAGAAATTGCCCCCATCTGCCTCTGTATCTCAATTTGCCTAACCTATTGTGCAGCAGCCATTCTCCAGCATAGCTCTAGCACCCAGAGGGGATCTACAGCAACTTTTAATAAAGCCTCTTAAAGGCTGATATGGACTGTGGAAGGAGCGTCTGTCTTTCTACATCTCCATCTTTTTTTGTCTCTATCACTAGACTTATACAACAACTTCCTCAGGGGTCCTTGGAGAAAACAGTTTATTTTCCATACATTGGGCCACAACAAAATCAGCGCCGTTCACACGGATGAATTGTGACACATGGTTAATGGATGAAGACGACTATGATCTCAGTGAGCTGTCGTTTTACAGAGCTGGCCAGAGAGGTTTAAAACACTAGTAGTCCCTGTTTACTGACACCGTCCCTGTGCTGACAATTACCATTCACTCAGCCAAACAGCGTGAATAAGCCAGCAACATACTGCAGTTATCCCAGACAGTTTTGTGAGCGTGTTTTTTAATAGTGGGATTCTACTAAGAGCTTCAGATAACATTTGCCATTCATTCCAATACCCCATCACTCTCCCTTTTCTACTTGGAGCCTTATTTATGCATGTTGGTGGTAGCATAACCCATGGATGGGACTTCTTCAGCTTGAAAATGAGATACTGTCATATATGTCAAAGAAGATCAAATGAAGCTTTCCAATATACTACCCCAGAGGTATTAACTTCTTAGAGTGGCTCTTCCTCTCCCAAAGGATTGAAATAATCTGCCCAGAAAACATGAGCCTGGCAGTCAGCTCCAACTGTTTTAGTAGAAGACTGGGGGAGATCCTGGTATTACTTAATAACTGTAGCTTCTGGCAAGGGTTTAATACGCGCATTTAAGCACTGTATTTAGCTCCATTTGTCTGCATGCTAGATTGGATCTGTGGGGCACTGAAGTACAGCACAAAATGCGGTTATGTTTCCTCTGAGAAATTCTCACTCCTTCTGGGTCCAGCCTTAACTAAGAATCATTATTTTTCACCTGAGGCAGGTTCTCCTTTGCAAAGCTAACAATTATATAGTTGTAAATAAAGAAACAGAAATAATCAGTGGTGTAAGTAATACCACAGCAAGAGGCCCTTTAACTACCAAAATGTCATCTGAAGGCTGCTGTTTTCTCCACTTGTAGCTCTACGGGGCTATAATTTACTTCAGAAATTTGGTTACAACAGATGAGAGTGGAGGTTTCTCGAACCAAGCCAACAGAATCATTTTCAAATAACAATCCTAGATATTATTCCACAGACCACATATGGCAAAGAAAACACTGACATGAAAGACAAAAAATCCAGTAACAAAAGATTTGCTTCCATGAAGCAATTTGTCTCTACACTTAATGACTTTAGGTGTGACATAAGTTATGCCTTGGAGCACACTAGAGTGTAATGTCATGAAGGAATTCTGTAATGCAGCTATTCCTGTGGTATGATTACCCATTTTTTCACTGTGAGTCTTGCAACCAAAAGCAACACTATTACCTTAAAATGCCCCCAAGAGGATTTTATATCACGCCTACAACCTGGTTTAGAAATGCAGAGCAATATGTTTTCTGCATAAAACAGTATATCACAAGTCTAGCAGCCAGAATAAACCTGATTCAGACAGTAACTGGAGTTGTCAGGAAATATCCCATTCCTCCACAAATGGGCAGAAGATGACTAAAGTCACCTCTCCCTCCTATGCCTGCTTTTCTTACATGTGCACACAAACACAGAAAAAGCACTTATGACTTCAGACAGCTGTAATAAATCAGCAAAACCCACTAGTCCTTCCAGCAACACAGAGGCTGATAAACAACTGCTGATCCAGAAGTCTCATGGACAGTGTTCTTGTGTTCCAGGAACAACAATGCAGAGCATATTTCTCTATTGGCTAATTGGTATGCTGTGTCATATATGTTAAATAAGTCAAAATACCCAAATTCACATGTTGCTCACATGTTAAATAAGGTAGACTCATAGAATTGCTTTTGATCTGCAGCAGAGTGGTGTTCATAATCACCTCACAATGGGGAAGACATGAGTAGAAGATCTGGGCTAAGGAGGCTTCTAAGAGCGCAAGGAAACACAACAGCAACACCAGCCCCAGCGCCAGCCTGTATTCAAGAAATGGGCTTACCATGTGCAGCCAAACGAGGCACCTCTGCAATGCATTCATTAACATCTCCCTGCATAGGAGGCCACAGCAAGCTGAGAGAGGGGCCTTGACCCCCTTGCCTCTCTGAAGGCAACCAGAGAAGACCAAACACTGGTTTTGAGACCACCAAACAAGAAGCAAAAAAAAAAAAAAAAACCCAACAAAAAAACAACCAACAACAACAAAAAAAGCTAAAAATGAAAAGAACAAATAAAGCTTCAACTAAGTTCAGCACTCAGCTTTGTCTTCTTGGATACTAATGTTAATGAGGAACGCTAGAAGAAAAAAATGAACTGGTTCACATAAAACACGTATTACAATAGATGCATCAATAAATATAGGAAAATGATTTTGTTAGCAAGAAGTCTGGAGAAATGTATGGGTATTGATTAAAAGGGAAGAAAAATGCTGATTTTTATGTCATTTGTGTATGTGTTTCTTTAACAGCCTTTACACCTGAAAATGACACAAAAAAATGTATACCAAAAAAAACCATATGTCTGTACTAGCCACTTACTGGCATACTTACAGATATTGTTAAGGTTCACCTCTTTATCTTCGTATTTTAAAAACAGCCTTAACTAAAAAGCATGCAGATATTATTTTTAGAGAAAATCAATCTTATTTATATACAGTTAGTTGCAAATGTGAAAGAGAATATTCACTCTTTTCTGCATGAACTGAACACATCTGGATTATTTTATCCTCCTATCATTGTCTGGCTGTGATATTGTTGAATATACGAGTGTTGGGAGTGCCAGAAATTAATTCAATTCTAGAACTTGCATTATATTAACAAAATTAAAAAAAAAAAGGAACATAAATCATGATTCCCTTCCCTTTCCCCACCCTTTACTTTAAGAAGTGAAATGTCAGGCTTCTTGTTCCTAATTCATTAGAGAGGTTTTAAGCCTTTCTGGTTAGAAGAATTCCACTATAGCTTTGAGGTTTTGTTGTACCCTGAGGTTGGCTGAAAAAAGAAGTGTTTTGAAAGGGTTAACTTGTGGAACACACTTTAAAAAGCAGCAGTAAAAGCTTCAACTCTGTTCAAAAGGAGACTAGCACTTAGAAGGGAATAAAAAAAAAAAAAACCCACTGTAGAGTAGAAACACAAGCTTAGAGAGGCCTTGAAAGAAAACTGACCTCCTTCCATTCCAGAATATCAGTATGCTATTCTAATTAAATTACACCTTTACCCTATTATTCCTAACTTTGATTAGTTTATTTCATCCCAAAAGTATGCTTTATTGATTGATTAGCACCAGTCACAATTGTCTCTGTTTCTCTTTGCAGTTTATACCTTCTGTGCACTGATCCTCTAGCTTGATCAAAGTTTCTTCCATCAAAACAATCATGTTTATCCCTCAGCTAATCTGAAGCCAACTTTTAAATGTTTAGCCCACAAGACTAATCTACAGCCATAATATTAGTTACATTTTTTGAACTGTAAAAAAAATCCCAAAGAAATTAAATTTTTTTTTCAGACACAGAGAATTAACCAGATCTAACATATTCCCTGTTTGCAGTTTTCATCCAATAGTTGCTAGGCAATTTTCCTGGCAATGAAGTTTTAAGAAAGTAAAGCACAAATCTGCTCAAGGTCAGGTTTATGGTTAACCTTGTCCAGTCTGATTACAACTGCAGTGACTTCGCAGGGCTAGAGAAGCAGGAGGTAGCTAGAGTTACTGTTGAGGCAATCCCAAAATACAGACATTCTGACTTTATATCAGAGACAGCAGATTCCTGTGGGCAAGACTCTTCACCATAATAAGCAGCAAGAAAGTGACAACTTCCAGGGTTTGTGAAAATGTATGACAATTTGTGGATTGGTCTCCAGTTTTCTGCCTTTCCGTGGAAAAGAATGTACAGCTGGGAATGGACTTTGAACAAACAGCAGCATTTCTATGTAGGTATCCATGTGCCAGGACGAATCAGGAACATTTAAATATTAGGCACTGAGGACTATTTTGCACTTTGTTTTGGTTTAATAAATAAATCATCAAATGGATATGATTTAGAAGTTTGCACACCAGAGACCAAAGATAAGATTGTTCTCTTTCTCAGCAAGTCTTTTTTTGACTTGCTGAGAATACATGATTTGAGAAGAGAATAACCAAAAGGTGGAAGCTGAGGCTTATATCCCAGGTTTTCCAAGGTATTTGGGCATGTGAATTTTATTTCTATTAAAAAGAGACTCTCAGACATGCTTCCTAACTTCGTTCCTAGTTTACTAAACACCAGGTTAGTTTAGTTAATTTTGTAAGTCACATCAATGGAATAAAATCGGCACATACTAATCAGCAGCAAAGAGCCAAACAGCAGAATTTCAAGTGACTCAGCCGAGAATAGGCAGAGATTGTACGTAATTCACTGCAAGTTAGAAACATGAGGAACTTAGGAAAAAAATAACAGGCAAGGAAATAATATTCTGAAGACCAAAAGCTAAGTCATAAAAATCTGAGAGGAAATACTGAAAAATAAGTCAGAAAAGAAAAATCTTTGGCT
This sequence comes from Calonectris borealis, assembly GCF_964195595.1. Taxonomy (NCBI): domain Eukaryota; kingdom Metazoa; phylum Chordata; class Aves; order Procellariiformes; family Procellariidae; genus Calonectris; species Calonectris borealis. Next base: position 103,354,848 of record NC_134313.1, on the reverse strand, counting down.
GAATTTTTAAAATTCCAGAATCTGTAAACACAGCAGAAATTATTTTCCTAGTATATTCTGGGCAGGGAGAACTGAAAAGTCAGAGAACGAAAAAAGTGCAAGTGGAGAGTATGACATAACCCTGAGAAGAACAGAAGGAACCCCAGCATACTTGAGTGATCAAAAGCTTTTCTTCTTTGAAAATTTTTTCAAGCAAAAAACAAAACAACATTTTTTAAGTTCTTTATCACTTTTGGACATTTGACTTATTCAAAAACTAGACAAGAAGAGAACACAGAGAAAGGTTTTTGCTGATCAAGAGAAAACAACATGAATGCTTGTATGCCAGTAGCAGTATGCTTGTAGCAGTCTGGTCTTTGGATTTGCAGAGTGTATGGGAAAGTATTCTGTCCCAATAAGTCCATGAAAGAATAAAAGAAAGGCAGAGGATTCTCATATATACTCATTTATATTTTATCCTCATAATTCTAATATTTTTATCTTATCATTCTGAGGATCTCCAGACCTGAAGGCATTTATTGCTAGGAATGAACAATCAAATTCAGTTTATATAAAGGTAACTTGAAAGTTACCTCAATGACTGTCAAGCAGTTTTGAACTTCAGAAGATGCAGTTATTTCATGTCTGGTGGGGGATATGATTTGTTTACTCAAACTTGTCACTTGTTTATTCAAACATTTCTCTGTGACCTAAAACTAACATCCAAAAATTCTGCAAAAATCCCTATTATACTAGTATCTCTGATTCATCCATAACCAAGAATTGCTAGAAATCTCATTTTAAAAGTATTTTTCTCCCGTTACACCCCACCTACTTTTTTCACTCAACTGTATGGAGAACATCCAAGAGAGAAGGCAATGGCCTGGAAATGCATACTCACAAAAGATACATCACTAGTTATTTTTACAGCTTAGTTCTGCTCCCAGTTTTTAAAAGAATACCTATGTTTCCTTAATGGCTTGCTCTGGGCATTAACATTGAGTACAGGGATTCACCGGCATCTCACTCTGCATCTCTGTTGATCATAAAGCACCAGGTTTTCATAGTGACTCATTAGTTGCAAACCCTCCACAAATAAAAGTCACAGTTAAAAAACACAGGTAAGCAGACACTGGTAAAAGCAGATAACTGCATATTATGGGGTATTTTGCTAGGCAGAAACATAATTCGTACATGCAAACAGATGTTTTTCAGGAAAAGCTAGCATTATACACATAGACCCCAGTTCAAAAAGCCAGTGCCTAGTTAAGGCAAAATTGGCATGATCTGCATGTCAAAACCATGAATTTTTGTACCATTCTGAACTGGTGTCCTCAGTGTGTGAATTAACTTACCTGATCTTTGTATTTAGATGCTGCTTTTGTTAACAGTAGAATTGACTTATGTCAATTCTTCACATTTGGATCAAGTTCGGCGTATTTCAAAGAAGGTCTAAGGTTCTGGTCTTCATTTTAGCTAAAGCTGCAGTGAACCTTAGAGCTATGTGCCCTTCAGTTTTAAGTTTAACTTCTAATCAAAAGCTGAAGAGGTATGACTGGCTCTGGGATTTGAATCCAATCCACATGATTTCAGTGTGTTCTGACTGAAGATTCTAGTTTTTGGTCTATTTTCCTCCTCCTTGTGCCAAAGTTTTGACACATTGACAAATATCAGGGACACACTGAGGCTCCACATATGGATGAAAACCAGGGACAGATGGGAGAAGGAGTTCCAGTACAAATTGCTGAGCAAGAAGTAATGCTTAATAAAATATAATGCATTTATCTATAATACCATTTTTAAAAATTTTCATCTCAAATGAATATACATCACAAGATGTATTTAAAAATTCTCTCTTCATTTACAGTTTTGTTTCTTTACATTGGTTAGCAAAATAAAAACTTAACTTTGGTTTTGATTTTTTTTAAAAAAAGACAGCCTTATTGTTGACCTATGTCACTGATATATGCATCCATGAGATGTAACATCATAGTAGCTGAGTAAGATATATGAAGGGTGTGTATATATTCCAAGCCATTTATATGAACATATGGGTGTATGTGCATTTTGTGTATGGAACAAAAAATATCAAGATCTACCCTTTTCAGAGTGGCCGGTTACTTAAGGACCGTGATTATAATGGAGCAACTCCAAGGGATAACGACAGAGCAGAAAAAAAGCCAACTGTGCTTTTCAGACTTCTTTCTAGACTTTTCCCTCTTTCGTCAGTGAACTGAGTTGAGCATCTGAAATCACATTTCCTATCTTTCAGCTTCCATCTAGTGTTTCTATCAAAGGAGGCAGATACTTCAGTCCCAAAAAAGCTTAATATCTACCCACATGGAAAAATTTCTCTCTTGCTATTTCCCTCCATGTACAGAATTACCTAATTCACTATTTCCATGTTCGAACAGTCTCTTTAATGTCATATCCAAGCAAATTAAAAAAGGCCCTAACAATCACTTTCTTTACTCCTTCCCAGTTTATAAGAGGCACAGCTAAATTCATTTGCAGCACGCTTACTTTCATTTGGATGACCTGCTGTTTAGCAAGACTGCTCTGAAAAGAAAACTGAAGAGAATGGACTTGTATGAGAGAGCAGGGGAAGAAGTGGCTCACTGAAATCCCAAAAATCAAGTACTGTGACAGCTGCTGCTGGATCGCCATGAGGTTATTCAGTGCATCTGCACTGAATTTCCTGGGTTACTGTAACATATTACAAGGATGTGCTTTGATGTGTCCCACATAAATGTCCTCACCACCACACCCTCTTCCTTTCCCTCCACTCTCCACCTCCTCCTGGCCCTAGGACCCCGCAGCCCACAGCAATGTCATGCTGCATGCCTTCCTGCTCACATGAGCAGCAGTTGTCAGAGAAATGAATCCAAAAGAAACCGTCAATAAAAACAGAAACAGCTGTAACAATTTTACATGGCATGGTTCTGATTTCTGGGTATATCCTCCACACACATGCTTTCTTTTTCTCTTTTCTTCTACCTTTCCCGAGTATCAGGATTTCATATGGTATTGTGGAAAAGCAGCCATTAGGAGGGGGACAATGTAGCAGAGCAATTCTGCTCACAGATTTCTGTCATTCGGAAATTGGTGTTTTGCTTAGACATCTTTTTTTTTTAAAGAAGTGACAAAAAAAGAAATAAATGGGTAGAGAGAAGAAAAATTATTAGTGGCAGAATAAAAGAGGACTACAGGTTCTACAGGCAGGTGCAGATTTTTGCAGCAAGAAGTTTTAAAACCCACTGTCTCCATATTCTTCTTTCTGCCTCACTTACACCCTTTGACAGAAGGGCAGGTTGTAGTTGTTGGCACTTGAACTGCACTTTTTTGTGAGAGGCATCTAAGTAGACTTTACTGAGAGCCTGTGCACCAGTGCTGTGTTATTTACAGCAACACAAGGAGCCTAAGAGACACCCTACTTAGTTTTAGGCACTGAACGACAGCACCTAAGCTAGGAGCCATCCTTTATTACCACTCTTAGATGGGCTCTTGAGATACCACTCTCCACTGAACATAGAAAGATAGAAGACTTGGGCTTTTAACACAGTGTATTAGCTGAACTTAGGGAATAGAAAGAAATAGGAGTGATCCAGCTAGAGAATTTAATAAATGTATTTAGTAAACAGAAGACTCCCTGAGAAGGAAGGAAGTAGTAAGTTTGAAAGATGTCAATGAAATAGTTAGCAAATCTTGCAATTAACCTGATGCTTTTCAGCCTAGGAAGGCGTGACCCTGTCATAGCAGACAGTGCAATTTCTGGATCAGTTACCACAAGCAGGATAGACTACTGGTGGCATGGATTTCATTTCACAGCAGGCATTTCAGAAAGTACCCAGAATACCTGCTCTTCTCTCTGATTGCACTGCAGACATATCATAAAACTTTATAACTGTCTTGAGTATTTATCTGACATCAGACTGCACAGGGAACTCACAGGATTTATACAAGATCAACTTGCAAACCCCCTCCTTTATTCTACCCAGAAATCCATTCTCCCAGTGTAGGAATGTAAAATAAGATAAAAAGATAAATCTAAAACATCCCTACTATATTTTCAGGGTTCTAAGCAAAAGGAAAAAAAAATGTGATTGAAGCTGGCTAGCTGATTTGCTTAAAGGGTTTAGCTGATGAAAAAAAAAAAAAAATTAGTGAACAGATGGTGTGATGACATGTACCTATTTTTCCTAAATGTTAAAATACTTTCCAGAAAAACAGAAGATCTAAATTCAGTTCTTCACTCCTAAACCCACAATTCCCAGCAGACCACCCTAAATACAGTGTCGCGGGGCATTCTGAAAGGCCTTTTTAAAATAGCCATTAAAATACTAACCAGCAAGGGTATCACACCTTCCAGCTGAGTGCCTACATTATAGTTGTCCTCTAAATGAATTTTAACACGGTGATACAGCCATACCTTTCAGCCTTACCATCAAGATACTCTTATAGGAGAGTCCCTCCTTCAAACTCAGATTCTCAACCAGTGGCAGGAAGGACCTGAACCCACACCTCCACAATGCAACTTGCTTTCTTAACCACTGGACTTCAGAGGAGAAGAAATGAAAATGCCATCTTTTCTGCAGTTAGGAAGCCCTTTACTGTTATTAAAAATGCTTAGAAGCAAAATGAAATAATTAATAAAAAATTGAAACAAATATTTTGTTGGCTCAGAGAAAATCAACTAAGTGCAAATTGAAGTGCTTGCTTTATTTGGAAGTGAGTGAGGCTGGGTCTCTCTTCTTCTTTCTCAAGGACTAGGTAAAAAATGGACTTTTAGTAGTAATTTTTAAATACATACAAAAGTTTAGTTGAAAGATATGAGATTAACGCAGGAAGAATTAGGTAAAATGGAAGGCTGCTAATATGCCCAAGACTGACTAGTTCATTGCAGTGATTTCTCAGTGACTTTAAAAATCTGTGGAACAGCAAACTGCACACAATGCAGTTTGAGTTTGCATAAGTACTCCAAAAACGTGGTCTAAACCTTTGTGGTCTGTAGGTGTCACAGGAGCAGCTTTTCTTTCAGGTCACTTTACACCCTTTCCATTTCTTTTTCAGTTAGAATCCAGAATGCTCAAGAGACCAAAAGATTAAGAACAAACCAACTCTTTTCAAATCTTTCCATTAGGGTCAATTTAAGCTTTAGACAAATATGGGGAATCTCACTTTACCCAAATTTCCAGCAGTATAATTGAGAACTGTGCCTTAGGCTGAAAAAAATAAGATAAATAAATAAGAGGGCCAGATTCTGCCTGTAGATAATTAACTGAGTCACATGTGTTTGAATGAAAATAGAATTTGTGTCAATATTTCCAAAACCTGCATTTCACATCAAGTATTTTTTAAACCAAAAGTGTCCCTGTTGTGTTTCTTACTTCCAAGGTTTTTTCAGCTGTGTCACTGAAGCCAAATATGGTGTCTCTCAATAAATCAGCCATATTTCAGGCTCTTATAATTGCATTACATTACTTCATCTTTCCTTAAAAATAATACTAATGTGAGCTATTTTCTGTTCAAACCATTTGCATGTAACTAATGAGTTCAATATGTCTGCACTTTGCTGCTATACCTGAGGAGTTTAACACCTCAATGTTCAGGGAGCATGAACACCTGATATGCTAAAACTGACACCCCTTCTCAGGTACCCTGTGGCCAACCAGCTGCCAGATACAGATCCTGTGGCATTTACAAAAAGAGTGAGGAGTAATGCTAGCATTTCAGCCAAATACTTCCTTTCTCAGCATAACGTGTGCCAGTGGCCAGGCTGTGTGGAGGTTTTGGCAAGGTGCTGAACCACGCTATGCTGGCCTCTGTCTGTTGAGACCTGATGTAGTAAATTATTTTATTAACTTATTCACATATTAAGCAATTAGACAACAATATTTAAGAAATTGAAGAAATTTAGGATAGGTAGTAGGAATTACCTAAAATTAACCTGGAATACAAAACCCTAGCTTAAATGTTTTGTTAATGTAACCATCAGGCACAACCTGCTCACTCACAAATGTCAAAACAGAGAAGTCATTGCAAGGGTCCCTGGAGATCCCTTGAACTGTCGTGTCATATTCAAGGCTGACCACAGCACGCTGTGCATCACCACCAGGAGCTCACTTCTGCCAGATGCCAAAACAGAAGAGACAATGCAGTTTCATGCTGCTTGTGCTCTGATTTAAAACAACTTCAGAACTCCACAATACAAGCATGCAATACAAGGACAGTAATAAGAGCTGGGCTGTGGGTTGCTGTGAAAAATAGCCTCAATTGCATAAGCAATTGAGATGTAAAGAGATGTCCCAAGAGGAGAACCTGAGCTTGGACTGTGGTATCCTGCATGTCTAGGCAAAACAAAGCACTTCACAAGGTGGCTACAGCATTCCCTTATTTTCTTCAGGATAGTCTCATGAGTTTGGCAGCATGAGATAGGGGACAAATGGTTAGAACAGAAATTGTCATAGATCCTACACTTACTAAGACTGAAGCACTTTTTGGTCCGCACTTTTCACACAATAGTGCAGCTTCGTTGGCAGATCCTTTGTGGAGAAGCATCTCTGCAGCCAGTCGCAAATTCTAACAACCTGTGGGCATAATTGAATGGCAGCCCTCAGGGGATCAGTACCCCAGACTTATGTTACTCTGAGTTCATTCCCAGCATATGTTGATAAATACTGTCATATTGCCTAGGCTGTCCTTTGAAAGATATTAAACATACCTCTGGTGCAGGTGGCACTAGAGGTTCAAGAGGCTAACCTGGGGATCAGGGAAGCATTTCTGTTCTGGCAAGCCATCACCAATATGACTGCTTTATTTAGCATCTACTGAAATGATATGGCTTTTCTCTATATAGCACACAGGTCAGAGCCCAATAGTAACAATAAATTCCCAGGTACATAAAATGAGCAGAATTCAGCTCAATAATGAATAAGTATGGGAGTTGATGGTTATTTCTTGTGTGCCAAGTTTGGCAGGTGCATGATCGTACAGTCTATGCTCACTCTCTGGGCCTGGTTTGATCTCTTCTAAAATTGACTGGCTAAGAGCTAGCCATCCAGTTCAAGCTAGTTATCTAAGATATATCTCTATCAGAGGGAGGGAGGAAGCAAGAGAAATCTCCACAGAACTCAACCCACCATGAGAGATGTCTGAGACAAGTAGGATGCATTCTCCCCTGGGTGTGCCTCATGAGCATTACAGAAGATAACTAAAACTTCCTCAGATGAGATATCCAATTCCAAAGCTGAAAAAATGAACGTGTAGACAGCAAAATGAAGCTGTGATTGCAAAAGAGAAAAGCACAAATTTGTGCAAGAATTACTCTGGCTCACTTCACTAACTATAGCATTGAAGACATGGCCTTTGGCATGAGCTAGTAACCATATACACGGGTTTCAGGAACTCTTATGCTTTGCCCATTTTGAAGCCTACAGTAGCACTCTGACTCCACTACCGTAGTAGCTAGTTCATGCTTGTCACCTCCCCAGTCTGCAATCAACACCACTTCACTTTGTAGGCATATGTTCAGGGATGCAGGGAGAGTTACTATGCTTTTTTCACAGCTTTATTAAGCGTTATGGTCAAAACACAAGCAAGTGAGTATTTTTAACAAAACTGCTGTAGCCCCAGTTGTTGACGCTTAAGTGGATTTTTGAGCACGTGCAATTTCTTAGACTGTTAATCAAAGATAAATACTTCACAATAAAATATGTGTGTTTAGGTAAAATCACATTCTGCAAGTGGGTTCCTGAGGCCATCAAATAACAGAGGTTGGAAAAACAGCCTGATGGCTCATGCATGTTTGGACAAAGATACTCTTTTTACATAAGAATCTAATAAAATGTGAAAGGCAGCTCTGTGTATATTTCCTGCAAAAGCAACAGTGGCAGGAGGAAAGGAAGACGCTCGTTCCTCTCAGGGAGGGCCTCCCGATCTTTAGTCTGCTTTTGACCTTCAGTGAAACCTGAGCAGACGAGATCACCATTGCTACTCTAACGCAGATGGGAATCAGCTCAGTTTTGGATGACTGTGGCTTACAGGGCTGTCAAGTAGTGGCAGTTCGGAAGGATAGTTCAAAGTACTTGAAAAAGATTTTAAATGTCTCATTGAAACATTGAGGAATATTCATTAGAGAGGGAGACTTTAGGAAAGGCCCAGAGATTGCTGTGAGAAAGTCTCCTTTTCAGCTACATGAGACTTGGCAGGTCTGAGCTCAGCTGCACTCCTATAACTTTCACTGCCAAAGATAATAAATAAATAATATTTGTTCTGCCTAAAATGGTAGAGAAATCTACTATTCAAACAATGAGATTCCCTTCAAAAACTAAGGAAAGTCACACGAGGCAAGAAGTCTGTAGCTGTATTTCAAGTCATGCTCATGTTCTTCAGGATTGGTAGGTGATCTTCTCCCTCTGACATTGAGAATGTCCTCTCTCCCTCATGGCCATTGAGAATTTCTGAAGTACTCTACTAACCCTCCCAAGATTATCTATGGCTGTGCCCTGGCTCCTGACAGCATTCCCTCCATGACACATCACATTAGCCCAAACGTGTTTACCTTCAGGGCAAGGTGTAAGGTTCATCTATTCATTCAGGTTTATGCCAGTGGAATGAATGCAAGGCCTTGAATATGGGTTTGCTTATACAAGGAAAGTAGGGTGTGAATTTACAAGCTACAGTGTGAATTTACACCGTGCTGGCTGCTCCCTGCATGTGTACTTTTACCTGCAGCTGAGGAAGCCACTTCACACAAAGGAACTCTTAGTGTGCACTCTCAATGTCCATAGGGGGTTTTAGTGCAGAGCAGCTAATGCAACGTCATTCCACATCTTAGTTTACTGCTGGTAATTTACCTGTATAGACAAGCCTTTGCGTTGTGAATTTGCCTGATTTCCAGAAAGCGATGGCCAACAGTTAAAACAGTCAAGTTTCTGTAAAACCTCAACAGAAATAAAGGTTACCCAAAAGAAAGTATTTCCTCCTTTAGTTAAAAATTATATTTTCATTGCTATATGTGTACTTAGGTAGCCACTGTTAGAAGTGAAGTTAATTTGCCATCTAAACAAGTTCTACTTAAGAATCAGTTGTTCTGATTTGCATGTAGGCGGTATAAAAATACCTGGAATTTCTCTTCACTTGTACAGCAGTATTCCTCTACCTAAGGAAAGTGCACATTCCAAGAATTAGCAAGCAAGCTGACACACAAGAGCTCAAATGCATATTCAGTCCTCTGTGAGCTCAGAACAATTAGCTTGTTGGCATATCTTAAAACGTGCAGGTGCCTGTATACCTCTCTGGTCAGATGCCCACCTGATATAACTTAACAGAGTTGCATCTGCTTCAACAGCAGTCTGCCAATTTAGATAAGTAAGAGTATGGCCCTATTTATTTCCCAGAGGACACAGTAAGGTAAGACATGTTTTTTATGACAACATTTTCTTGCTAGAGCCCAAGCTCTTTAAAACAGACTGCATCAGAAAGAAATCATCTCCCACTCGTGGTTAATTCATTCTAAATTCTTAGTAGGTCAACATCCACTTCAGGGTCTTCCAAGTGCATGTTGTCTCATCTAAGCTTGTCTTCGAAATTATAAACTCCTCAGGGTATGCTCTGTGCTTATCTGTGTCTTGTTCAGTGCCGATCACGTCATCAGAGATTAGCAAATAATTCTTACTATTAACAATAATAAATAATATGTGGCAAGATGTTCTCACACTTGCTTTTTGCCTGCGAAGCATGGCACAAGAGAAGATGGTTTGGAATGACCTGGCAAGAAGCAGAATTTTCAGAATATTAAAAGGTCAAGTCCCCAGAGAAAGGACACTTCAGCACCCAATCAACACACTACGGGCAAGCAATTCTCATGTAAGCTGTTCAGTTTGGAACAGTGATACTCTTTCCTTTCCCTGGACTCTTCTGTATGCTCGGCTTTCCCCTTTCTTCTCTGTATGTAGCAAGCCAGCTGGGGTAACTAAAGTGCAGTAAAGTAAAATAAATAGATCTGCAAAGTGCTGAGTCCAGTCATTTTCCCCAGGAGAATCTGAGCAGCTCTGAGGCTTTACTGGGGATTGTAATTAACACCTGACTGAAGCATGTTTATGAACAAAGTTAGGGAGGGAGAGAGAGAGATGTTTCAGCCTTGAACTGAATGGTTTTGAACTGGCTCAACTTTATGGGCTATTTTGGCAGTGGCCATGGTTGAGAATAACCCTGAAATGAAAAGGAACTTGGGGCTTCTTGCCACCTCCTCCTCCCACCCTGATCTAGCTCCCAGTACAAAGCATGTGTTTCCATTTAATACTGGCTAAGAATCAATTGATGTCTGGATTCTAATTCAAATGTTTATTCTTCTGTGGAATTATTAACGTTATTTTTCAGTTAGGTGTAGCTTACTTCTACCTCAGATTAATGAAATCCCTTCTTCATTTCTTATGATCACATTGCAGCCTCAGATTCTTGAGAAATGCTCTATAATCTCCTAAATTCAGGCTGTACCCTATTTCTAATTCCCTCTCCTTGTTTATAGACCAAATCCTTCAAGTTCTTCGAGAATTAACAAGAAAAATCTCCCACTGGCATTAGCAATGAGTTTAACAACGAAAACTGAGAACATCATGGTCTTAATCCTTCACCGATTTCCATTATTTTCATATCAGAATGGCTCCATGAGCACACTCACCGCATTCTCTCTGTCTTCCAGAGAGAGTTGATGTTTGTGTTTCCTCTTTGTTTTTGACTGTCCTTAATTCACCTACGTAAATTACATTAGGATCTACTTCTAGATTAGGCTTAGGACAGAATTTGGAATTTTGCATCAAGGCTCACCAAGATGAAGTGGAAGTTTAAACTTCAGAGCACCCATATTTTACCAGCATTCCTATAATGTTTAAAATCACAGAAACCTGCTATGATTAACAGATTTATTTCCACCATCTTCAATAACTTGCAAAACGTGCCCACTCCCTATATATCATGCTTATAAGCAGTTCCACCTACAAAATGCAGTCTGAGTTCTCTTGATATTCCATAAAGTCTAGCCAAGTGTTCTGTAGTAAGACAACATGTGCATTGCCTGTTCAGGTACAGCACACAATAAATACGCAGCAAACACTGGTGTCAATACTACTGTGGGAGCAGTAACTCTTATGAGTAACTCCTAAAATCCTGGCTTTAGACCTGCAGTACACAGGGCTCACACTTCTTTCTCTATATAACCAGGAAAAAACAAAAACTTCAGAAGAAGCAGGATGCACCACTCAAGCAGGACCTGGGCCTATCTGCTTTCTCTTGACAGCTTGTCCCAAGTATACCGTGTAGTTTTGGTAGCATCCTGTTTGTTCTACAATGCATTGTTTTATGTTCCTTTCCTGAAGCTCCTTTCACTCTTTTTTGTATCAGACATCCTAATTTATTCATCTATTTTCCACAATTTTACCACAGTTTTGTGTTATTACTAAAGACAAAGTATTTTCTAAAGAAAATATGCCAAAGGACAGTAAAAGTACACAAATTCTCTGCCCTTCTGCTCAGCAATTTTTAATCCTAGTATAGATGGTACAGCTAAATGAGTCATAATGTCAAATAAATCAAAATTCTTATCTTCCTACAGTAGAGACAGAGAGTGCAAAGCACTATCTGCGTATAAAGCACTAGTAAAAACTAAAACAATAAGAAAATAAAATGTCCTAATAATTTGATCAAATGACCATTTTGCTTGGCATATCTCCAAGTTACTAAGATTTCCAGGCATTTGGTCAAATGACTGACAATATAATCAGAATGATGGTAAGCAGACTGCCTATTTTATAAACATCTCTTTGGGAAATCAGTCAAACTACAGAGTCATGCATTCTGTTTCAAAAAACTAAGATTAAATGCTTGTGGTATTTATACGTGCATTAGCCGCAGCACAGGTCTGAGTAATAGTTAGGGAACCATTTTCCTTGAGCCTGGTTAAAGGCTACTGATCTACTTGTTGTAATTAGTGAGAGTTTCAATCTAGGAAGCTTGGTATTGTAAATTTGGCAAAAGCACGTTAGGCAAGTCCACTATCATAGCCACACAATATTAATCAACCCTTGCTGTCTCTTCTCTCTAGATGTGTGTTTCTTTCACTGGCAGTACTGAGGCAAACATACTAGAAGACCAGCTCTTTAAAGTCTAGTAGTGCATATTTTAAAGGAGAATTTGGCATGATGAGCAAATCCACATGAATCTCTCACACTTCCCAAGTCTTTAGAGGTCTCTTTGGGATTACGTTTGGCACTGGACTATATCAGAGGCAGACATGGTCATGATTCATTTGAAAGGTACAAAGCTGCATAGGTCTTCCCACCACACCACCCACTCAAACACCCATGAGAAGGCTGAATCTGATATGTGCATTGCTACCTTAGGCAACAGTCCCACCAGGCACCTGGAACCATTCCCCGGGCCTGCCAGGGAGAGTGTCTTCCTTATTCCTCACCATGCAGCTTCTCAGTACTCAGTCCAGTTTTCCAGCCTTCACTGCCAACATATTTAACCCTGTAATTCAGTCATCAAAATCACAGTTGGAGACAAATTTAAACAGTCCACATGCAAGTTTTGTGTGTGTGTGAATTTTGTCAGGCCTTAGTGACAAGCTACCAGCAGGAAGATCACATCCTCGGTGCTTTGCTTAGAGGGTGTGCACGTTTTTTGTGATTTTTGGGTTTGCTCCTTAGTATTCCTAGGAACAAAAAGGTTTTGTGAGTGAATCCACTACACTCTTCTTTTGCAATTTTCCATGAACACAACCAAAACCACACATTGCACTCTACATTAGTGCTGCTCCCTATGCAACTGACCATTCCTGGGAAAGATGAGAAATATTAGGAAAAGGATACTTGTTCAAAAACTGTTTCCTAAATGTGTTAATCTTTTGACCTATTCATGTGTTCCTGTTACAACGTCCTCCAACAGTCATAGCTTTCCTTGATTGTCTAGAACCTAAGCAGCACAGTGCAGCCTCAACTCTGACTCTCTTAAGAGGAAGGTGACACTCCTAAGTGACAGTTCTATGCTTCACAGATCAAGACTTCATAACTTCTTTGCAAGTGACTTACAATTCTCCTTTTCTTTCTTGGGCAGAGTGACTCAAGCCTATTATGAGAGCTACGGATTTAGGAATACAATGAGCACCTTTATGAGGAAATTTGGCTGTGTGGACTGAAATCTGCTTTCATCAATGTAACTTGTTAGAACCTTCAAAAGGTCTCTCCTGTTTATGAAACCTACAGCATTAAAAAAAAGTAAATTGAGAAGCACTAGACAAAGTTACCATTTTCTTATTCAGAATTCAGTCTGCCTTTAAGCCTACAGAAGGTGGCACAAAAAAAGTAACTAAAAAATCATGACAGACTATTGAGTGTGGCTTAAGCCCTAGTTCTGCAAAGACTTATGTATGTGGTTAATTTTACACATACCAACTTTCTCATTGAAGATTCTTCACCTAAGATAAATCAAAGCAGCTATTTGCGGTCTTTAGTTTAAGCACGTGACTACTTACAGGACCAAATATGAGCCTACTACTGCCACTTTACCTTTCCAGCTTCTCCCTTCCTCAGTCCAAGGGCTCTGTTGTCATCCTCTGTGGAATTTGGAGCGGACCTTCTCTGATGCTGGACCAGAGCCTTTATTTGTTTATGGGGTGGTAGATACCTAGACAACAACAATAGTGGAAATGCCATCAAGTACCTGCACTTGTATTTTCAATTAAATTAAATTACATTTTTTTACTAAAAAGGGTGCAGAAAATAGTCAATACTTGCTAGATCTTTTGGGTCAAATCCTGTGTATTCCCTCCAGATTTATGAAACAGAAATAGAAAGTTGCAGTTGTCCATCTCCCTCCCTCACATTATTTTCTTTTCCTCCTTTTTTTTTTTTCCTACTGGTTATTTCACCAGTAGGAAAATACAGGAAAGGCAGAGGAAGAGGTGGGTGTATAGCTCTCTCCGCTTCATATACCAGTAAGAAAAATCAACCAATCAGGCAGGAAATAGCCAGCTGCATTTCGCAGCCAGGGCTCCCACTCATCGGCCTGAGTCACTGCAGAGCTCCCTTGAGTGGTGTGCTTCTGCCCCACAACTCAATCGAGATATAAGCCTTCATCTGCTCAGCCCTGCCTCTGGCATGGGGTGAGAGAAAGGAGCAGAAGAACGGCCCTTGTGTTGGCCCTTTACCAGCCATTGCACACTACAGTCATGAAGTGGACCTGAATGTGCCCTGTCTGGGTACATCTTCATCATTTAAAAATTAAAACATGTGCCACAGCAAACAATGGTATTGTCTCCTTGACATCCACACAGAGTTCAAGATCATTAAAACTACTCCAGCCTCCTCATCTGTTCCCTTCTGGGAACAGAAATAAATGAGGTTTACATTAGATTATGTCTGACTAGTTCAGTTGCCAAATGTTTGGAAACTACAAGTGCCTAGCAGAGCTCAAAGTATATTATGATACTGCATAGAGAAGGGAGGCTTTCTCAAGGTCTCTCCTGCCTCTTTCCATTTACCTTGCACTTACCTTAAATACAATGTGAGCTGAAGGAACTCTGAACCTCCCACAAGGCACTCAATATGTGAAAGGATGATGCCCATAGGCAGTCAGCACCTAAACCACACATGAGTTTACAGATCAGAATCAATGCTTTATGCCCTGAAGCAACTCTGTAAGCCAGGGCAGACTTTGGAAAATGAGAATAATATGCTGCCTGTGACTAGCGCCACTAAATAAGAAAGCAGCTGCATTTGTACAACCAGCTCTAAGACTTCCAGGTTTTGCAGACAGACACCATTTTCTGACATCTGGGAGGGAAATGTGAATTCCAAGCTTGCCACATATAGGGTCCCAATCAGATCTAAGATTTAACAGAGCAATACTTGGTTTAAGTCCAATTTATTTTGGGATTGGGGTTTATTATTTTGAAAAGGACACAACTGAGTATCAGAGAGCAGCACTACAAGATGAATAGAAATGTATGTGTAGATGAGAGTTGGAAGGAAAGTAGTTTTCCTATGAGACCTTGTGGGGGAAAAAAAACCTACTCGGTGTATATTTACAAAAGGAAAAATGGGACAGAAGAATAGTATCTTTTGGCTAATTGCAGCACACATCTGGAAATTGAAAAGAACTAAAAGATGTCCAGCATCTTAAAAAACCAAAGCAATATGTTTCCCAGGTTACTAGCCTATAAAACAAAAAGCAGGGACAATAATGAACTCAGACGCTACACTGCTCATGATGGTCTGCACTGTGTTGAAAGTGCCGAGTGGAACTTTAAAATTATAGAGGACATAAAATACAGGGGAGAAGGGAAAAAGAGAGGAGAGAGGAGGGAAGCGTTCTGTTCCAAAAGACTTCCCAGTAACTCCTGCACACACACACTTCCCTCACCTAGACTAAGAGCTGCTTTCAGCTGGTCCAGCCACAGTCTTTCTTCCATCTCAACTGTCACTGATCTGAAGCTTTTTGTCCACTGTCAGATGGCACATGCCATGTGACAGACAATTTTTTTTTTTTAGACTCAATTAAAACAAACTTGAGTCCACCCAAGAGGCATCCTGCCCCAGCTGCGCTTCTGCTCTGATGTACACTCTGTTCCAACCCTACTGGAAAAAATAAAAGAACTGAGGGTGGAAAGACACCCTCTTCTTTAATTAAAATCATTTGTATCATGTAAAATACTCACGACAGAAGCAAGAGTTTATGAATATCAGCTGAAATCAGCCTCACAGAGCAAGGGCCAATATTTGCATTTCTATTGCTTAACACTGTTTGGGTTGGGAATTAGAGCAGTTTCTGATTAACTACCTGCAGGCATGCACCAGTTTGACCTTTTGCATGCTAAATTGCATGCACTAAATTAAATTTTCCTGTGTCTCTTATTGAGATAAACAAGGCCAGTTACATGACTCAGGCTGCCCTTTTCCTCCTGTCATTCCATATGCAAAGTCAATCCTAGCCAGTTAATCCTCTAATTTAAGAGCAGGCTTCTGAATTTTTGTAAGTGATTAGAAGGATTTTGTTTCTCCTAAGCAGTTGTGGGTCAATAATTTGTATTCAGAAATAAGTGCAAGTAGCATCATAATAATGTAAGTTTCCTAATAACAGGTTTGCATGAGCACTTCAGAGGTAAGTGAATGAGCAATGTTCATTATTATATTATTATTATTCTTTATAAATTTGATGAAAAAATATCATCAGCTACAATGGCTACTTAGCATACTTCTCCAGAAAATGTGGGAGGAAATAAAAAGGGGAAGGGAAGAGGCGGGGAGGAAGACCACGTTCAGCAGATGATCAGTTGTCTTTTTGTATAGATAATAGATTAGAAACTCTTAGATCAACTCCAGCTATTCACAGTTTTCAAATGCTAGTAACTAATTTGAGAAATATTTAAATCGCATCTTAACTCAGACTTTCTCATTACATTCTCAATTGAAATGATGCAAATCAGGGACAACTTTCCTGAAATCAGATGAAGTTATTCTGAGCTCAACCACACAGGCTTAGTAGTACTTATTCCCCAACAAATCCTGAGGAAACATAATCAATTTACAGGCTACATTGCTGAATTTACACAGATGAAGATTACAGGCAAAGTAACAGGTCAGGCTCATGTGAAAGAAAACAAAAATCTGTCCTTTTTCTCAGTAGGATCTAGAAAAGATTTGTATCATTCTAAGATGTGTTGTACTTTATTCCATGGTGAAATAAGACAATTTGATTCCTACACTAAAACAGAAAAAGAGACTTGATGCTTTGTAACTTAGATTACATCACCTCAGAGAGGAAATACTCCTTGCTTGTCTGTGCAAAGACAATTTCAGACCCTGGCTTCTTTGAATGAGTAGAATAAGAAGCGGTCATAATTTCCCGATAGGAGCACATCAGGTCTCCCCCACAAAGTTTACTGTTGCTGCTGTTGTGCAATGAAAGCTTATGTTCTATTGCCATACCATGGCTCGTAGGAAACACCGAGTGCCCATTCAATCCAGCCATGGCCAATTCAGCAGCAAGCAGTACACTCTTGGCAGCTCTAGTGGTGACTAGCTAAGCCTGTTAATTGCAGTGATGTACCATCAGTTCCCAAAGCCTTGTAGTCAAAACAAAACTTTAGAAGAAAAACCACTGTAACAGAGACTCTATGTTGCTCAAATCGATCAGGTCAGGACCTTTCAAAACTTTTAACAGAATGGGGTCTTCTGGAAAAATGGTTTGCAAACGCCATTCACTATCACTCTGACAAACTCTTGTCGCAAACACATCTCTCCTCTCTTTTATAATAACACATAAAACAGTAATACTCCTGCAGTTTACAGCAACTGTTTTCACAGAGAAGTGTTGATGGGAAAGCATTTATGTGTTTTTTGATGTTTTGATGAAGATTTTTTTTTTAATTTTGCGTTAAATATTTTTTCTTTTTTTTAAAGGATTAAGGCAGCCTAATTTTACTCTACACTTCATCTACCCCTTCCACATAGGTTCTCTCAGTGAGAAACAGAAGAACGAGCATGATGTGACTAAATATTTCACCTTCAGCCATAAACCACAGTTTGAAAATTTCAGCTCTGCTTACCTGATACAAACAAAAGCAGATGACAAATTGTATATTTACCATGACTGCATTAGGATTTATAGGACATAACTATTTGCTTATACCAGTCACTGTTAAATTTTACTGGCTCCTTTTTATTAGTATGTATCTGTGGGATACAAAGACTTCTGAATTGATCAAAAGAAACCAGTTATCATGCAAAAGGATGTTTTTAACTGAAAGAGTAGTTCCCATTTGTTGCATGGACCCTCTGCCATTTATTCAAGAAAATAACGGCATATACGATCAGTTCCTTGTTGAGTCAAGATGTATATGTACAAATCTTCATGATCCCTTAAGCATCATCTATACAGAGATACTGTTTGTATAGTTTTGCAAAGACATTCCATATGTACCTGCTGTAAGAAAAGAAACTATTTTTCTTAATTTGGCAAATCAAGGACAGAACCAAATGAAAGTGTCATATTCCTACCATATACTGCACAAAGCTCAGCTGTCTTGAATGAGTTGCACTTGCTCATCCTAGAAAATGGTTTGGCCAAGGGTTTACTTTGGGCTTTGTTATTCTGGCCAAGCTAGGTGTTGTAGAGACTGTGAAGTCAGAGATAAATGATCCTTCTCTCTGTTTAATAAAAGTTATTCTCAAAAGGAAAAAAAGTGATGGTTTGATTTGTGTTTAGTTGCCCCACTACAGTACATGTTCATAAATATTCTTTTTTATTAATCAGTGTACATTGAAAGCCATGCTTCATTTATTGTATGTAAACATACATGTAATTTACATCAGCCACAGGTGCCCATAGATACCATGATGCACAAAGAGCAACAAAATCAAAACCCAGGCACTGTGTACTATATTAAAAAACAGGCAGAGCAAACTTCTAGGAGACATCAGTACTGGAAATAAAAGAGAAGTCGCATTTCTCAAGGTTTTATCCGACAAGCTCAAGTTCAAAGATTCCACAAAAGAGCCCCTGCTGGTCGTATAAGCATTAGGTGAAGGGACCAGAAGGGAAAGGGACTAGCTGAGCCTCAATGAAAATAATTTTAAAAGGCAAATAATTCAGACAAACTGATGTTAATCAACATAGCTGTGAGAAAGAGATAAGATTCACTTGGGAAATTCTCCTAGATACCCATCATAATTTGTTTAGTCCATAATTCAATGTTCTTGGTATAGTTTCACATCATTCTCCTTCTCTATTATACCAAGAGACAATGAAATCTCTCTTCTAATTCATCACTTAAAATTTTGTAAGCTCTTTACTAGGTCCATACATCAGAATCATACTGAGCAAAGTGACATATTTTCACATATATCTGTAGGTATGTATACGTGTGCACAAAAGTAAAGCCATACACAGTTTTATAATCCATACTATTGCATCTATTGTATATGTACACATAGGACATTAAACTTGAATCGTGTTGTCAAATGTTTCGCAATATCCTAATTTCAGTTTGTAAACACTGAATGAGTATTTGCTTCCATAATGCAAGGTAACAGAAACTATAGAGGTAATTAAATAAATAGTAATATAAAAATATTTTCTTTTATATTCTCATTGCATTACTTCTGTAATATGTTGTAGCTATGTGGGACATATTTTTCTGCCTATAGAGTATATCTAAATGACTTCTAGATCTCAAAAAGAATCCCGTCACAAGCTTGAGGCACATGGTTGTCCCAGGAACCACCCAGGAGTAGCCTTTGAGGGAGTAACAGAAACACACAGATCTTAACATTGAGGCAGGATGCACACATTTTTTCATTCCAGACCTCTCCTCCCACCGCTTTTTACATATGCTTGCACTTCTGACCTGAGCCTCCAGCAGTGTGTAGGGAATTTGTACTGTATACCACAATGCGACTGTGTTCCCCAACAAAGCTATTGCCTGGTGCATCTCTTTTTTCTTTTTTTTTTTCTCTTTTTTTTTTTTTTTGGAGTGAAAATAAATTATTACAGGTCTTGGGTTCTCTTTCACTTTGGCTTTGTTAATTAGCCACAGGTGGAGCCAGTATCCTTTCACACCAGTCTCGCAGACCCCAGGTTGAAAGTCAAAAGAGCTTTAGCCTCTTGAGTAATATCTTGATTACCTGATAGCTCCAGCAGCTGAGAGATTTGTTTCCACAGTTGGATCCTGATAGTCTTACACAAGGAGACTGAAAATGAATAAACAGAGGATGATATCTTGGGCCTATGGAAATGAATGACAAACCTCTCATTGACTTGAAACAGACAGAAATTTTACTTTAGGCTTCCAGGACCGCACAGAAGATGTGAGCGGTTCCTTCAACACAGATCAGTTTTTCCCCTTGCACTTTTCTCAGTTTTCTTCCACTAAATTCCTTGGAACTGGGTAGGGCAGAAGTATTTCCTTCTGTGGCACCAAGATTTATATATGAAAATATTACACCAAAAGGATCCACAAAATGTTTCCAATATTTCCAAGCACTAGCATACACAATTCTGCCCTGGAAGTGAATGTGAAAAGGTATAACCACTGAACTTTTGTCTCACAGGAAATACATGCCCATAGGGAATATGTACTTTTCTGAGAAGGGTAACTTTGTTCTTAAGCAAACAAGGTGAACAGAACTGGATCAAGGGATTAGCAGCACAGATAAAATTAACTTCTGCTGTCCCCATGATAAGGAACCAGCCATTCTTAATAGAGGAAGGAAGGCTCATAGGGCTATCCACCTGTAGTCAGACCTCCAAGATGACTGCCCACTTTTTGCCTGTGCCAAGATGACCTGAGATGCAAGTAAAGCAAAGAACTGTAAGAGGATATACCCAGATCTCTTTCTACCTTTCTACCTTCTTAGTCCTGATGATCTCTTACCTTTCCCTTTCCTCAACTCCCCCACCAGAAAAACGGGAAATAAACGGGTCCACTTCCTAGGAATACTAAGAGCGTGACCCCAAACAAGGTCATAATCTTGGTGTGTTAAGCACTACACCAGCATACAGTGAGTGTGATCTTCAGATTAAATATTTTGCAGTTTTAATTAGCAATATAAAGGGTGACAGGGAAGAGCAATAAGCTCCGTTTCTCTGCAGATAGAGAACTGTAGCACAACTTGTTAAGTAACCTGCATAGGAACATAAAAGAGTTGTGGAAGAGTCAGGAATTTAACCTAGATCTCCAGAAAATCAGTTCAGTTCTTTCACCATGGAGCATGTTACTATGGAGAAATAACTTTTATCTCTATCAGTCTTTTGGCATAAGACTAAACAAGCAGCAAAACTCCCATTTATTCTGAAAAAAAAGGACAGAGCACATAATACTTTCTTTCAAGAGCTGTAAGCTGCCAAGTGAAGAGCAAAAACGCAGAATTAGCATGTGAATTAATACTGTCACTGTGCTAAAAAATTGAATCCCATGCCATTCAAAGCTTTTTTTCACGGGCACACTTTTGTTTCTTACATATGGATCTTGGCAATTAGGGACTGAGTAAGTTCGTTCTAACCAGTGAAATTCAAACTGTGCAGAGCAAGGTATATGAGGTGATGGTAGGAGCTAATAAGCCAAAGGACAAGCTAACACTGCAAAGCATGACCTTTGACAAGGGGATGAGAAGTCACAGGGCAAATCTAGAAACAGACTGGGTCTTTAAGCCTTCTTGCTGGGCTACAGGAGCAAGCTCTACCTGCTCTATTCATTTCTGTCTGGAAATGAAAAAAATCTCCAGTTTCTCTTAAGCTGTAATGACTGCTTCAGCTTCTGCTGTAGACAGACATTAGGCCATGATAAGAAAGCTCTCATTTATGCTACAAGGTTGGCCCTGTCAAAGGAGAATTAACAGAAGAAAGAAGAATTAGATGCTATGTTTTCCCAGTTATGAAACTGAGGCTTTCACTCATTCATACACATTCTTAGTCAGCTGTCCTTAAAGGCCAGCACCCTTCACTTTCTATAAATGCTTTAGTGAAAGCTTGGGAAGAGACTAACTTTAAGCTCAAATATCTGATTATGTGCAAATACTTCTATAGCATGTTTTCAAGTATACAATTAAGCCTTAACGACCTGAATTTAAGTTTGATTTTTGAGAGTCAAACACACAGTTCCAGAACAGCATTATTGCTGGTTAAATACTTGCATCACCAACAAGGGAACAGAGATGGCCTCACCTGACTCCCGAAGCTAGCCAGAGCAGTGGAAATTACGAATATTTTTTGTGGAAATGACTGTAAATTAACTCGGAACAAGAATATTCACTCACATAATTGGCAACTAATCTTGAAATAATGAATGCATTTAAGAGTAACACAATTTTTAATTGCAAACTTATGAAGGGAAAAATAAGCAGCATGCTGAATAAATTGTTCGTTCTGAATGATTCATCCAGACCTAATAACTATCCATCTCCACAAATATTGTCATAAGGTGTAATCAGGTGGTATAAAATGCCAGAAAGAAATGAGCCACAGAAAAGCGAAGTGCTATTACTGCCATTTCAACACCGAAGGACAGACTTTATAACTCCCTGTTAACCCTCCTGAGCTGCAGATGCCCCCGCAAGAGCAGAGTTTAAACTGCGTTTTGCTGCCGTGCATCGTGGCTGAGACCCACACGGCTGAATTATCTTTTGACCCTAAAGGCAGCGTGAGGCGCTTTTTCTCCCCTCCTCTCATTTTTCCCCCCTTCTCTTTGGAAATCCAGAACCAGAGGCATGGGGGGAAGTCTCTGACCCAAATTGCTGCGCGAGCAAAGCGTACAGGCTAAACACCGCTGTTATATACGGGCTGGGGGAAAGATGATGGGCCTGTCTCAAAAGAGCCCCCAACCATCACGTCTGAGAGCTCCTCTCGGGTGTTCTCAGCCTAAACATTTTATGGAGCGGGGGGGGTCAGAGGTCACCAACTGTCAAAACACAGCACAAGTCACACCGCGCGCCGGCGAGGAAACTAAGCAGACGGCAAAGGCGGAGTTCAGGGGCTGCACTTCTTAATGCGTGCCGTGAACAGTAAAGCCGCCCTTAAAAAGCAGCAGGCTTTTTCTCCTAAATCTTTCTGATTTTTACAAGTTGAGCTCAAAGTAAAAGGGGGCATGAGTTTTAAAAGATCAATGCACATGTGGAATTAAACTATTCTAAATGTCTTTTTTTTTTTTTTAGTGAAGGGAAACAACCACCAAACTTTGAACCGCCAAATT